>NW_005842117.1:1035533-1047782 GCF_000455745.1 Alligator sinensis | reverse complement strand
TTCAGCAGAACTTGTTCTATTCTACTCTGACTTGCAGGGAAGGCGGGGGTGGGGGAAAAAAACTCTCAACCTGGTTATCACATAGCCCAGATTTCATAGTTTCATAGTTTCTAGGGTCGGAAGGGACCTGAACAGATCATCAAGTCTGATCCCCTGCTCTCGGCAGGAACGAGTGCTGGGATCATAAAACCCCAGCCACACATCTATCCAACCTCCTCTTGAAGACCTCCAAGGTAGGGGAGAGTACCACCTCCCTTGGGAGCCCATTCCAGAGCCTGGCAGCCCTAACCATAAAGTAATGCCTCCTGATATTAAGCCTGACCTACTCTCAATCAATTTGTGGCTGTTATTCTTTATTATCCCAGGTGGTGCCCAGGGGAACAGAGCCTCACTTATTTTCCACTGGTCCCCCCTGGTGAGTTTATAGATGGCCACCATATCCCGTCTCAGTCTTCTCTTGTGGAGGGTGAATAGATTCAAGCCCTTTAGTCTATCAGGTTGGTCCAATGCTGATTATTTGTTTTAGCCAATAACAGTTTAATGTAAAAGGCTTACACTATTCCAGGTCCAGCTCCCTCACAGATTATGCCCACTTCACTGAGCTACAGTTAAGCTCCCACTTGTTTTCTCCTCTTCTGGACCCATGAATCTTATACTCAAGACTTCCCCATAGGCTACTTATAATAGGAGAGATGGGGAGATGCCATTAGCTCTGCCATAGCCCTTCTCTCTCTACTCACAGGGTGTGTCAACATGAGACGCTACAGGAACATAGCCCATTGTATTGGAAACATAGTGTTGGCAGGCACAAACCATGATGCCAATACTACTGTGCACTAGCTCATTGCTACTGTGCAGTAGCATCAAAAATGGCCTGTGCTTAAGCAAGTACTAAATGACTATGCAGTAACAACTGTGAAGTCCAGTGCTCATGTAGACTCACCCACAGGGTGCATCTACACAAGATGCTTTACTGTACAGGAAATTACTTCACAGTAAGCATCACCATCTACATGTGCAGACCCTCACTGCACAGTAACTTGCTCTACTCAGCAGTTAATTTGCTACCTGGAAATGCAAGTAGCAAATTAACTGCTGAGTAATTACTGTGCAGTAAGGCACATGTAGGTGACCGACCGGGAGCAAATTGGCTCCTAGGCAGCACTCTGCTACTGGAGCCCAGGCGAGGATGATATCCCCCTGCCCCAGCAGCATGGAGCTCCTGTCCTCGGCCCCATGATAACAGAGTGGGGGCTGGGAGATTGCCCCCTGCTCCTGGGAGCAGTGTTCCCTCTAAGTTACATGGAGTACGTGGCTGCACTATCATGCTCATGCTGCACTGCCAGGAGCACCTGCGCAGCTGCGTACACTATGCAGCTTAGAGGGAACACTGTCAGGGAGCTGCCTGCTGCTGGGGTGGGCTCCAGAATGGGAGCCCAGGTGGGGACAATGTCCCCCTGCCCTGGCAGTATGGATCTCCCAGCCCTGGCTCCATGATCATGATCTGCTCCCAAATGTGTGCACATGTAGATGCCTGCCTAGGATGGGTTTACTCCAGAGTAAATTACTCTGTTTAAATCACTCTGAAGTAAAGCCATCCATGTGTAGATATGCCCACAATATGGTGGCAAGGGAGCTTTCCTGAGAAACAGGAAATGTGGATTTAAACCCCTTCAAGATGAATGAGGCTTAGAACAACAGGTGTTAAGACAATAGGTTATAGGGTAAAAGTTGGGTGTGTCCTCATCTTCTTCCTTAGAGGTTTCAGACTGTGAATTCCATATTTACAGAAATGCCTTAATTGGGACTGCAGAGAATAGCATTATTGCTGCTGCATGCTAAGAGATAGGTGGGATTCCAGACATTCTCTTCCCCCTCTCCTGCATTTCCTATTGGCTGGCCTATGCATTCCCCTGAATAGCATGCTGAGTGGTGCTTAAGTACCCTCATGCACGGGATTGAGAAATGGCAAATAACTCTTTAATTATAAATTGAAATCTGATGTGTGCACAAACCTAAATTTTAAACGAAACAAGATATAGCAGCACTACAACTAGAATGTCTTTCTGAAGTTGGATCATAGAGTTTGCTGGATAAACCAACACTTACTGAATATACTTGAAGATTTTAATGGTGTCCACTTAGAAAACAAAGGCGAAAGAAAAAGAAAAATAGATGTTAAATGTATTTTAATAAGCTTCTGTATTTGCTGGGCGGGGGAGGGGTTTCCTTCTCAGAAACTTATTGGTTCTTTAAACTGGGATTTTTATGTGCTTCTGCAGAGTTTTACTGTACTGCACATACAATTCTGAAGCTTTAAATTCCTCCTTCATGAAGGGGATGTTGTCCCCTGGAGGGTGAATTCTATTGACTACCATTGAGTTTACATAAAAGACGCTCACTTTCTGCAAGACATGGGAATTTTAAAAACTTTGGGTCTATATACTACTTCTGCTGTCTAGTATGGTATGATTTCCATTTTATTAAACCATAACACACAGCCTTGGCATTTCAATTTTTCCAATACTATATGTATGAATTTATTCTGTTTCCTGGTAAAATCCTGGTTTTCCATTATATTCCATAGGACGTGGCTTTGGAACAAGCATTAGTTTAAGCCCATGATGCAATAGAATATATGATAAAAAAAGAACAATAGCCATAGTCACTACTATAATGTGTTTTATACATTCACAAGTACTGTTAGTATTTCTAGTTTATTACCAGTATTAAAGATAGGAAGGTTACAATTTTATGTATTGTTAATATCTTATTCTTACCGTGAGGACAAAGGGTACATGTTGAAAACAGGTGTCGTACATAAAACATGTGGACAGCAGCACTCAGAGTATGGGTTGATAACAATGGGAGCCTACACTTTTTTCTCTTCTATTGAGTGAACCATTAGAAACACTAGCAATATGAAATTAAGAACTTGCATTAGCTACTATCTATGGTTGGACTATACCCAACTATATCATCCCAGCCAAGGCTTTGTCTAGCCAGGTCTTAAAAACCTCTCTGGGTAACCTGTTCCACAGCTTTACTACCTTCCTAGTGAGACAATTTTCCTAATATCTAACCCAAACTACCTTTGCTGCAACTTGAGACCATTGCTCCTTGTTTTGTTATCTGCCACCACTGAGAACAGTCCAACTGTGGAATATGATCAGGAAAACATTTGGAACACTTTTGCATATGCTCCTGATGCAGCACCAGGAGCTTTTAATTAGTGAGCAGTGCTAATTAAAAGCACCCATATATCACATGTATCAGCGGTGCAGCGCATCTCCATGCTGAGAAAATGGTGGCGGTGGACTTTGAACTAAAGCACATTGAATATATTTTAGTTCAAAGTGCACTATCACCATTTTCTCAGCATGGAGGCATGCTGCGTCACTGATAGACATGATGCACAAGGCTGATACAGCACATCAATTTACATGCTCCAGCACACTCAATTAATTGTTTAATGCACTGGATTTCTAGTGTGTCAGAGCAGGCTCCCCACATGTGCGTAAGTGCCCTTCATCTCCTTCATATTATGACACTAGACCTGTATTCAGCTTACAAGAACAGCCTTCAAAATAGAAAATAATCACTGAGTTTTAGCAATTTATTTTGAATGTAGGTCATTTGCTTTTTTGGGGGGGGGCTTTTTTTCCTCCTTCGCACCATGTGAGCTAAGCAATTAATCCTGGCATTTTTAGACAATAGCATAAACTACACATTTTATTAATTCTTCCTATCTTGGCTTGTGAGGTATCAAGTTACAAAAGTTAGTGTATCAACAACCCCTTTTATCAAAGTTATTGTCTCTAAATGATTTTGAGTCAGACATACTCTGAGATATTTGTTTAAGGATTCAGTTGTAATAAAAGTACACAGTAGCATCTACTGGTGGCATCTATCCATTCCCCATCAAATATAATGTGTGAAATCTTGGCCTCATAAACTTCAGTGGGACCAGTATTTTACTGCATATGTTTTCAAAAACCTAATATGTTAATGTTAGTATCTGAATCTTAACCACAAAATCTAGTAAGGATCACTGTGACTGTGTAATATATGATTAATCTGAGTTCAGAAAACATTTTAATATGATGTATTTCACACGATGCTAACTATTTAAAAAAATTAATAGCATCACTGAACAGTGAAAATTATGTTGGTTCTTAGTAGACAGGAACACAATACTCATTGGGGATTCTGCCAGATGTATCTGTGATCACTTCACCGTGTATTGTTTGGAAAAGAAATCTTCTCATAATCCTATCTGAATTTATTCATCCAAGAAATTTGATTTTAGAATTTTTGTCAGGACTGTTGTGATTATTGGAATGGATCCCATGCTGATAGTTCTGGAGACTGGAATGTGTTTTAATTTTGATTAAACTAAACTTTATAGGATTTTGTTGACTGAGAAAGTATTTTTTGTATGCATATATCCAAATGCATTAATGAAATGGCTTTCACAGAAAGGCAATACAATTCAGACACTTCATTGTATGTGTGTGTGTGTGTGTGTGTGTGTGTGTGTGTGAAAATAAGACTTGGTCTCTTGTTTAGTGAAAGAAGTATAAGGATGGGCATCATAGAGGAATGTAAAATAATGGTAAGTATAGTAACATTCAGCCAAGCTCTACTATTTACTATTTGTCCTGATATAAAATGAGGTAGCTTTCAAAAACACTGGAACGCAAAGCATTTAAGTCTTACAGAAGTATAAGTACAATGTAATTAGCCTCTGGAGTTCATTGCCATATAATATCTAAAAGGATAAATGCGCAGATGATTTTTTAAAAGGTAGACATTTATGTGGGTCATGAGACTGCACACCATTAAATTAAATAGAATAAATTAAATAGCATTACATTCTATGACAGAAGAACACAGTCTTCTTTGATTCTGAGCGTAAACTAAAAAAAATGAAGGAAATTAGAAAACAATTTCTTCTTACACGAGGTAATTCCTTTTCTTTAGGTTTTTTTCTAAATCATCTGATAGTGACCACCATCAGATACAGAATACTGGTGGATTCTGGAGTAGGACCCACCAGATTGTTTTACTTGTCAGTTTCTCTATTCACATATATATATTTTCTAACTATTCTATAGTTCATCCAAGAATCTTAGAATGGCCAGGAATGCCTTGCTCATATCTTTTGCTATATTAGAAAAAGATAGCTCCAACACTGATTCCTACAGTTTCTACAGAACTAATAGTTCACATACTAATACTTTTGGGTAGTGCTTAGAACTGAATAAGTTCCTTAGGCTAAAAGTCATACCATGCAGGGTAGACTAGAACTAGAAATGGCTGTTTGAATTATTTCACAAACATTTTCTTAGAGTGAGAGAAAACTAGATTCAACAATTTCCTGGGACAAATATGAAAACCATTTTTCTAATAGGTTAAACTGGAATTGAACTCTTAACAGGTATAGATTTTGTTAGAGACTGTCTTGGCTGACAGTTTCAATGTAACACATTACTGGTGTGTGTATGTGTGTGTGTATGTGTATCTATATATATATTTTAATGACTTCAGCTTTGCATCATTAAATGTTGCTGTAGGGGTTTTATTTCTATCCAGCTTGAAAATGCTCACCTATTATTCTCTAGTGCTAGAAACAGAATGAGAATTCAAATAAAAGAGAATATAAGTGTGCTGAGGATGAAAGTGTGTTGGAGTCTTTATACCAGGTGTTCATTTGTGCATTATGGTCCCATCTGCATCATATTATTTCCAGGGATATCACATTATGGAGACCACACTTTTTGAAAATGAAGGAATTGTGGCAGCTTGCTTTGATATTTGGAAATAAAATGTATGCTGGGTGGCAGTATACCAACCCTTCATTTATTATGTAAAAGAAGTAGACAAGAGCTCGTGGATCTTGTTTAGCCTTTTTAAAAATCAATTGTCAGCCACGTTTCCAGAAAACAAAACCACATATAGCTAACATTTCCACAAAACCCTCCAACATTGGCAGAAGAAAATGAGAATGCTTGTAAGTTCGTTAGTGTTAAGGGATGGATGAAGGTTTTTGCTGGAAAATCATGCATAGGAATGGAAAGTCTCACTGTTAATGTGGGATGGATAAGAGAAGAAACCTGATGTGGAACCTTTTAAACTTCCATCATGGTGGGTATTCTATTCTTCCTATCCACTTAATTTTTGGTTTCTACATAAAGGAACAGCTTAGTGCTGCTACCTAAACAGAAATTAAAAGAAAGGGCCAGAGGTGCTGAGGAAGTGCTGTAAACAACCTCAGTCTGGAAGTCAGGAAGCAAACTGAGATAAAAAAATTACAGCAATCCATATCCTAGCTGCAGTCTAAATTGTGTTTCAGATACATTTTATACCATGTGCTTCATAAGGCACCACTTATCTGTGATGGTGATGCCTAGCTACAGATTAACTCCCTACCAAAAGTTAATTTCCTCCCCCGTTATAGGAATCTTTTTACACATTTTTTCAAAAATATCATATCTGAATAAATTGGTGCTTTAGTAGGGTTCTGTTAGCTTATTATATTCTGCCAATTGCTACATGTCAGTGCCATTGCCTGATCAGCTGGGATTTATAAGGATGGATTTAAAGTACTGAGTTTACTAAGCTTGCCTTTTCTGTAAATTGCAGGAAAATGCTCTGTCTCCTTATCTTGTCTTCTGTCTTGTCAAAATCAATCTAAGAATAATTGCCATTTTTCTCTTTCCATTCTTCACTTTCCAGTACAAAATATTACAGCCTGGAATTTATCCATTGGTTTCTGTTCTTGGTCATGGGTGTAAACTAGCCACTGGTAAGAATTATTATTTTTCCATGTGGCAGGGATAAGCAATCAGTATTGCACAAATCATTTTAATAAACTAATCTGATTACATCCTGCTTAGGAGGAATTTGGTATATGTTAGCCTGATGCGTTATTTGAGCAGCACATCCTACTGAAAAAAAAATGTTTGTTTAAACGTATCCCTCTCATCATTTGAAACATTTGTGCTTTTTTGGCATAGTTATCCCTGTTCTGAAAAACATTATCTTCCCTTGCTGCTCTTAAACTGGCTCTTAGCCCTGCTAGGGGTAAAGCTAACTCTCACAACTGGTGGAGACAGCCCCCATGACCTCCGAGCCTTGGGAGGTCATAAAATCCCTGAGGCTGAGAGATCACAGCAGTTGCAATCTCCCAGCCCTGGTGGCTCTATGCTGGGAGTCTGCAGCTGTGCCCCCACAGCTGACGGGATGCAGCTGGATCCTGGCACCAGGAGATGCACTGTTGGGACCCAGCATCTGGAGCTGTGGGACTCTGGGTCCCAGCATCTGTGGGGTGCTGTCAATACCCAGTGGCAGCAACTGCTCGGGCTGAGAGTCTTCTTAGTTGTGGGACTCCAAGCCCTGACTAGATATAGTGCACAACTGTGGCTGGGAGCCTGAGCAGCTGATGGGGCCCCCAGCTGTTACACATGCAAATTATAGCTCATAGTACAAAGCTATAACATTAGTACAAAGTTTGAGGTATAACTTTATAGCTGATTGGAGTTTTTTATGGTGTGATTACTACTTTGCACATATAGCTGGTCTCAAGGTAATTGCACAACTGACCAGTTAATTACATGATGCCTGTAACATGCAGAGGGGGCCTTAGATGTCTCCACTTAGGCATTGCAGTGTTTAAAATTTAGGTGCCTAGCCCCAGGAGGCTGATTGAAACAACACTCTTAGGCATTTAGGGTAGCTATATAAAGTTAATGGGAAAACTTAGGTGCTACTGAAGAACAGTTCAAGGACAGGCACTGAGATTTTCTATACAAATAATTCGGACAGGAGAGCACCTCCAAATGGTGATTCAAAATTCTAGAGGTGCCTACCTGTGGCTAACACAAAATACTCCACATAGAGTGTGTCTTAATCTCTACCCCTTCAGTGCCTAGATCATGCTAGACTTGAAGCACCCCTGCTCCATTTGGGAGGTAAATACACTTCTGCCACCTTCTGCATAATAATTTAGTAGTTAGAGTTCACTCTAGAAATAGGAGACTGGGGTTTGAGGCTTTACTCAGCCTGAGAAAGTTCAAATCCATGTGTCCACTTCCAAAGGAAACTGTCCAAATGTCCATGTAGAGCTAGGCTGCATGGTGATACTATCCATTCATTCTGTAAAAGCCAAGTTTATTAGAAAAAAAAAGAATAGAAGATTCATGGACCCACAGAGAAAGCAAGCAAGAAAAAGCATGGCCCTGTAGCTCAGTGACAAAGATGCTTACCCTGGTTCCAGACTCTGGTCCCAGGACTGTTTAGGTATTCTACATTAGACTGATATTGGACATAAAATAGAAATAAGCCTGGCAGCAGGAACTGGTAGCTAGATTTTCAGTCTCCCAGGAGAAACTCCTCATCACTTGGCTAGAAAGTATTCCCTCTTGCTTTCTGTCTCTGCATGACGTATATTTTTGGCTGTATAGTGGCCCATCGTCAACATGTGCAGTAAAAGGTACACCCTACCAGAATTATTCTAAAATCTGGTGGTTGGGGTGAGGGCTGTACCTAGGGGGGCAAATTGGGGTGACCACCTCTGGCCCCATGCTTTGGGGGCCCCCACAAAGCTGGGTGGAGAGGCAGCAGTGAATCCACGCTGCAGCCGGTTTCATGTACAGCTGCTTGACCCCCCACTCCTAATCTGCCTCTGGCTTCCTTCTCTCCGGCGTGGGACCCCGCACAAGCTGATTTGCTTCTGGCCCCACAACCTGCTTGGGTTGCCTCTGGTTAGGGCACTTTCCTGGGAAAACGGATCTGTGGTTTTCAATCTCATCTCAGACAGAGAGTGTCTATAACCCAGGTCTCCTGCTTCTTAGACAGATGCTTAACTCTAAGCTATTATGCAAAAAATGAACAGCTGTACCACCGCACCATTTCTGAGTGACAGTGACCATATCTGCTTTCCTTTCCTAAACACAGCGCTTTTGGTTTGAGTTAGAAAGCTCAAAAGATACCTAATAAACTGGTCACCTTCAGGGAGTTACATAGGGTGCCTATACACAAGCAGGGAGGCTGCTTGGATGCACTGGAATTCCAGAGCATCAGAACAGACTTGATTAATTGAGTCTGCTGGAGCATCTGCTGCAGTGTGGCAATTATCGTGCTCCAGCAGCCTCCCACATCTCTACCTGTTCCTGCTTCCAGACTTATTTCTCTTTTATGTCCAGTATCTGTCTAATGTAGAATACCTAAACAGTCCTGGGACCAGACTCTGGAACCAGGGGAGTATCCTTGTCACTGAGCTATAGGGCCATGATTTTTCTTCCTTGCTTTCTCTGTGGCTCCATGAATCTTCTATTCCTTTCTTTCCAATAGTTTGGCTTATTGGAGAGTATCACCATGCAGCCTGGTGGTCTGCCTGGACATTTGGACAGTTTCCTGGGGAAGTGGACATGTGGATTTGAACTTTCTCAGGCTGAGTAAAGGCCTCAAACTCCAGCCACTAAGTTATTATGCAGAAGGCGGCAGCAGCATACTCACCTCCCAAATGGAGCAAAAGATGCCTTAAATCCACCATGATCTAAGCACTGAAGGGGTAGAGATTAAGACACTCCCTTAATTGACACACTCCAGGCACTTTAATTAGAGCAGCTCTGAGAGCTGCTCTAATTAAAGTGCCCCCACCCCACTCCCAGAGCACATGTATAAACACCCATAGAGTTTAAATACTTCCCCAGTTTGTCTTGCAGTAGAGATTATGTGGAAGGGAAGCACCTACATCATTAAAATGAATCACTTCTGACCCTGCAGAGAAGACCTGGCATAGGCATGTAGGGACATTCTCAGGCCAAAATGTAGACACTGAATGAATTGAGCTGCCAAAGAGATATAGTGGTCGCACAAGTTGGGCTCTTTTGGATTGGATTTTTCTGGAATTCAGGTGCTGCCCAAATCTCATTTAGGTGCATGCCAAGATGGGTCTGGCCTTCTATCAGTATTCATTAGAATATTTATTGTATCACTTCCGACAGTCATAACATTCACAAAATTTAAAATAAATTCAGTTTTGACAAACTGACTCTTGCTTTTTGTCTTCTAAATAATTCACAGAAAATTATGGTCGTATATAGCAAGTAGCAACACTAAATATAACAGAGATAAAATAGATACTAAAATAACATGAGTCTGTGGTGCAAGAACTGGAATAGAGGGAGATTGGAAGTGGATAAGAAATTGTATTAACAAAAGCAGTCTTGGAGTTTCTCATAAGGAAGATAAATTCTCAGAGGCTAGAATGGCTTGAATCTGAGAACATCCTTACCATAGGGAATAAACCTTATTTTCTGTAAAGAACCAAATCACTCTCAACTGTTGCATTCAAGTAGTCTCAAGAATTTTTTCCCCAGCTTCAAATCCTTATATTGTTAAATATGTCCTGTTTGAAATACATCAGCATAGAAATATTTGGTTTTTCTGGCTATCACTTCCGACAGTCACAATATTCACAACATTTAAAATAAATTCAGTTTTGGCACACTGACTCTTGCCATTTCTCTTCAAATAATTTGCAGAAAATTATGATCATATATAGCAAGTAGCAACACTAACTATAACACAGATAAAATAGATACTAAATTAACATGGGTCTGTGGTGCAAGAATTGGAATAAAGGGAGATTGGAAGTGGATAGGAAGTATCAAAAGGAAGCAATTTTGGGAAGCATCAACAGGAATATTAGATGAAAGACACAGGAGTTGAAAGTGGGTACATGCAGAACTTATGTTTAGATAAACCTAACTAGAAATTTTTATATGATTTTACAAACAGGAAGAGATGGTTGTGAAGGGGGATGGGAACAACAAGTTGCTAACCATTAAATATAGTACATTGCAGGTACAGCTGGTGAACTCAGACTGGTGGGGTGGGTGGGGCGCCCCACAGGAGCAGAGGCAGGGGAGTTTGCAGCCAGCTGGTCACTCAGGCCGGTAGCATGGAAGCTGCAACCCCACCGCCCCCCTCTGCTGCTGTGGGATGTTCTACCTGCCCCACCAGCCTGAGTTCACCAGCTGCACCTGGTACACTGATTATTTTGAGGCTCTCAAATGTGCTGGTCCACAGCTTTTTGCTTGGGGTTTGAAAGACAGTCTGAAGGAGACAGCTTTGAGGATGCAAGGTGTCTGACAATAAGAACAAAAAGTATAGTGGCTTTCTTTTGACAGACCTGAGACGTAGATAGTATCTACTACAAGCTGTCTTTTCTAATGGAAAGTTGGCATGTGTCCTGAGACTTTAAAGAGAGCTTTCTAATCTTTTCCTTTTCCTTAGATATCATTCTTGTAGCACTAAAGAACTGCAGAAATAGGCATGTTCAGCTTGTGGGAAGGGTGATTAACAGTTTTATCTGCCCTAAAGAAAAGGGAGAACATCTTTTCTCTCTTGCTGCAGAGAGCAGGACACAGATCAATGTCATGAAGTTGAAGAAAAGAAGGTTTATATTGGATATCAGGAAAAATGTTGTCACCGTTAGAACAGTAGGGCTCACAGAAATAGTAAGGCTCACAGAAACCTGGTGGGACCCTACCTATGACTGGGCGGTGGGCATTCAGGGATACACCCTATATAGAAGAGACAGGACAGATAGGAAAGATGGGGGATTGCACTTTATGTCAAAGAGCACCTCACATCATCAAGGATTAGCTTCGGGTTAGAGGAGGGTCAGGCAGAGACACTATGGGTCAAACTACAAGGGGGGCATGGCGAAAGGGACCTTACAGTGGGTGTCTACTACAGACTGTGGGCCATAATTCAAGGATGGTGTTTGGAAAATGGCCTCAGTTGCGTGTCGAGTGGGGCACTGAGTAGTGACACCAACCCAGACACGCTCGGGGATGCCAAGTGTGAGAGAGGAAAAAGCGCGACAAGTAGTAGGTGAAGAAAATTCATAAATTTACTTACAAACCAACAAGATGATTAACGAGTTAAATACTATTTACAGTGACAGGTAGACACAGACAACGTGGTACAGGCAGAAAAACGAACAACTGATGGGTAGCGGCGAGTAACAAGCAAGGTGTAATCGTGAAGGTCGACTGTAGCCGAAAATACTATCAGTACAAGTATGATGCCTGGCTGAGCAACACACAGGGCGTTCCGGATTGCGCGTGGTCTAGCTATAAGCTGTGGTAGCCTATGCTAGGAATCTAGCTAGAGGCCTAGGGGTCTGTCCAGACAAGACAGGTGATCAGGCTGTCTTCCTGAGTTCGGGAGCGT
>NW_005842117.1:1034697-1035035 GCF_000455745.1 Alligator sinensis | reverse complement strand
CTGGATTTCATTATCCAACGCAGGGCGTCTAGGACTCAAACCAAGGCTAATGCCCTTGACTTCAGAAGGGCCAACTTCAATGAGCTTAGGAGACTAGTGGGGGAGGCACTAAGGGCCCAGAAGGTAGAGGAGATGGGAGTCCATGAGGGATGGTCATACCTTAAGGGGGCAATCCTCCATGCCCAAAGGAGGACAGTCCCTAAGAGAAGCAAGTGGGGTAAGAGTGCTCAGAAACCCCCTTGGGTCAGCAAGGGCATTCAGGAATGCCTCAGGACTAAAAGGGGGGTGTACAACCAGTGGAAGGGAGGAGCTATCACCAAGGAGGAGTACTCCTCCTC
>NW_005842117.1:1009223-1033371 GCF_000455745.1 Alligator sinensis | reverse complement strand
AAAGGGATGTGGCCAGCCTGGAGAGGGTTCAGAGGAGGGCCACCCGCTTGGTGAGAGGGCAGCAGGACAGGCCCTACAAGGAGAGACTGAAGGACCTGAAACTGTTCAGCCTCAGCAAGAGGAGGCTGAGGGGGGAACCTGGTGGCTGCCTACAAGCTCATCAGGGGAGATCAACAGCAAATAGGCAGAGCCCTTTTCTCCCCAGCACCACCTGGGGTGATGAGGAACAATGATAATAAGCTGATGGAGAATAGGTTTAGGTTAGAGATCAGAAGGCAATATTTTACAGTTAGGGTGGCCAAAATCTGGAACCAACTTCCCAGGAAAGTGGTCCTTGCCCCTACCTTTTGCAAATTCAAGAGGAGGTTGGATGATCACCTGTTTGAGGTCTTATGAACCCAGCATTCATTCCTGCCTGTGGCATCCTGACCCTAGTTACTATGAAACTATGAAATGTTTCAATAAGCATATTCAGGGATAATATAGGACTAGCTATGCCTATGCTATTCTATAACTATTTCTCATGCTTCTGGGTTTTTCTGGTTGCCACATGGGGCCAGAAAAAAAAAAGCCCTTCCTCCACCGCCATTGCTACATGTATCTAGATTATTTTTTTTGTGCTGATGCACATTGTCCTCATGAGCAATGTGCATTTCCCCAATGACAAACAGCAACGGCACAATATGTTACCACATTAACAAGGCTCTTAAGCTCTGTAAAAAGGATATACCATTTCAAGTGTAACCACAAGTTCCACTGGTTCAGCTAAAATGAACTAAGTTAAATTAGTGAACTGTCTAGGTTGGGATTGTGTCATATTTTTTACCTGCTGTATCACTTTAGTTGGTGTTTGTAAAGCAGTTTTTGAAAAACAGCCTTTTAATTATATTGTTCCAACTGTGTTTTAAGACCTAAATAAATATAACAAACAGAAAAGGAGAGGTAAATTATGTGTTCAGGCAGAAGGCCAAGGTTAAGATGTTAACAAAACCTAGTTATGGCCCTGGTCTCCCTCCCAGCCTTCCACCTACTAGAAAATGTTACCCTGTTAATAAGTATACTTTCCCCAGAGCCTGATGGAGGGACTTTGATCCCAAAAGCTTGCAGAAAAGGACAATTTTCTTGTGATTTCCTAGTTGGTCTAATAAAAGGTATCATTTTGGAACCAAGAGTTCTAGTTTTTTATGTCACCCTGTTAATAAGTCTTTCTTAAGTTAAAAAACATTCTTTTTAATATAAATGTTGAGTTTAGGATGGTAATGTGTTACCTTTTGTTATGATATTAATGTATAATTCTAGATGTATTATATTAAGCAACAGTGCCCCCATCTCTTATGATTTTATAACTAATCTAGTGTTTCAAAAGTGATGCTAGTGTTTCTCTTAAAGCTACTGTTGCTGAAAATAAAAAAAAATATATATGAGAATGTTCATTTAAAATATAAGTATGTTTTAAGTCTAATGTTTTAGGAGAAAAACTTGAAAAAGTGAAATGGTATATGGCTTCAGAAAGCAGCAGGCAAAGTAAAAAAAAATCCAAAAAATGTTAATTTTATATAAATCTTCACATTTTTAACCCAATCTCATTATTATTTTTGAGTTTGACTCAAGATTTTAGAATGCTTGAGATAGAAACAAATCTCCTAGGATCCCAAGTCCTGTTGTTTTGTTATCCAAAATATTTTACTCAAACCAGTATGTTTTGCTCTAAATTCCAAATGTCTACTTAAACATCAACTGGTTTTCTTCTACTTCATGTAATAATGTAGGGGAGTATTGTAATTGTAAACCTCCCATATCCAGTCCACATTGCTCTCCTGCCCCTGCTGCAGCAGACTGTTCAAGGCAAAGATTGGGCTTATAAATCACTTACGTACCCACACAACCTAGCCTCCGGCCCCCTCATTTCTCTTTCCTTTTTCTTTTTCTCTTCTTTTTCCTTTTTCCCTTTTCTCTTTTATCCCTCCCTTTTTCTTTCCCACTTTTTTTCTTTCTTCACCCCCTGCCACCCTCCACTGAATGCAGTTGTCTTCTCCCACAAAGGACAACACTCTGTAATAGATCACTAAATGTTTTCTGATTCCACTTTAGTTTCATATCTCATCATATGACTAGCCTGTTGTGATGAACAATATTATTTACAGTCCAAAAAATTTATACTTAAAAAGGATTCAGTAGTTGATATATAGCAAAGAATTTACAATGTTTTAGATGTTCTAGTGTGGAAACTGTATTAATTACCTGATAATGTTGCTGCTTATCAAAAGCATACTATAATCTGTTTGAGGTTCCTCAAATCACTGGCATTCCACTTTGTTATAGTTTGAATTGAATATACCCTGCCTTAAGATGTTCCTAACACTTCAAAATTTCCCAAAACCATGTTCAGGACAATATATGAAATCACTTGGCCAGGTAATACTTCACTTTCTATTGGAGTATCCAGGCCATTTTCAGCTGTCCTGTACCTCCTGTTAACTTATTTTCAATTAACTAACACTCCTTCAAATTTTAGGGTCCAAGATAGATGTTCACCTTGTAGACCAGGGGTGAGAAAATATGGCCTATGGTCCAGATCTGGCCCATGGAGCAATTTTGACCAATCCATGGTGGGTCCACTGGCCCCACCTGGTGGCACTGGGGCACCCATGTCCCACAGCTTGCCCCAGGATGCACACAAGACAGTAGCAGCCCCCAGCCCAACCAGCTCAGCATAGTGTAGAGCAGAGTGGAGTGGGGGCAGTTGCAGTGGCAAGACCCTGATAAAAGTGCTCTGTCCAGGGCTGGGGGTCAATCTCCATGGAGAATGCTTGAGGCCATTGCTGACTGGTGCCACCTTAGTTGGGGGGCACATGCTTCCCAGCAGCCGGTCAGAGACTGGGGGGGAGGCACATGCCATCTGGGGGGTCCCCCCCCGCAGCCAATCTCACACTCACAGTGCTGCCACCTGCCCCCCCCCTGCCATCACCTAAGTGGCAAACTCAGCCTGTCAGGGGGTGCATACACACCCCGGTGCACCCCCTATATGTCAACACTGTTTGAGGCTGGACAGGGAGCTGCATCTGGGGCCAAGGGTAAGTCTCCATGGAGACTGCATCTGGCTGGGTGGGGTGCCACAGAAGCAGTGGCCAGGACTAGGTTAGGGTCAGGGGAGGCAGGTGGTGCTAGGACACCCCCATCCCATGACAGCCCACAGCTCAGCCTGGGATGCCCATGTAGCCCTGCTGGTTTGGCATGGAATGTAGTGAAGCAGTGTAGGGGCAGAGGCAGTGGTGGAAGTCCTGAGGAGGGCACTGGATCTGGGGCCAGGCTGGGGACCAGTCTTCATGGAGACTGGCCCTTGACCCCAGGTACAGCTCCCCACCCAGTTGCATGTCCTAGATGCAATGCCCTCACTGGGGCTCCCAGTGCTGCTTTTGTCCCCGCACCACTCCACTATGCCCCATGCTGAGCCAGAGGTGCTGGCTGCTGCTACTGCGGGATGGGCATCCTGGTGAGAGCTGCAGTCTGGCACAGGATGAGGGTGACCCAGCACCACCCAGTTCCCCAAGCCCAGTCCTGGTGGCTGGTTCCAAGTGTGTGGTAGGTTGCTTCCATGAAATTGCTGTCATGTCCATCTCCCTCTTTTCCCTGCCTGCAGGCTGCATGCCCTGGGCCAGAGAAGGGATGGACAAGGGAAGAGGGAGGAAGGCTAAGTTCCCCCCACCTGGCAAGCTCAAGGTTGACACATGGCCATCTCCTGTCCTTGCCTCCTTGCCTCGACCTTCCAAGCCTCCTCCATGGGGCTCACAGCCCTCCTCTCTCCCTGGTAGTTACTGGGAGACCCCAGCAAGTCCTGGCAGCATTTTCCAGCTCTGTCCTGGCCCCATGTTTTAACCACCCCAAGATCCTGGCCCCGGGCCTGGACACAGCTCCAGGGACTTGAACGGGCAGAGTGTGCAGGTGGATAGGGAGCTGCATCTCAGTCTAGGGCCAGGATTATGGGGCGGTGACAGCAGGGGCCAGCCGGATCTGCTCCCTTCATGCCCTTGCCCACAGAACCCATGCCTACCCCTCCCCTTCCTAAACACCACTGCCTGGGGCCATCCTATACAGGGAGTTTTGGTGAGTAGTTGCAGGGGAGGGGAGTCCTGACTAAGCCTACAACAGCTCACCAAAATAGCTTATGTGGCCCTTGGGCCCAAATAATTGCCCACCCCTGTTACAGACTAACCAAAGTGTATGTGCGTGTATGTGTGTGCGTACATGTGTGTTTGTGTTTGTGTAAAATTATATACGTCTATATCAAAACCTACCATGGGCTGAAACTCACTTAATCAAATGCAATGAAAGGATGTGCACAAAGCAGTGTATAAGGAGAGAGAAAATTGAATACAAATTCACCCCACGCAGGAGAGGGGACAGAAGGGGGTGAGGTTTAGGTAGTTCTGGAAGAGGCAAACAAGCAATGAACCTACCTAAGGAGTCACAAAAAGTCACATACTAGGTTAAGAACCCATGGTCCCTGTTTAAAGCATGCTCAACACAATTCAGTCTGTGGGTGATTTTTCGTTCTGCAATTTCCTATTCAAATCAGTTTCTAAAGGTTTTCTGCCTAAGAATAGCCACCCTCAGGTCAGCAATGACCATTGCAATGTTTGTAACTGTTAAAATAGATGTTCATAAACAGTTTTGGTCCAGATTTGCCTAGGATTTAGCATATTTGTAACATAACCAGGAACATTTTTTTGTTTCTAAAAGTAAGTATTCATGGCACAAATTATGTGTTAATGTTAATTAATTGGACTCAACTGAAAAATAATTATTTTAAGTTTCAACAGAACCAAAAATTCTTGTAAGTAAATATTCCTATTTAATGCTAATTCTGTAGGACCTACATAAAAATGCAATATCTTTACTTAGGAAAATGGGTGATTAAATCTCTGAATGAGTACTTAAGAAAATAACCATTGATTTTTTTCTAATACTTCATAGCAATTAGCAAAAATCTTGCTGTTTTGTCCAACAATAACAGTCATAATTGCTTCAAAAATAAAAACTGGAAATTCTAGAAACCATATATGTGAGAGCACATAACAAATGACTCTGCTCATTAACTGACATCTTATACATTTCCCATAGTTAATCATTGTCGGGAAATGTTGCCAATAGGTAGATTAAAGCTTGAAAAAAATAGTTTACATTTAAATGGAGTACTACTCAAGCCTATTACCTATGCTCTGCTTTTTAAAAAAATGGGTCAGGGACAGAGTATTGACTTGTCTAATCTCACTTGGGCTTTCTGGGGTGAGAGATTGCACATAGCTGAAATGAATGTCTCTCTGTTTTTATTTAATTTGATTGTATTATATGTGACATTAAGTAGTTTCCACTCTACAAAACTTCATATTTACTTGATGTCACTTTCCACAAATGACCTTTAAACTGCTTCCTTGGGGAAAAAAAAAAATAAAAATGGAATTTGAAGTCTCAAACATGTATACAGAATCTTAGGATCTTGGTTTTGAAAGGCATGAAAGGATCAGTAAATTATAAATAACAAGGGCATAATTTTATCCCAATGAAATCAAAGATTAAATGTCAGATATATTTCTATATCAACAGTATTAGTTTTGGGTTAAAATGATATTGTTTTAAAAGGATATGTCTTTTTCATTGCTGTTTCTGTAGCAAGCTATTGTTACTTTATAGATAGCATCTTTAGAGGCAATGCTTTTTTTTTTTCTAATTTCTCTAGATTTAACTTTAGTTCTAGATTTAACTTTAGTACTGTACTGTAAAAGAGTACTCTTTAACAAAGCATGAAAATATATATGTTAATGAAACCAGAGTTAATTTGAAACTTGTTCTATCTCGAGCAACCAAGAAGAGAGTACTTTTGGACATAATTGCTTATAAGGCAGAGATTAGGAAAGAATTCCTAACCATAAGAGTTATAGGATAAGCTGCTTGGGGAAGTAGTGATTCCCTTCATTAGAGGTTTTCAAGAAGAGGAAGAGTAGACATCTATCTGGAATGGTTTAGGAATAGTGCATTCCATCTCTGTGTTGCGAATTAGTCTAGATATTCTTTGAGGTCCTTTCCAACCCTATAATTGTATGGCCACAGACAGGTTTTCATTTCTACCAGTAAAACATTCTCTGACATTTTTGCCAGTAGAAAAATAGCCTGGGAGCAGGAACATGTGTTCTAGCCCCCTGGGTGCAGAGCTACACAGGTGAGCTCTCTAGCCATGGGCTGCTAGAGTGCTGCTTCCCAGACCACCCCGACCCTTAGCAAGCCCATTACTTGACAGTTTGTCATCTCCTCTGCTTGAGAAGGGGACAGGCAGTCAAGAGGATTTTACAATATTCTGTGCGCAGCTCCCGTGGGCTGCACATGGGATGACTTAAAGTAAGACCTATGGGGAAGCTGAGCTGGGGAGAGCCCTCCTGATCCCCATTCCCTGATCCCCAGGTTTTAAACCATCCCATTTGGTTCCCAGCTGGGTAGCACACATGGCATTTTAAACCTGTGGGGTCAGGAACTGGGTCCAGAGAGTTTATATGGCCCCTGCTCCTGGAGCTGTGGAAGCTTTCCCCACTCCAGTGCCAGGGCCCATGGGTTTAAGTGCTGTCCATGTTGTTGGGAGGGAGGTTCTTGGGTCCATTTCCACAGATCTCCAGTGCAGGGATGGAGCAGCCACTTGGGATAGCTTCTCAAGTCCATTTCCTACCCTACCATTGTAGCCCCCACTGCCCACCTGACATTCCCCAGTTTGGGAAGTGGGTGGCAACAGCAGCTGCGCCTCTTTTTCCCCAACTAGTGTTGGAGAGGAGAAGAAAAGCAGGACAAAACTGTCAGCACATTTCCCAAAGTGGGCAGTCCCCAGTTTGGGGAAGAGGCAGGGAACGGTAGGTATTGCTCACATCCCCTCCTGGACCAGACTAAGAGAGAACTGTATAAGAGGTGTAAATAAGCATTCATGGGACCCAGCTCAGGTTTAGGCATCTTAGTTTAAGCTGCCTAAACCTGATTTGAGATTGCCACATAGAAGTTTGCCACTTGCTGGGAGGAGGCACAGGCAGCCAGAGGCAAGTCAGTGGGTGCGCTGGTAGGTCCACGGGGCAGCCTGTGGGAGGTGTTGCTGGACCCAGAGGTTGTTGGTAGGTCCAGTTGGTGTTGGCAGGTGTGTGTGTGGGGGGTTGGGGGGGGGGGGGGGCGCTCTTTTGCAGAGGGCGATGATAAAAAACAGGCCAGTCAATGTCTGAGGGCGAAGAACAGCACAGTCCCATGGCTGTGGAGAGTGGCTGGGCTTTCCCAGCCCTGGGACTATGCTATGAACATGTTCAAGCACTCACTAAGTTGGATTAACCCACACTAGGTAGTGTTGACCCAATGCTGATCTTGCAAGAACTGGCTTTAGATCAGCTGATTTTAGATCAAATCAGCTACCAAAGCTTTGCACAGCCCTATTGTCCATCTGTCTTGTAGCAGTTTTGTCTAGCCCATGTTTTCTCCAATTCATTTATGAGAAATTCAGTCATACTCATCATTTGATTTGATCTATAAATCAACTATTTTGGTGGGGGATAGGGGGAGGAGAGGGTGGAGTTTAGCAATGCAGAAGCACATCATTCCCCAGATAAGCAAAAGAGAACTAGTAACAATCTGGTCTAAAGTCAGTTCTTGCCAGATCTCATCTGGCATTTGTAGGTCAACCTAAGCCGTGTGAACAGTTGCACACTCAGGTATTCAAATCATCATAATCTTAGTTAGGGTGATCTAAATGTAAAGGTTGTGCATATCCAAGAATTCACTGTTACAAGAGTTTCTTACAAGGGAGATCTTTCAGGTTGATACCTGCAAGATCTTTCTTCTGGAAGGGCTGTATTTTTTCCAGAATAAATTGAATGAACAGTGTACACTGATCATTTCTATTGGGAGAGCACTGATTTTCCCAGTCATAATGTAATGCCTGTTCAAGGCCTATGTTTAAGGAACCTGACCTGGAAAAAGGTGACTGTTAACAAGGGCACTTTTGTCAGCCATCTAGAATTGCTCCAGGATTCACAGGATTCATGTTAGGTCCTTGAAAAGTTTCTTCTGCATTCATATATTTGAGGGAAGATATCACAACCACGAATTTCAAATATTCTCACTGTCAGAATAACACAATATTGATAATTATCTTTGAATAGAGTTTTTAGGACATTTATAATTTTTTTGTAATAAATTCCAATTTTTGATGGTATTGTGTCTGTGGTAGAAGTTTGGAACAATCAAATAGTAAAATTTAAGGAATTATTCAGCACACAAATTGGGAAGAAATTTGAGACATGAAGTTTTCATAATAAAATTCTAATCTATAGAAATATATATATATAAATATATAAATACTGCTGCTTCCTAGCATTTTCTGATTGGCGATGGAAGACCAATTATCCCCTTCCATGAAGAAAAGAAACACATGGAAAGGGAAGAGAAACCTATGAAACAACACACATGTCATGGCAGGGGAACACATTATAATATAAGGGCATAACTGTGGATGGACAAGGGAAGATGAACATAATCTAAAACATCTTTTAGAAATTACCCACCCTGATGATGAATTAGAAGAGTTTTCATGCAAGCAGCAGCATTTAAATGCAAAGGTACTGCAGAAACCTACTATCCTAGTATGTTTTATCCCACAGTCAGAACCTAACCCCCTAGCTTAACCAATGTATAAACATAGTGATAGACTTGTATTCTCAAGAAGTAGATGAATTTTGTTTAATGGCAAAACTATTTTATGAAGCTGCAAATTTAAATAAAAAATAAACAAAACCAATCAATCAACAAAACAAAATACAACTTCTTAGAGTATCTGTAGACAACATTTTAAAATGGGCACATGACAATAGTGTGGGCCTGACAATGTGGACTTTTTTTATCAGACTAACTTCCACTATCTATGAATTTTCCAACTTACATCTTGAGCCTAGATTGTCAATCAGCATTCTTCGATACACTTTTGACAATTTTCATCATAAGGTGCTGCAAACTGCTCTCTGCTCTAATGGAGAAAAGCATAAGGCTCTATATTAATCGTGTATATCAAGTTGGGTGTTTTCACTGTATTTGACTTATTAAAATGACCATTAAAATATATATATATTGGCAGGTGACATGATATATTTGTCATATATTTAACGATTTAACTTCTTTTGAAGAAAAAAGTGACACAATTTATACTATCAATAGGTTTTATATAAGGCAAATATAGGGATAAATAAATTTAACTTAACATAGTGTGCCAAATATGGCTTCTATTACACATTCCTTGCAAGGATATATACTACTTTGAAAACAATTTTATATCAAAAAACCTACTGTTCTTAGATATCATAACCTTTGGCAATATTTGGTTTGTTTGTTATTTTACTAATTATCTTTTTACCAAATAATCACTATGCTCAAACTGTCATTTGAAAAAATAAGAAATTCTAATATATTGGACCAATAATTATGCAAAAACAATATGAAACACTGGTAAATGGAAGACATTAGATGAAAAAATGTGTTTTCAAAGTTAATACATTTACAAAGCAGAAGGCAGGGCAGGGTAAGACTTTTAAAAGTAATTGGTTCAAAGAGGCATAGGCTTTTGTAAGACTTTGTCTATATAACATAGACTTTGTCTATATGACAGCTTTGTCATATACAATGTCATAGGAACTTTTGAAGCAAGCCATTCCTGTGAAAGCTCCTGTCTCTCTGAACCTGTTGTTCTCTAAGTTTTAACCTGCCCTGACTTCTGTCTGACTTCAGACTGCTATGGCTAGTTACTTCTCTCTACTCCTCAATTTAACATATACAACCTTTTCCCTCATTACCTTTTTTCTCACAGGAAACTTATGGGTTGTGAATTTCAAGATAGTATGGGACAGAGGGCCTGGAAATCATAGACTCAAGAGTGTTTGAAGAGACTTTAGGGTCATATCATCCAATCCCCTGCATGGATGCAAGAATGCTGCTAGTAAATCATTCACAATCCATACTTACCTAGCCTCTTCTTGAAACCTCAGTAAACTTCCACAGCTTCCCTAGGCAGTCTGTTCCACAGCCTTCCTTACTATTGTAACAGTAATGAAGTTTTTCCTGATGTATAATTTAAACATACTTTTCTGCAATTTAAAGCTTCACATCCTTCACAGCATTCTCCCTCTTTTTTATGGCAGGTTTTCAAATATTGGAAGACTGTTATCATATCACCCTCAGTCACCTTTTTTTGCAAACTAAGCAGCTTGCCTTCCAACCCTCTTAACATTTTTTTGATATGCCTCTGGAGCACAGGTATGTCCCCATCATCTCAAGGAATAATTGTCTGGAAGAAAACTAACAGCTCCCTTCCCCCAAGAACAGTATAAAGATAAAAGCAGTGATCATGGCAGGCTGGCCAAACTCTAGGTGCTCTTCAATTTCTGTTTATCGCTATTTTAGCCTACACTAATTTCCCTGTCTAAAATATTCATCTTTCTCAGAAGTACTAGAATCCCATTACCCAGGCTTGCTTTACTGTTATAAAAGCAGACCTGTTCAGATAAGGATGATCATATCTAGAATAATAACTGCCACAAACCTTCCAAATGTGTTGTTTAAGGGACAGTAAAACTTCTACAGCAAAAGATATGTCCTAAAAACATTTATATTACTCTATGAATATAATAAATATGACAAGAGACCCCATAAGATGAAAATGCTGGTAAGTATGCAAGTGGCAAGACAAAAGTACTGAATAATGAATAATAGAGTATATAATACCCATCTACAGTCCAAAATAAGAATTCCTAAAGTTTATATATGAGAGAGAACTATATCTGAAAAAGGAACACTAAAATGCTGACTAATATTTAACACTTTCTAAATAAACTAGTATGTAAATAAATAAATACACACATATATAGATATACATATGCATATATATAGAGAGAGAGAAAGAGAGAGGGAGAGGGAGGGAGGGAGGGATACGGAAAGAGAGATGCACTTTCCAAATAGCCAAAATTATTCTCTCTCTCCCTCTCTCTCATCCTCTCTCTCACCCTTACTGTCATACCATCTACATATACACTATATATACAGAGTGTTTATAAAGTGCAAATTTAAACTTTAATAACTTTGGATGTACACATGATAGAAGCAAACTGTGAATGGCAATTGAAAGCATAATTCATTAAGTTTTAACACAATACAGCTCAAATTTCTAGACTTCAACATAGCTGCCACATTCTCTGATATATCATTCAATCCAATTTTCCAACTCATAGTAAACATTTTCCAGTCACTGCTGAGTGATTTCATGAATTGCACTTGTGATCCTTACACTATGCAGAAATTATACTATGCTAAATAACTTAATGAATTATGCTTTCAATCGCCATTTACAGTTTGCTTCTACCATGTGTATATCCAAAGTTATTAAAGCTTAAATTTGCACAAGGACTTAATAAACACTAAAGGTGTGCAATTTCAATTTGGATTCAGATTCAGCCCGATATCAGGGACAGTAATTTGATTTGTTGATTCAGATCACTGTCCCTGATTCATTTTGACTGAATCCGAATCTGAAGATTCGATGCTGATTTGGAGAATCAGCTATTTGGACATAGACACAGTTTTAAAAGTTTTTTCTACATACTTTGAGGTAGCATGTGTGGCTTGTGAATGCTGCGATGCTGGGGTGCATGGAGGATCCCACAGGAGTGTGCCAGGGCCCTCCACATGCTCGGCAGTGAACCCGGAAGTGGACCGGAAGAACTTCCAGTCCACTTACAGGTCTGCCGGAGAGCATGCTGGGCTCCCCCCCCAGACCCAGAAGGCACCAGTCACCGAGCACGCTTCCCAGTAGACCCAGAAGTGAACTGAAAGTGCTCCTGGTCTGCTTCTGAGTCTGCTGCCGAGCATGCTGCCCACTCCATGCACCCCACCATCGTAGCATTCATGAGCCTCTGCTATCTAGAGGTATGTAGAGAAAACATTTAAAGCTGTCTCTATGTCCAGATCTTTCCGAATCTCTCCAAATGGATTCAGAGGGTTCTGATTTGATTTGGAGAGATTAAAGGGTCCTCTGATTCAATTCGGATTTGGAGATTCGGCCACCGAATCGGGCCAAATCTCCACCGAATTGAATCAGGGACTGAAGCTTCAGACAGCCCTAATAAACACCCTTTATGTAGTGTCCCTCTCATGGATATACTTGTTGCTTGACTGTATCAGAAATAAGTCATTTCACTGAACATATATGTGTAAAGCTTTGTCTACTACCTTGTACATCTAATATATATAATGAGTGTGTGTGTGTGTGTGTGTGTGTGTGCATACATAGAATCATAGAAAATTAAGATTGGAAGGGACCTCAGGAGGTCATCTAGTCAACCCCCCTGCTCAAAGCAGGAGCACCTGAAACTATATCAATCCAGCCAAAGCTTTCGCTAACTGAGTTTTAAAAACCTCTAAGGATGGCAATTCCACAACCACTCTGGGTAGCCTGTTCCAGTGCTTTACTACCCTTCTAGCGAGAAAGTTTTTCCTAATATCTAAACTTCCCTTGCTGCAACTTGAGAACATTGCTTCTTTTTCTGCCATTTGTCACCACTGAGAACAGTTTAGCTCCATCCTCCATAGAACCACCCTTTAGGTAGTTGAAGGCTATTAAATCCTTGCTTAGTCCACTCTTCCCCAGACTAAACAAATCCAGTTCCCTCAGCCTCTCCTCATAAATCATGGGGCTCCCTCACCATTTCTGTTGCCCTCTGCTGAACTCTCTCCAATTTGTCCACATCCTTTTCTGTAGTGGGGACCCAAAACTGGACACCAGATGTGGCCTCACCAGTGCTGAATAGAGAAGAAGAATCACTTCCCTCAATCTGCTGGCAACACACCTACAAATGCAGCCTAGTATGCTGTTAGCCTTCTTGTCAACAAGGGTACACTGTTATTTCATATTCAGATTATTGTCCACTGTAACCCCCAGGTTATTTTCTGCAGAGCTGCTACGTAGCCAGTCAGTCCCCAGCCTGTACCAGTACATGGGATAGTTCCATCTGAAGTGCAGGACTGTGCATTTGTCCTCACTGAATCTCATGAGATTTACTTTGGTTCAATCCTCTAATTTGTCTAGGTCACTGAATTTTCGCCATATCCTCCATCATAACCACTACTCCACCCAGCTTGGCATAATCCACAGATTTGCTGAGGGTGCAAGTTTCCAGGTTATCTTCCATGCCATTGATAAAGATATTGAACAAAACCGGTTTCAGGACCTACCCCTGGGGCATTCCACTTGACACTGGCTGCCAAACAGACTACAAACAGACCTTGACTACTTCCTTTTGAGCTCAATGATCCAGCCAGTTTTCTATCCACCTTACAGTCCATTCATCCAACCCATACTTCCTTAGCTTGCTTGAGAGACTATTGTGGGAGACTGTATCAAAAGCCTTGCTAAACTCAAGGTATATTGCATCCACTGGTCTCCCTGAATCCACAGATCCAGTCATCTCATTATAGAAGGCAATCAAGTTGGTCAGGCATGACTTGCCCTTGATGAATCTATGCTGACTGTTCCTAACCACCTTCTCCTCCTCCCCTCCAACTGCTTAGAAATGGATTCCTTGAGGACCTGCTTCATGATTTGTCCAGGAACACTATTAATTGAGTCTGCTCCACATTGTAATTAGAACACTTTAGCATTGCCATGGTGTTGCAGGTATAAGCTTCTATAGGTTTTAACATGGCTGCTGGGGAATTTTAACTAAAGCTTGTTGAATGAGCTTTAGTTAAAGCATCCTACAACCATTTTTAAATGAACAGGGGCTTGATGCATGTGACACTGTGGCGTTTTAATTAGAACAGCTCTCCAGGACCAACTCTAATTAAAATGCCACTTCCTACCACTGAGCATGTGTATAGGCACCCCTAGTTCTTAAATCTTGGGCTGTACAATATTATTACCCTTTCTATCACAGTAAAGCTGAACCTAAGTATTTGGTCCAGTTTGGAACAACAATGGTTTTCTCTGTAAATTTCAGACCTAAATTCAAACTAAATCCTAACTGGATTTTCTTTAGGCATGAAAGGAGCTCAATTTAGCTTTTTTCCTCTTGTTTTTCAATTTTCATTTTATTTCCCTCTATAGATACAAAATGGAAATTAAGAGACATTTCATAACAAAAAGATATTCTTGTGGCAGTTCTAACCCACACAAAAGCAAAACAATACAGCCAGAGTTGTTATAAACATTTCTGGGTTGCTCATCTGAGATTAAATCATGAAGAATTTGGAGTTGGCCTATTACTGACCTATGTATCCAATAAATTTGGAAACATTACATATATCAATTAATGAGTAAGTATGCAGACAATTTATACATGCAGACATTCAAAACCTGAACTTCTACCTCCCTAAGGTAAATGTGCAATTTATTTGGAAAAAAAACTGCCTCATCATACTGAAAAACTGTGAAATTCTTTGCACATGTTATAAGCTCACAGACCATTTTAAAAACTAAAGCAGAGATCTATTTCATTTCATAAGACTCGACATTAAGAATTCAGTAAGTATTAACCAGTCATCTTGATTAATGGCTACATGAGAGACAAAGTACTATAACAGTTCCAAATTGTTACGTTATACTACATTAATGTTAAAGTTGGAGAATCCCAGTTTAAAGTATCTTTGCCAATCTCTAACTACTTATTCCATTTCAGTGAATATCATATGTTATTTTTGTTTTGGCCATATCTCAGTTTTTACAGGCTCAATTTAATTCAAATCCTCTAATAACATGCTTGATAGAGTGTACTTTAAAAGTTTGTCTAACCCCTGTATTTTAAAAAAAATCTTTCCCAAGTGCGATCAGCAGTGCCAGAAAGAAACCAGTTTTCTAGGTTTATTTTTTCCCAGTTTCATTTCTCTCCCCTAATGCAGACCCCAGACCTGCAGATCACTCTCTTCTAGGTTTGGAAAATGATGTGATAAGACTAGAAGAAATAGCTAAGAAGGCCAGAGGGACCTCAGGAGGTCATCTAGTCAACCCCCCTGCTCAAAGCAGGAGCACCTGAAACTATATCAATCCAGCCAAAGCTTTCGCTAACTGAGTTTTAAAAACCTCTAAGGATGGCAATTCCACAACCACTCTGGGTAGCCTGTTCCAGTGCTTTACTACCCTTCTAGCGAGAAAGTTTTTCCTAATATCTAAACTTCCCTTGCTGCAACTTGAGAACATTGCTTCTTTTTCTGCCATTTGTCACCACTGAGAACAGTTTAGCTCCATCCTCCATAGAACCACCCTTTAGGTAGTTGAAGGCTATTAAATCCTTGCTTAGTCCACTCTTCCCCAGACTAAACAAATCCAGTTCCCTCAGCCTCTCCTCATAAATCATGGGGCTCCCTCACCATTTCTGTTGCCCTCTGCTGAACTCTCTCCAATTTGTCCACATCCTTTTCTGTAGTGGGGACCCAAAACTGGACACCAGATGTGGCCTCACCAGTGCTGAATAGAGAAGAAGAATCACTTCCCTCAATCTGCTGGCAACACACCTACAAATGCAGCCTAGTATGCTGTTAGCCTTCTTGTCAACAAGGGTACACTGTTATTTCATATTCAGATTATTGTCCACTGTAACCCCCAGGTTATTTTCTGCAGAGCTGCTACGTAGCCAGTCAGTCCCCAGCCTGTACCAGTACATGGGATAGTTCCATCTGAAGTGCAGGACTGTGCATTTGTCCTCACTGAATCTCATGAGATTTACTTTGGTTCAATCCTCTAATTTGTCTAGGTCACTGAATTTTCGCCATATCCTCCATCATAACCACTACTCCACCCAGCTTGGCATAATCCACAGATTTGCTGAGGGTGCAAGTTTCCAGGTTATCTTCCATGCCATTGATAAAGATATTGAACAAAACCGGTTTCAGGACCTACCCCTGGGGCATTCCACTTGACACTGGCTGCCAAACAGACTACAAACAGACCTTGACTACTTCCTTTTGAGCTCAATGATCCAGCCAGTTTTCTATCCACCTTACAGTCCATTCATCCAACCCATACTTCCTTAGCTTGCTTGAGAGACTATTGTGGGAGACTGTATCAAAAGCCTTGCTAAACTCAAGGTATATTGCATCCACTGGTCTCCCTGAATCCACAGATCCAGTCATCTCATTATAGAAGGCAATCAAGTTGGTCAGGCATGACTTGCCCTTGATGAATCTATGCTGACTGTTCCTAACCACCTTCTCCTCCTCCCCTCCAACTGCTTAGAAATGGATTCCTTGAGGACCTGCTTCATGATTTGTCCAGGAACACTATTAATTGAGTCTGCTCCACATTGTAATTAGAACACTTTAGCATTGCCATGGTGTTGCAGGTATAAGCTTCTATAGGTTTTAACATGGCTGCTGGGGAATTTTAACTAAAGCTTGTTGAATGAGCTTTAGTTAAAGCATCCTACAACCATTTTTAAATGAACAGGGGCTTGATGCATGTGACACTGTGGCGTTTTAATTAGAACAGCTCTCCAGGACCAACTCTAATTAAAATGCCACTTCCTACCACTGAGCATGTGTATAGGCACCCCTAGTTCTTAAATCTTGGGCTGTACAATATTATTACCCTTTCTATCACAGTAAAGCTGAACCTAAGTATTTGGTCCAGTTTGGAACAACAATGGTTTTCTCTGTAAATTTCAGACCTAAATTCAAACTAAATCCTAACTGGATTTTCTTTAGGCATGAAAGGAGCTCAATTTAGCTTTTTTCCTCTTGTTTTTCAATTTTCATTTTATTTCCCTCTATAGATACAAAATGGAAATTAAGAGACATTTCATAACAAAAAGATATTCTTGTGGCAGTTCTAACCCACACAAAAGCAAAACAATACAGCCAGAGTTGTTATAAACATTTCTGGGTTGCTCATCTGAGATTAAATCATGAAGAATTTGGAGTTGGCCTATTACTGACCTATGTATCCAATAAATTTGGAAACATTACATATATCAATTAATGAGTAAGTATGCAGACAATTTATACATGCAGACATTCAAAACCTGAACTTCTACCTCCCTAAGGTAAATGTGCAATTTATTTGGAAAAAAAACTGCCTCATCATACTGAAAAACTGTGAAATTCTTTGCACATGTTATAAGCTCACAGACCATTTTAAAAACTAAAGCAGAGATCTATTTCATTTCATAAGACTCGACATTAAGAATTCAGTAAGTATTAACCAGTCATCTTGATTAATGGCTACATGAGAGACAAAGTACTATAACAGTTCCAAATTGTTACGTTATACTACATTAATGTTAAAGTTGGAGAATCCCAGTTTAAAGTATCTTTGCCAATCTCTAACTACTTATTCCATTTCAGTGAATATCATATGTTATTTTTGTTTTGGCCATATCTCAGTTTTTACAGGCTCAATTTAATTCAAATCCTCTAATAACATGCTTGATAGAGTGTACTTTAAAAGTTTGTCTAACCCCTGTATTTTAAAAAAAATCTTTCCCAAGTGCGATCAGCAGTGCCAGAAAGAAACCAGTTTTCTAGGTTTATTTTTTCCCAGTTTCATTTCTCTCCCCTAATGCAGACCCCAGACCTGCAGATCACTCTCTTCTAGGTTTGGAAAATGATGTGATAAGACTAGAAGAAATAGCTAAGAAGGCCAGAATTTCATATGGCATTGAAGGCTATAGCCTAAACATTGTATGGAATGCAGAGAAGTTGGGGAAAACAGTAGAAATTTTCCAGAATGTCCTGTGTAATCATTTGAGATTTTAACTTCGCAGATGAAGCTTGGTAAAGGGAAGACTCAATTTTTCCTGTTTGTGATAGCCAACAGTTTATTCACCAGTCAGTTACTACACCAATAAGTTATAATGCTACTTTAGACTGAATTTTGATACAAAGTAGGTGCATTTACATGTGCTATTAATGCACCTGACTAAACTCTGGTGCAGTTTGTGCTGGAGTTTGAATTGCTCTTGGGCACAAGTGTAAATGCTGCACCTGGGACCACAGCATGTTGAGCTAGGGCAGCACAGCCACAGATGGCAGAGGATCTGGGGGGTTAGCTTGCCAGCCCAGAGCTTCTCTGTCATGTCTCAGCTTGCTGCAGAGGGACTGGCTGGGGCATGAGGGCTCTATAGTGTAGGTCTAGCTGGCAGGCAGCACTACACTGTAGCACCCTTATGCCACAGCCAGCCCTGGTCACCAATTACACGTGCATTGTGGTACACTAAATAACTCCACTATAGGATAGTACTTGTATCAGGCAACACTATCTTACAGCAGAGCTAATTAGTTTACTGCGGCCTAATAGTACCGCATGTGTAGACAGTGATGCTTTACTGAGGAGGTAATTAGTCACCTTTATAGTAAATTCCATGTGTAGATGCTCCCAGTGAGTACCTAACAGAAGATATTGGCAAGGAAAATAATATTGGATCAAGAAATGATTCCATTTAAATTAAGTGGGAAGATAAACAAAAGTAATTTTGTATGTAATATTCTTAATTTCAAAAAGATAAACTTTGATAAACTGAAGTCATTAGACAGGAGTTTTGGAAGGACTCCAAAGAGATTAAAGGTAATCCAAGTGTGGTCAAAACATTAGATGAGTATTTTGTTTCAGATGTCATGATCTTGAAGTGAAGGTGACACTTCTAAAGGGAATGAAAGTATGGAAATGGAAATTATCACAGCTGTGGTGGAAGCAAAACTCAGAATTTAATGTAGACAAATCAGGAATACCAGCTCATCACCATTCCAGAATGGAATCTGAAAGAATTGGTATATGCAATCACAGGTATGATTTTTAAAATAACTTTAGCAGTCTGTAGTGGTACCATGTGATTGGAGAATAGTAATTATTATTTGCTATATATTTGAGAAGGGGAGTGGGAGATCTGGCAACTTCAGACATTTTAGTCTGATCTCTAATTTACACACAAAATTTGGAACAATTTTTAAAGTAAAAAAAAATCAATAAACAAATAAGGCACATCCAGACAAGCATGGTCATGTGGTATGTTGTGCTGCAAACACATATGCCGAGCCACATACCACACAGTCTAGAGTTCTCTGCACTGCAAGGGCACTGCCTGTACATGTGCTGCTCTGGAGGGGTGGGGTTCCACATTTTTTTGACTCCTTGATATCCAGGGGTCAAAAAAAAAAACCCACGGAAAAAAACACTGAAGCAGTGCATGCTCAGGCAGCATGCACTACTAAAAAGCTGAGCCAGGCTGCTCGGAGCCATACCATGGCACAGTACATCTTTTAGTACTTCCAAAAGGAAATACTAATAATAGCACAGTAGCAAAGGCTCCATACAGCCATGTGTAGATGTTCCCATAGAGTAAGAAATGCTGAAAAGAGAAAACTAGGATGGAAAGAGCTTACTAGTGGCTTTACTAAATGATCAACTTTTTTGGCCAATTTTCTTTCATATTATCATTAATGATCCAGGCAGAAAAAAAATCTGGTGCATGCTTATAAAAGTTCAGAACACAAGATTAAGAAGCATTGTCAATAGAGAAGATAGTTGGGAAAGCATACTGAATGACACTGGGGGCTGAATTAATGGAAATTGGATGAAACACAATGATACAAAATTCAAAGCTTATGCACTTAGGAACCAGTAACAAAATAATTTACTATTTGGAAGTTCATCATTTGGAAATGACCACAAAGGAAGAATATTTAGTGAACTAGTTGATCATAGGATAACCACGTGCTACCAATGTGATAACTTTGTGAGTTCCATTTGTTCATAGTTATGCAAAGCTATAGTAAGTTACGGTGCTGAAAAGCAGTATGGGAGAATGGGGCCTCATGACTGTGTGATAACCCAGTAAGAAACAAAAAATAAATAAAGAAAATACACAAATAAAGAAAAAGACAATGCAGGGAGCACAGCTCCTGTGGGATGCTCCACCATCGCAGCATTCATGAGCCATGCTGGTACCTTGAGGTATGTAGAAAAAACATTTAAAACAGCAGCTAAAAAAACTTGAAGACAAATGTAAAAAAAGGAAGAACAGATTAACGAGACAGATAACACATGCAGTTGTGTAAACTTGGCAAATGAAACAAGGAGAGATGAACATCTCTACAATGAGAGAGATGAGAGTTGGCACAAGACAGGGGAATACAGGGAGTGGGAGACCTGTCTCTTGTAGAGACCTAGGGGAGTGGGAATTGAATACCATATGATGTCTCTATCTGTCAGGGACAAGCTTCACTAAATTGTACTGAGTATTAATCAGACCAACTGGTGTGCTATCTGGTGACAATAAACATTTCTGAGTTTTAAAAACCAAATACATATCTGAGTTGTGTTTTCTGAGTTGCCTTTGAAATATGGAAGACAATTTCCTAGCACTGGCCTTCCAGAACACACCAGCTCCAGTAACCTATATATCAAAAGCAATAGGAACCAGATACTTCCCAAGAAAACAGTCTGCAAACCCCAGAACAACAATAACCATATAACTAGCAAATTTAATCCTAGAATGTATGCACTGAAGTACATCAAGAGGGTAAATGGCAAGGAAGGGGAAGGTCCCTCTAGTTTCTGTCCTCTCTGTATCCTATCTACCTATTTTGTTCCACAGCTGTCAAACTAGATACAAAGTCTCTTCTGATCTAACTTCTTTTACTTCCTGTTGAATTTGTCCAGTCACTGTCTGCTGAGTATGAAGACAGATACATTGCATTAATGTATGTAAGATTTATGTGCTCATCTTCTGTTTGAGGAAAATGGTAACCAGCACAATGCTGGTAGAATGACTGATGTGAACTAGTTTTTGTGGTTACCTTGTTCTATTTTTTAGTCAGTTTATCCATTTATTATAAAAACTAGTCTTTCCCTGTACTCTTTTGTTGACAAACCTATTCTATGCCTCCCAATTATCAATGGACACATCTCTTATATTTCAATATACTGTCAGATGGCCAACAGGCTCTTTCCAAGTGCTTTCACAAAAGACAAATCCAACCCTAATTTGTCTCTGTAGGAACTGGACAAGGCCCTGAAATTTCTCCTACGAGAGATCTCTTTCATTCCTTTCATAATCAGGCTAAGGACTGAAGTATGGGTATAATATTCCTTTGAATTTATGCACATTTTTGACTCACAATTTTAAAAAAATCTAATAAAATCATATTTGACAGAATACAATCTGTATGATTGTATACAAGAGCTCTTTATTTTATTTTTCTTACTCAAATCCAAGACTAGGGCTCTGCAAACTTCGGTCCCTGATTCGATTTGGCGGAGATTTGGCCCGATTCAGTGGCTGAATCTCTGAATCTGAATCAAATTAGAGGACCCGTAAATCTCTCTGAATCAAATCAGAAGCCTCCTAATCAATTCAGAGAGATTCTGAAAGATTTGGCGATTTGGACATAGAAACAGCTTAAATATTTTTCTACATACTTCTAGGTAGCAGGTAGATCATGAATGCTGCAATGCTGGGGTGCATGGTGCGTCCCACAGAAGTGTGGGGACTCCCCAGCGTACTCAACAACAGACCGGAAAGTGGACCAGAAACACTTCTGGTCCACTTCCAGGTCCACCGGAGAACACATGGGGGCACCCCCCATGCCTCCCCCACCTTGGCAACTGGTGCCTCTTAGGTCTGAGGGGGCACCCAGGGTCTCCCATAACTGATCACTAAGCCAGGGGGCATGCAGGGTGGGGGGCCCAGTGTACTCCCTGGTGGACCCAGAAATGGACTGGAAGTACTTCTGGTCCACTTCCAGTTTCACCACTAAGTATGTGCCCCGCCCCCCGGCATTGCTCTGGGATGCTCCATCTGCCCCACCATCACAGCATTCATGAGTCATGCTGGTACCTTGAGGTATGTAGAAAAAGCATTTAAAGCTGTGTCTATGACCGAATTGCTGATTCTCTGAATCAGCATCTAATCTTTACATTCAGAATCAGCCCAGTCAAATCAGTGATGGTGATCCTAATCAACAAATTGAATCACTCTCCCTGATTTGTGCTGAATCTGAATCTGAATTGAATAGGGCCTGCTTTGCACACCCCTATCCAAGACCCAGAACACAAAAAAAAATTTGACTTAAAAATATTTTTATATGTACAAGAATACAGTATGTGACTGTAGTATAACAGTTAAGCCAGACACGAAGTACAGAAATACTGTACCTCAACTGAAATACTAATTATAATTATAGATTGTGATTATAACAGGGACAAACTTAAAAAAAAAAAATGTTTGAAAACCTATTGGCAAATCAAGAGAAACCGTGAAAAATTTCCATGTAAATACAGTTTTGTTACAGATACAGGAACATTAATTTACGCATGCTTCCTAGTTTTAATTACTAGGGACACTTTCATGAAGGTTTTGTTGTTTAGAGTGTGCTCGCACCTGCTTTTATTAGCTTTTCCTCTTGAATTCCTAATCCTATGCTTGTGAAAATACAATTGCTCATTGATAAATTACATACATGCGGCAAATCTGGAGTCATTCTGGATGAAACATAGGCAGAAAAAGTATATAAATTCTCAACAAAAATCTTGTTTTTATGCAAATAGGGTACATAAAAGCAGAAAATATAAAATATCAGTAGAATTTATTTCTAAATAAAACTTTAAGTTTTCCCCAAGAAGTATCAATGGCTCTTTAAAGATAATTATATTTTGATTACATATACTTTCCCTATCATGCATATCAAAGAGAATATATACAAAAATCCTGATGAATTCTGAGTAAGTAACAAAAAGTAATTAGAACACAAGACAGAGGCATAATTTATTTGGACATATAAAAGCTTTTGATATCACGATGCACAAGAGACTAATCTTCATGAAGGAATGTCAGGAGTGAGCTATTTCAGAGGATAAAGAACTGACTTGTATCTTATATAGAGGTTAGCGAGTACTGTACTTGTAAGTAGAATCAATTTGGGATTGAGGGAAATGACTAATAGAGTGCTTCATAAGACTGGTATTGGGTAGGGATGGGTAAATTCATTTTGTCTAATTTTGAACTCACTTGAACATCATGGGCTTGAAATGTCAACTCAAGCTTGAGTTATTGGGTTTGTATTCCCCTAAGGAGAGACTATGATAAAAGAAGTGGAGAGATAAAAAACTAGTAGAAAGAAAATATGGTGAAAAATAGAGAATGGACATGATAAAATATTAATGATGATGATGTTCAGACTGCAAAACAAGAATCAGAAGTATGAGCAAGAAAATCTAATGAAGATACTGCTCATAATGAAGGCATGCTAGCTCATCTGAAATCAAGATAGAAGCTAATCTCTCATTTGTATGCCTGACTTGAACTCTCAGCTCATATAATATGTAAAGTACATCAACTTAAACCAGGGCATATTTGCATGGAAAGTTTGGGGAGAACATTTAGGAGTTGCGTTTAATCAAAAGTCAAGTTTCATTGTTCTAATTTTTTTAAAAACCTTATTCCTTTGTCCAGAATGGAATGGGTGAATTTCCCCTCTATTTTGGAGAGGGAAATATTAAATAACTAATGGTAGTCTACAGTGCAGTCTTAGCCTAAGCTACTACATATGCTTTTTCCTACATCTTCTTGCCAGCCAATCAAAATGCTTATAAACATAATGATTTTCTCTGAAATTGTCTGATACTTGCACAGCCACAGATGTGCAAGGTTTGTTTTCACATGAGATATAATGCACCCATTTTACAGTGGAGAAGCAGGTAGAATAATTCAAATACTGATAGTTCTCCAAAGCCTTCCCCACGATTGTTTCACGTGGAGAGGTGAGTTCTTCAACAATTCTCTGTGAAGAAATTTTAGATCATCTTAGGACACAGCAACATGGCATAGATCACAACACACACACAGTCAATTGCAGAAACACAGCAATATAGTTAGCAAAAATACTGAACTTGAGGCAGCAAGACCAAGATCCTGACCCATGATATCAGTGGAGTCCTAACAGAAAATAAGGAAGCAAGGTCTTCCCCTTAAAAGGCTTGAGAGAGAACTGACAAGAAGAATAGGATGAAAGACTTAAATACTAGACATAGTGATTTTTCAGGTTTTTATTTTATTGCAAAACTCTTAATTGGTAGTAATGGAGCAAAACTAACTTCTGCACCTGT
>NW_005842117.1:988184-1009209 GCF_000455745.1 Alligator sinensis | reverse complement strand
TTTACCACTGAGACTGCTTGCATTTTTTATTAAACCATCAGTACATGTTGCAATAGGCATTGGATCAAACTTCTTGTAACATCCTTCTGGCCAGCAAATACCAATACAAGCTTATTCAGAAGGAAACTGGTAACCTAGTGCTGTGTTTGCTTTCAGGGGGCACATCTACACAAGATGCTTACTGTGCAGTAGTATAATAACACTGTGCAGTAGCATGCCAGTCAAAAATCATGCTAATACGCTACTGAGAAATATTATTAGTCTACTGTGCAGTAAGCATCACAAAAAAACTATGCGCCAATGCTACTGTGCAGTAACTGTAGTTACTGCACATTCAGTTAGTACTTCATTAAGCAAGCACTAAATTAAGTGTGCAGTAACTACTGCATACTAATGAGCATGTAAATGCTCCCAGGGTGTATCTAATGTGTAGCTCTGTCATCAAGAAAAATGTATATAGTGCATTTGGTGGAATATCATACTATGGTGGAGTAATTTATGCCACATAAATGCATGTGTAGACAGTGACCAGGGTTGCCAGCTAGCCCCACACTGTAGCACCCTCATGCCCCAGCCAGCCCCTCTGCTTCCTGATATCACAATCTGAAGCATAGGACTGAGCCCTCTGCCAGTCTGGGGCTGTTCCACCCTGCCTCTAACTGCTGTGGTCCTAGGCACACATTTATACACTGCACCTGGGACTCCAGCATGAACTGTGCTGGAGTTTATTGTTCCATGCTACTTGCAAGTGTAAATGCACCCCCTGGGTGCATCCAGATGAGCACACACATGCCTCTTGCCCCATCTCAAACCCCTTTGAAATGGGGCAACAGGCACATGTGGGAACAAAAAAATGTTCCCCGCACTGCAAGTTTGCAGTGCGGGGAGAAAATTAGACCCATGGATATCCCAGAGGTCTAAAAAAACTGAAACTTTAAAAAGCAGGGCAGGCAACCAGAGGCTGGGTCCTTCACAGAGATGCTCTGGCTTCCAGAGTGTCTCTGTGGTTGGCCTCTCACCCTGGTGCTGAACACACGGCCTCCTAGTAACATCATACTGTGATGTCTGAGATTTTAAAATAAACCAAAATGTCAAGTAATGTACATGATAGTGTATGCATATCAAGTTTTATTTATTAAAGTTTAAGTGCAAGACAGAGTACAAAGCATAGTTAGGGTACAATATGTGATTTTCATGATCATCAGACCAAAAGAAGGGAAATATAATTTAGAATAATTCATAGCAAATGCGTATGTGCACACACAAGAAGCTAATGCATAGGAATAAATATGGTTGATCTGGATTTTATTTTACAATAAGAGAGCTAGGAAGTAATTTTTTCTTTTAGTATCCTTAGTAACCTCTCTCTCCACCTCCAACATAGACACCTGCTGTTTGTTCATATCTTCTTCAGCAATGTTGTTAGATGTTTATATTATGTCAGTTTTGTCCCTGTCCAGTGTTCTGAAGATAGTAATATACAGAAGACTCTGATTATGCACAAAGCTGTATAAAGTTTTGTAGCTTAATTGCACAAAGCATAGAATATTATTATTAATATTATTATTATTATTATATAGAAGTACTATAAAATTATGGCCCTTTATATAATGGCTCTGTCTCATTACTATTTGAAAATAGGGGCAATTACACCCTGAATCAACTGTATCTTAGTAAATATGAAGTCTAGCACATCACACAAATGTTGATGTAAACTATTTAATCAGTTTTGGTATCAAAGTAATTTAAAATGTATACATTTAAAAATAATGTAATCTGTCAGATAAAATAAATCCCCGTGATTTAAGCTGGAAAAAATGTCTTATTTGAAGCACCACTAACCACACTGCTGGAAAAAAGTATGAAGCAGAATTCTTAAAAAGGTTCTTTTTACATTTGAATTTATTTTTTCTTTTTATCCAGATATTTTCCTAATTAATTGTTTTCCCTTCTGTGAGCAGACTGAAAGGGCTTTTTACTTAGATATAGTTATAATGCAACAAAGGTCAACATTTAAACTCGGATAATTTAGCCCTTTGCCATGGTTTATGCTGAAACCAAATCCTGGTGCAGGAACAAAATAGCTCTTATTTCCACTTTATAATGATATCATGCATACAGACTATATCACTGATCTTTGGATCAGAAGATGGAAAAAATGTTAAATGCTGCTTCTGAAATTATTTCAGTTTTATAAATCCGAAGTGGAATTATTTCCCCTCCTCCCCATTTTTAAGACATCAGCTTTTAAGACCCTTAGATTTAAAGCTGACTGCTCAAGATTTGCCACTAGAACAAAGAAAAAATATAGAGGGGTGTTTTACAAGGTAACTTGCACTGCCAGACTTTCAACATATATTACCACTCAGCTGAAACTAAATCAATAAATAGATCAGGACACTACGCCTGAGGAAAAAATGATTGGCACAGAATGATTTTTTAAAACTGTTAATGCACTTTATTGGGTCTACCAATCATACTATGCAGTACTAAAATTTACAATTTGAAGGTCTTATTTTGGATCCACTGATTATCCTTAGGGTGACTAACTATGAAGTATTTATAGGTCCAGTATTAACTATTAACCTGGCATTTCAGTTTCAATGGCATATGAAAGTGACTGATCCCATTTAAACAATTCAAAGCTACACAAGAGTTTGTCTCACAGGTTAAGTAATCACAGTTCAGAAACCTCTGCCGGTGATGCCGTGATGACAGCCTCTGTAGGTGATGCTGTGTTGACAGTCAACCAGTATAACAGGAAATTATACTACAGATCAGTGCTGACAGTTGCGATGACCCCATTTTCTGGCTGCCGTACCTATCTGTCCTTGTTCTAACCTTCATTTATGTAACTAATTCTGGAGACTTGTGTAACTCAAAGAATGTTTGGGTCAGGGAAAAAAAAAACCAATGAAGTATGTTGTTGCATTTTTACTTTTCACCTCCTTAATGTGCCATCTAAAAAATGACTACAGATACTCAGACCTTCTTCCTCTGCTCCTGGTGTGCACTTCTGAGTATCTGCTTACTTTATCTTTTTGTCTTTACTGAAGAAAGAAGTCAGCAAGGGAAGAATGAGTTATATTCTCACTTGGCTCACATATCCACAGAATCGTTAACTAAATTTAAATTGTAAAATCTTTACCCTGCATCCTGAACCAACTGAAGTATATAAGTGAAAGCTTGAATTTACTATCACTGTCATTATCTTTGGGCAGTGGGGAACCTAGTTTGACTTTCTGACTCCTGACTGAGTTTCATGACAGCTGACTTTTAATGTTATGACATATTTTATTTCCGAACTGGAGGAAAAAATATTTAGAAGGTATTGAGAAACACAGTGGCAGGATCCCATTCTTGGTTACTTTTAAAATCTAAATTGTACTTTTAGATCTGGCCATTTTGAGATAAAATGTGTGTGTGTGTAATGTAGAACAGGGCTATCCAACTTCATCCTGGCCAGGGCTGCACACAGCACTGGTGTGTGGCCCCTGGGCTACAGAGCACACCAGCCATACACTACAGGGGTGGGTCACTGGGATCTCCTCTCTTCCCCATCACCACCATATCAGCAGCCCCAGTAGTGTCTCTCCGCTGTGAGACAGTGGGAAAGCAGTTGTGTATATGTGGGCTTTACAGATCAACCAGATGGACAGCTGTGACATGGAACAAGTGTCACTATACTAGTGAAGTAAAAACTGGGGAAAAAATGACCATGTTTTCAAAAAGTGTAAATATGGTTTTAAGGGGTTTTTTTTAAATTATTTTTAGTATTCTATAAATATCCTGTAGGATAAATATTCCTTAGAGTAAAATTTGCTTAAAATATTTGTGGGAAAAGAGTATGGTGAATATTATAACAATACAAATAGATAACTAAGGTGCTTATGTGAATCTTACTATGCTAGTGTCTGATGTCTCATTGTCTTCTGTTAATGCTCTAGTATCCAAAGTGGAAGGGAGATGACATATTTCCATTTTAGAGAACTGAGGCACAGAGCCTTGCATAAAAATATTAACTGGCCAAAAGATATTAATTATAGCACTGTGGTTGTGGTACTTACATGGAATGTGAAAGCTATAGAGGTTCAAGGCCTTCTGCTAAATCAGGCAGAATAGTGGCTTGAATCTAGGTGTCTTTCATTCTAGGTCAATATACAATAAAAATAGTCAAATTCACTATTCTGATTTTCTTTCACCCTCGTGTTTTTTCCAAGAAAACTTCAAGTGATTACAGACTTTTCTTAATATAAGCAGGATTTTTTTTTTTTTAATTTTGAAGTCTCTCAAGAGAAGTAAACCATTTTTCTGCCCAGGTCTAGAAATGTAACATTCAACAAATTCATTAACAAATATATTCATAAAATTGAAAGTTTTTCTCTGGAGAATATAAGAACAGAAAAGAGTAAAAAAAATCCTAGGTTGTTGGCAGCAGGTAATTTGCAGGCTCTTTTCAAGCTGCCTCTCATTTTACCTCTTGACCTTTTCCCTCAGAGCCCCTTCTCTATTTGTTCTTTTCCACCTGAGTAAACCTTCAGCTTTTCCTACCTTTTAAAGAATTTGTCTCAAACTGGGGTGGCAAGAGGTTAGTCACAGAATGAGCTGTCTTTTTAACTTTTTACACAAGGCAAGATTCAGTTCATTTTAACCGTCTTATAGGATTAAAAGCTCACAAGTTTGGAAATTGGTCAAAAAATAAGTTAAAAGAGGAAACAGCACAAAGTCACCCAGTGGATTTATCTAAACAGCCTTCCTCCTTTGAAAGGATTTAATTTTACTCTGAGCATAAATGAAAAGTGTTCGAGACATCCAAGTGCCCAGGGGAGCAAAAAAACTACAAAATAAAACTAACATATCATTTGGTACCATTGGCAGTATCTGCTAGGACAGTGCCAGGAATGATTATACTTGGAGACTGAATCAACCTTTCACCACAGGAAAGGCTTAACGTTTATTGGTATTGCACTGTTGGGGAGTCGCAGCTATAAACTATAACATCATATCATACTTAGCCAAGAATGAAGTAAAGCCTTTTATTCCAAGGGTATCAGCCCATCTTCTTTCACGTGCTTTCACTTAAAGCAAATGTCATTGACTAAAATTAAATTAAAACAAATAAATTACATTTTGGGTTACTGTTGGTGGGCACTTTTCTTTTCCTAGCTGTTATATAGGAAACAAAAAAATATAAATTAAGCAGAATATGTTAAACCAGATGCATATGTAGACTATATTACCTAATTACCTTTCACTTGAAAAGGGTAATGGACACCTCAGTCTTACTTTAACAAACAGTGAGAATGATATTATGTAATGGACTGATCTGATGCATTTTTTCTTCTAAATAATTCAATGGTGTCTCTGTTGATATCCCGAGGAAAAGGCCTGCCTTCACTGGCTTTAGATACCTCATATCCATTCATTCTCATGAGACAAAACTCTAGAGGAAATGTCCATAAGGATCCAGAGTTCCACATCTTACAGAAACAATTAAGGGGCTCCCTACAAAGCCCTGAAAGGACACTACAAGGAAAATGTAGCCAAAAATACAGTTGGGATAAAGTTAGACAAGCTTTAAAATGTAAGGCAGTCGAATGCAAGATGAAGAACAATTAGCATTCAAAAGCTTGTCTAACTTTATCCCAAACGCATAGGTGGTTCAATAAAAGATGTCACCCTAAGAAATCTTTGCTTCATGCATAACTTCTGGACCATCGTGTTTACAACATCACTCATATTATTATAACATGGAAATACGTTTCTGGTCATTATTAGATTGGTAAAGATTTCTGATCTGGTAAACACACACACTCGGGGGGGCAGGAAGTTGTATCCATAGGGTAACAATCTCAGCATATGGTTTCTGGTGTTTTATATTTGTTCTTGTTTTTATTATCTTTTGGTTCTCTTTTATAACATGCTTACTGGCAATGTTAACTCTGACTTAAGAGTAATTGACCACCATTATGTTCTTATGTTCAGTACAACTTAATGTAAGAGCATGGGCATATGCTCTCCCTGCAACCAGTCCCGCCAACAAGGAGGGGTCCCCTGCTGACTGGGGGGGGGACAGGGCAGCCCTGGCTGCTAATCCCGCAATGGCCTCTTGTTGTGGCCGATTGCTACAGCTGCTTCCGGGAGTGGCTGAGGCTGCTTCTGGGAGCAGCTGCAGTGATTGGCTGGTGCTTGCATGGGGAGCACTGGCACTCCCCAGCCCATTGCCTAAGTGGTAAGCATGGCCAGTCAGGAGGTGCACATACATCCCCATGCAACCTCCTATGCATTACTACTGTGTAAGAGTAAAGTAGAATTGTATATAACAATTGCCTAAGATCAAGGAATACTGGAAACTAGGACTTAAAAGGTCCCTTCCAGTTCTATGTTCCTAACACAGTAGGACCCTTTGCCATCTACACCAAATACATGAGTTGATTCTGCTAATGTAATTAACAGACTTGGAACCCAATTTGCAAAAGTAGACATGTAAAGTGGGATACTGAGCCTTGAGGTAAAACCACTTCAGTCAGTTAATCTACAATTCCTATTGACTTGAGCAATCCAGATTGTACTAGGTTCAATCCTCAAGACAACGTGAGGTGTTTTAACCCTAGGATACTTTCAAATTGTGCTTAGGTGTGCTTGGTGTCCCCTGTATATTTTAAACATTTTTATCCATAGAACGGTCATAAGAAAGGAAGAACTGCAGATAATAGTGATGTTAGGTGAAAGTTTAAAACTAGAAGCTTATTTAAACTGATCACAGGCAATGCATTTGTGTGAGTTATTATGGTGAGAGCCAATACTGATGACATACTGATTTAATATTGGCCCTAGCCAACAACTTGCAGACATAGTTGATGAAAAGCTATTCCCCTCAAGGCTTCTGGGATTCCTTTTAAGAATTGGTTCTGTTACAATTTCACATCTAAAACAAAACTTTTCAGTACTACAATGCTGCTGTCCTCATGACCCAATTTGGCCAATTATCCAAATATTGCAGTGTTATAGCACTGGGAACAGAGGAGTCACAGCTATTAATATATCAAAATTAAAAGCCAGCTGCTTGCAGAAACATTGTTCAAAAGAGGATTTCCCCCTCTGGGAGAGGCCCTGACAGGGAAACAGTGGGTGTTCAAACCATGAGAAACCTGAATTGAATCTTTACTGCATCCTCTGAACCAGAAATCCTGTGCCAAGATTGATTTGGTGCTAAAGAGAAGAGGCAGTTAGAAAGCTGCTTATGGTTTCTTGATTTTCAAGTTTCTCTAGCCCCAGTATGGGCAGATCAAGGATTTTGAAAAGGGGGTGCAGATAGCACTGTGCATCCCCATAAGATGCACGTACAACATATTTTTCTCCAGAAAAAAAGAAAATAGGAGCTTTACTAATATGCTAGGTGCCTAGGGCCAGATTATTCAGTTTAAGATCAAAACAAGAACCAATATAATTTTATTGGACTGTGCATTGATTTGCTATATCCAACACAACAAACTAGGCAAAAATAGTCAGATGTTATTATTTCTTTAGTCTGGCAGTCATTAGAATTCAAGGTACAGCTCTTTCACATTTATAAAGTAAATTCAAGGCTTCTTGAGTATCTTGGCAGTGCATCCAATTCTTCAGTGAAAATTATTTCTATACCTGAGTTAATGTTTTAAGCTAGAGTTAAAAATATTTTGCATGGCTGTGAAATAAGAACTATAGTAATAGGATCAGCTCACAGAGGGCAGAATTGCAGGAGAAAGAATAGGTTGATTAATGGGACATTAAGACCATCCAAAGACCAGAAGAAGAGAGGGTCTTTAACACCTGTAGAATAAGAGTTTAGAACATATCATATAGATGATGATGAGCTATGAAGTCAAATGACTCCCTCACTGCTGCCTGAGAAGAAATGCTGCTGTTACTGCCAGGCAGATGGTTTTAAATTTTGGGAGGAGCTGGAATCAATGTGGGGGATGTGGCTGCACCAGTGCATCCCACCTACTCCCTCTCCCAGGCTCCCGAGTCCCAGCAAAAAAAAAAAATTAAAAAAAATCAATGTAAAGTTGATCCAATAAAGAGGATATTATCTCTAAACTTTAAAGACCTGATGTTGATTTCCTCTGTGAAATAGGCAAGTCTACATAGCACAACACAGAACCATTACTGCTTATTGTACCTCAGCTAGCTCATGTTAGAAACTGGGGTGTAGGTGGTCAGCAAAGGTCACCTGATACATAGAAAATGCCCATAAGCCAGGTTCCCAGGGAGCTGGGATTCAGAAGCTGGAGTCAAGGAGAACCAGAAGCTAGTGCCAAGATCAGGGTGAGTCGGAACCAGAGCCTGGAGCCAGAGCCAAGTCAGGATTTAACAAAGTTCAGAGCTAGAGTCAAGACATACCAGGAGTCAAAACTCAAAGCCAGAACCCAGTCAGGTTGAACTATGAGTCAAGGCTAGAGATTGGAGAAAAGAAGCAGGAAAGCACAAGAATGTTCAAAGCAAATACCCAAGTCTTTGTCTAGAGCAGCAGTTCCCAACTTGGGTCATGACCCAAATGAGGGTCACGAGGACAATGCTGGTGGCGTTGCACATAAAAGACAAACTGAGCCATGTGCTGGGAGTGCCCCCGGGCCACCACTGCTGCCACCGCCACACTCTGCTCCCAGCAGCAGGTCATAGAAAAAAACGGCTAGGAGCCACTGGTCTAAAGTACTGTGAGCTAGACCTAAATTGTAAAGGGTGGAGCAGGTAAAGCATGCTGCCCATGTCTTTAGGGGATTGGCTACCCTGATTGCCTCATTAGGATCATCTGGGCCCAGGGTAGTGATCCTAGCTTGCTGTGGGTAGCGACTGCATCCCTGGAGCCTCAGGGGATGATTTGTCCTGAGTCTCTGATTAGGACCCGTTGGGACTAGTATTCTGATCTAGCATCATTACAGTTCAGTTATCACCGCATGACATTGCATTATACGGTTCAGTTCTGTCATGCCATTTGAGAAATGTTGTGGAACAATTTTCTAGCCTTATTCCTATAACTGTAGTTATTTTGCTAGTTAGAGACTTCCCACATGGTAGAAAGTATCAGAAAGGGAAAGAAAATGTGGTTCAGTATTTGATCGAAATTGAGAGAACATAATCCTGGCATTGAAAAATGAGGTGGGCATTAGAGGACATGGTGGGAAAGAAGAGAACATCTATTTTTGGATGGCGAGTGCTAGTTTCCCTGCCTCCGTTACTGAAACTGGATGCTTCCTTCAGGTTCCCTGCCTCGCAGCTGTTCAAGAGGCTCTTGACTGAATGTTTTTCTTTGGAGGTTTTCCCCCTTCCACCTGCTTTCAATCTGGCTGAAGACTAATTTTGTGGACTCCTTTCTAAATAGTTTCTATACTGCTTGCCAAGACCTTCCCACTGTTCTTGCTGCCTTTTGCAAAGAGTTCTATTCCAGCCACGTCGGCTCCTCTGGGTCGAGAGTAAGAGAGGGAATGTGGCTTCACGATTCCCTTTTTGTTTCCTTCTGTCCTCCCTGTATTTCTGTTTCTCCAACCAGAACCATTCCTAGATACTCACCTAATCTTAAACTTTTTTCATTTATAAAAATAATATGCACTTCTATTTTTTTTAAAGTAAACATAGTTTTAATTGGAAGTAGGGAGAGTTGAATGCCTAAAAAAGCCCCAACTGAGGAGTCTGGTTCAAATGTTCTTGATTAGCTCTAACTAGACTACTATCCACCTGACTTGCATATTTTAGTGTACAAGTGTTTTAGGTTATTTGCTAAATTACTTGCTTGGAAATGTAGAAACCGAAGGCTGAAACTCCATCTTCCAACCCAGTGTGATGCCCAGGTACTAATGGAGTTCCCAAACACTGAATTTTCTGACATGTTACAAGAGCTGCTACACCTAACTAAAATTATATGCCTAGGGACGGAGTTTCAGTTCTAACTATGACTATTATGAAGTTTGGCAGTTTAGATTTTTGAACACTAATATAAAAAAAAATTAGGGACTTCTAATTTTATTTGGTTGTCTTAAAGAAAACCTATCAGACTATACAGTCTTGAAGAGGGGGGATAAAAGTCTGTTTTTATTTTAAAGTATACAAACTGAAACATATATCCTTAACTGATTATACATGCAGCCTGCATTTTTATTTGCTACAATGCCAAACAACTGATAAGTACAAAAGGATGCAGGGTGGTATTAGCTGGGGGGAAGGAGGGGGCAAAATAAGTTTAACATATATTAGGAAGAGAGAGAATGAACTGTGTTGCATATTTTTGGGCATGGACAGCTGACACATTTACACCAGTATAATAAGCATTACACTGGCCAAAAAAAAAAAAGGAGTGAAAGACAGATGATATAAACCTCAAACCTTGGAAAACTTTATTCAGCTGGGTATAGCATTTTCCCTGAAAGAACTAGGGGTAAAATTCCACTTGTTTAGGTGCTGTCCGTCCAGACACATACCAAGGTATCCATTTGCTAAATGTAAACTTGCTCCCTGCCCCTTGGTACCAAGACATAGTAATAGACATCCACTGTACACAGCTTCTTTAGAATAGTTGCCTGTCTGTTCACTTTTGATCCCAGTGTAATTTATATTGGTTTTGCATATATAAATTATATCAGGGTATGGCTACGCCTCTATATGCTAGAGGTATAGTCACACCCTGGTATAATTTACATTATATCATTGCCAAATCCAAGGTTTTATTAGTGAGAAGGCTGATTGCACTTTGAGATATCACTATAATTACGTTGTTCACATTTGGAAAGATAGTTGCTTACATTACTCAAGCTCCTTGCTATATAATAGGATAATGGGGTCTTGCACTATCTTCCATAAAGTTCTAGGTGATTGCATGGTTATTTTCATGCTTATTTGGCCACAAAGTAATACATTTTTTTGCATAGCGCACACCTCCAAATAAAACACACACCCTATTTTTGGAAGGCAAGATGTAGAAAAGAAAAAAGATTTTTCCATAAGCAAGACAACTGTGTGACATCAAATGAATAGTCCTGGAAACAGTGTGTCCAGGAATTGTGGCATCTGAGGAGATAGTCTGGGTGAGGTGGCAGGAACTTCCTGGTGTGGCAGGACAATCAGACCTGAGACCCTTATGATGGCAGTAGCAATTCTGTTTCTTTTTTACTTTAAATACTTCTTTATAGAAGATCCTGTAAATAATAAATTATTGTTTCTACACCTCAATCCTTACAAAAATACTATAGGCTCCATGTGGTAGCTCCCTCATCCAGCTCAGTGGCTGTTCAGCCAAAAGTTACTGTCTCACCATTGGCTGTGAGAGGGTTAACATTGGATTCTGCCTCTGCTCTTAGCAGGCCCAGGGAGCAGCAGCATCTACTTTGGGGGCCATAAGTCAGAGTGTCTGCTTGCTCTATCTTACCCTGCTTTATTTCAGTGAAGAGAAATGAGCTTCCCTGCTTTAAATACCCTCAGTTTTGGAGGGCTGATTTTAGGGGAGAGGTAGATGTGGTCTATGAATAAATATGGAAAAGCTGAAGAAGCATGCGCATGCACGTGATATCTGTCCGCAGATGACAAAACATAATACGATTACCTAAAGATACTGCCAAGAGGTACTTGGTGATATTATTCTTAGTAGCTCTATATTCTAGAAATAATTGCATCAGTAAACATGAATGCTATTTAGATAACATGTATATACTGCCTTAGATGTTAAAAAAGTTTTGCAAACAGTAAGTCCTACTTTTAATTACAGTGCAACAGAATTGTGAAGTGGAAAATGAAAAGGGTTACAGTTGCTTAACTTTGATGTATTTGGTATCCAGAGTTTCCACTTCTGCATATTAAGAGGCTTTTGGCATACACTTTGGTTAGGTGGCCAACAGAAAGCTTCTATCCAGATGTTGAAGGGTTCCTATGGTAATAAGAAGCTATTTTAACTATAAATTGTGTTTTAGTAATATTAGTAAAGTAGAAATCTTTAATGTTTTGCTTAATAAATTTTATGCAGTCACTAAAATAGATGAAGCATAACTACTGAAGCTAAGTTAACATTTCTGCTTACTTTGTGACTTTTTATGATTTTCATATAATATTGGCTTCTTAATTTTCAGTTCTAATTCTGAAATACTTTAGATGAGGGCAAATTTATTTAATTTCCTCTCTCCTTTTTTGAGAGATTATATTTAAAAAATACCAGGACAGAAATCAAGATAAGTTTGCAATAGTCCTTTATTTGGGTATGATTAGAGTCTGCAGAAAGGTCTATTAAACATACCACAGGCAGAAATGGAAACCTATAAAATGTTAGGTGAAAATACAATATACTACATAGAATAACTTCTAATCAGAACTACTCAGGAGGCTTACAGCCACTTTTCTGATGAAAATTTTCTGCCCAGACTTTAAGGTCAAGTTAAGAAAAAAAGAGTCCAGATCCAGGATAGCCAACAGACCAATTTTAAAGCACTCATGCAGGTTTTTAGGTCTCCTATGGGCCTTGGACTGAATCAGCAGAGCAGGGGATGGAAGCTGGGTCTCCTGTATCCTGAATTAATTGCTTAATCCTTACTCAGGGGTGGGTGGTCTCTCTTGCTTTTTTAACAAAATCAAAGATTTTATTTTTCATGGTGAGATGAAATGGGGAGATATATATATATTTTAATAGAGTATATCTAAGGAATAGTAAATATACTTTGCACAATAAAGTCAGTAAGATGTAGTCATGTGCTTAAACTTAAGTACTTGCTTGAGTGCTTTCTTGATGCATGGTTTTTGACTGAAGAATATAAAATAAGGTGAAAAATTACCTGTTTTGCATAATGCATAAATAATAGGATGAGATCAGTTTTCTAACCCAAATGGCCAGGGAAGCCAGGAGTGAGAGGATTTTTATAGCTCTTTTTCCTAGCATGTTTTTGTATGGATACAACTAGCATTTCTACTGAGTCCAAGAACCAGTGTTCATACAAAAAGATGGCGTAGCCTAAGGATGGAGGGTAGGAAGTTGAATAGACAGACTACATGAGTATTTGGTGCATTAACTTTAGAAAACAGCATAATCATAATATTAATCTCTCAAGATTTTGGACTAAAACAGGGGCCATACCTAGAGCCGATTGTTAATTTTTTGATAAATGTCAGTTCTTACAAACCAACAGTGTTTGTATGAATTTACCATTTTTTATTCAACTTCCTCAGGTGCAAAATGAAACTTTCAGTCAAGATAAAAGTCAGGCCAGGAGTCACCATCATAATAATTTGAGCACCCACCCGGAATATGGAAAACCCTGTTTCAGTCCTTTTGCTGCCTAATTCAGATTAAAGGGTAAAATTTGAATCACCAACATCTTTGATGGATGAGACTGATCCAGGAACTGTCTTTCTCTTGTCAGATGAGTAGGTTATTGGATAAATAGCTTATTGGAGTAGAAATTTGAATAATATTCCCCATGTCTCTAATGAATGTCCTACCCACAAGACATTCCTGCATGGGTCTGTGTGTTTTTTTTTGTCTCTCTAGGCTTTTTACTGTTTTTGTTAGTGTTAGTGTGGCATGTGTATGTGTGCATGAGTGCATGTGTTTATATATACCGACAAGTGCAAGGTACTGTACCTTGGAGGGACAAACCAGCAGCATACCTACAGGCTGGGGAACTCCCTTCTCGTCAGCACAGAGGTAAAAAAGGATCTTGGGGTCATTATTGATTCCAAGATGAACATGGGCTGCCAATGTGAGGACGTGGTCAGGAAGGCTAACCACACCTTGTCATGCATCCACAGATGCATCATGGGCAGGTCCAAGAAGGTGATCCTCCCCATCTATGCGACACTGGTCAGGCCACAGTTGGAGTACTGTGTCCAGTTCTGGGTGCTGCACTTCAAGAGGGATGTGGCCAGCATCGAGAGGGTCCAGAGGAGGGCCACTCACGTGATCAGGGGGCAGCAGGGCAGGCCCTACGAGGGGAGGCTATGGGACCTGAACCTGTTCAGCCTCCACAAGAAAAGACTGATAGGGGATCTGGTGGCCATCTATAAACTGGCCAAGGGGGATCAGCAGGCAATGGGACAGTCCCTGTTCCCCCAAGCACTACCAGGAATAACAAGGAATAATGGCCATAAGCTGACTGAGAGTAGATTCAGGCTAGACATCAGGAGACACTACTTCACAGTCAGGGCAGCTAGGATCTGGAACCAACTTCCAAGGGAAGTGGTGCTCACTCCTACCCTGGGGGTCTTCAAAAGGAGGTTAGATAATCACGTAGCCAGGGTCATTTGACCCCAACATTATTCCTGCCCATGGTAGGGGGTCGGACTTGATGATCTGCTCAGGCCCCTTCCGACCCTACCTACTATGAAACTATGAAAGTATGTGCATCTGCATGACCCAAACTCTCCGTTTCCTCTCCAAAAAAATATAAATAAATAAAACCAACACAAAGCTTAGAAGGGTCATAGTTGTGTCCCAATTTAGAATAGGAACATTTTCTGAAATGAGACCCTGTTACAGTGTGCCTGTGACCCTTTGTTTTCCTCTGGCTATTTATAATGTGCCCATGTTGGAGAACGTAGGAGGTCTCTTTTTCTATGTGTCTGTTTCAGTGTAAGTTTTTACTCTTTTTGAAGGTCCCTGCTTTTCAATTCATGCAGCATATTTTGAGCAGTATGCCTAATAAAGACATACATTTTTCAAGTAATCTGGTCCATTTAGATAGTGGGAGTCCATTAAATTGGTACTTAGCAAATCTGTACTATTGGGATTCTCTTCTATTTCTTAGAAGGGATTTAGTACCTGCTGACAATTTTTCTTCTAATTAAAATTCATATCTAAACCTGTATGAACTGCTTGCAGAGAGCTGCTTACCCAAATGATAGAGGGAAAAAAGGAAGAAATAGACTGAAAGAAAATAATTTTGCTGTATCAAGCAGAGGACTGAAAACAACAAAGAGTCATTAACAACCATGCTGGCCTCGGATATCCATATTCATATTATAGTTGTGCTGTTTTTTTCTGAAATGAAATATGAAAAGAAAAGGGGATGAGCAATTCAGTTTGGTTAAAATAACTTCTGGCGCATACATCTGTTATTCAGTACTCCAATACGTATCTCTGGAGTTTTAACATTTTTCTTGTTTCTTCACTAAAATAATATTGTCACTAGAGAAAAATAAAATAAAGTAATATAAATAATTTTATCCATTTAGGCATGTATAGGATGTTTAAAATAATTAGTACAGCTAGCAGAATTTGTAAAGGGCTATGCCCCTTATCATCTATGAAAATTAACTTGATTGTAAGAATTAGAATGTTGGATGAAGAACTAGATTATTTTGTCTAAGGGTTTCCAAAGGCATACTATGAAGCATTGCACTGAGTGGAGTGAGTATTAGAAATCACCGGCCTAAGTAGACAGCACTAAACCCAGTAGTGAATATTGGCAGGATTAAGCCCTCTGATGAAGAGATCCTTCCCTTCCAAAGACTGAAATGTAATGGAGGAGATAAACTCTTGAATTCAATAATTCTCTAGGGGAAGAGATGAATTTTCTGCATTTTCAGCTAGTGAACAATGTTTAATAACCCATTAAGTAAATGCACGAAAATGTATTTTCTTTTGTCTTGTTGTTCATTCCTCCTGAATAAATAATAGCTCCTCTTTCAAAACAACTGAACTGATATTACTTAGAGAAATTTATGGTCTACATTCTGTCTTTAATGACCTTATAGTATTATTTAACGATCTCATTACCATGAATATCACATTTTGTTTCCCTGGTTGCTGGTCTGATTATTTTTCTGAATATCCCTGCTGTGTAGGAAATTCTCAGATTACCTCAATTCTACACATTGTAACTTTTACATTGGCTGATGGAAAGATTTCATTGACTACATGTAAAATATTATTTCTCAGTTAAATGACTCTTTCTTTATCATGGTCTTATACTGTACCCTTAGCAAATACATTTTCTCATCTGGAATAAAGTTAATGTGATTATTAACATCTGCACAGGCTCAGGTGAGTGCCATATTTTATTCAATTTTACTAGGAAGATGGATCTGCTTTCCAAATATTGCATCAGCTCAAGTCATGTCTTTGGGATTGTTGCGCAGCTGTTAAGGTACTGATAATGAAAACCTGCTTTCCCTATTGCTGGCAAAGCGCAGATGCTGGGGATAGCTATCTGGGAGAATAAATAATCCTCCAGGCTGCTGAAAATTAAATTGACAGTATAGCAAAGAGTTAAAACTTCATGGGAAAACTGCTGAAAGAGCAAATGTAAGCAGTTCATAAAACATAGACAAGCAGAATATTATATTACCCTCCTTTACTGACTTTTAAAAATCATTCTTCTGATCCTCTCTCTGAAGTATCCCATGGACTAACAAAATAATCAAAGATTCTTGGTAGACAGCAGACTAAATTCCAAGCTCCAAAGCCATGAAGACCTTACATATGCTTGTTTAATTATTAATTTTTCTTCAATCCATGACCTATCCTGCTAAAGAATTATGAATTCAAAATGTAGTCATTGATGTGTACATCTGTCTTCTACAAAGCTTCATTCTAGTCAAGCAGTGGCTTTTTTAAACAAGGGCTTCACTGTCTAGGGAGAGGTTAACCCCTTTGCAATCAAGAGTAAATCTTGCTAGTATATCATAGAAAAGTTCACTGTGGACCATATTTAGAGAGAAGATACTTACATAAACTATAGAACAGACTGAAGGTTAATGTAACCAATGTCCAGTAATGTACAGTAAAATAGAAATTATTTCATAGTAATGACATTCATAGATCAACATAATCTGAAAGGAGAAGAAGATAATGTTAATGTGACCTTTGAAGATGAAGAGTTGATTCTGTGTGTTTGAAAGACAGCAAGATTTCCAGGTTGATGAACCAATATAAGTAGTATCCATTGAACATATACTCTCAAAACTTATAAAGCTTGTCACTCCATTTCTATTGCTATGAAACAGCTGTTTACTGAGAGGATATTATGAAAACAAACATACAAATAAACACACCAAGCATTTCATTGTATATCAATGTACATGGATATTAAATACATTGCACTTAGCTAGTAAAATGTACGTTTTACTGGTAGATATAGGTAGGTATACCTTAGCTGGTGTAAATTAGCATTGTCCCATTGAAGTCAATTTTCACCAGTTGATGACTTGCCTCTTTTGTTATTTCACTTCTGTTTTATAGAGGTAATTTACTGTGTTAGGTTGAAGCCAGGCAGAAGGCTGGGTAGGATGGCACCAAACTTATGCCACTCTGAATGAGTTAGGCTATAAGGACACTTCTACATGTGCTCTGAAACATTCTGATGAATCAAGTCTGCTATAGTGTTCCAATGGGAACATTCCAGGGTGCTGCAGTGTCTCGTGTATTCAGTATCGTCTCATTTCAAAATGGCAGCAGAGGTGCTTTAACTAAAGCTCATCGAACAAGCTTTATTTAAAGTTCCCTGCTGCTATTTTGAAACATAGGACATTGATTACACAAGACACTACAGGCATTTTAATTAGAGTGGCTCCCAAGAGTGGCTCTTGGGAGCTGCTCTAATTAAAATGCCACCCCCACCACCCAAGGGCATGTGTATAGGTGCCCTAAGGTACCAGCTTGCACTGCCTAAGCTCTGTTTTAGTTAATTGGACCCATCCATTGTAAGATGACATAGAGTACTTAACTTCCTGACCAATAAGCTTTGGACTGATATATGTGCTGGTTAAGTAGGAAAAATATGGGAGCCAAAAAGGTCCCTGATGAGAAGGAAGGGGGAAAAAAACCTGAAAAATGAGCAGCTGAACTGAGCGCAAGAACCAGTACTTAAAGAACTTTCCTTCCTTCCTTCCACTTTGTACACTTTGGACCAGGCTCGCAGCTCTGGCACCAGTGTACTGTATTTGACCCACAACAGGACCTACTCGAGAGGCTCCAGTGCCTCCTGGTACATTTTTTCTGGGATGGGCACCACTGGCTCCCACAAGCTTTACCTATCTATTGCTGAGGGGGACCAGAACCTGGTGAGCAAGGTGGTTGCCTTCTGCCTGCAAGCTCTTCAGCGACTCTTCTATGGCAAAGAGCACCTACCCTGGCAACAACTAGCATGCCAGTTCCTGCAGAGGGTGGGGGCCCTCGGGTTCAACTGGGAGCTCTTCCTGCTGGACGTCACACTCCTGAACTGGGCGGGGCTTCCGGCTTTCTACCGCAGTATGGTACAAGCCTGGCAGGCCACCTTTCATCTCCAGCCCCAGGGCCAGCACCTGCAGTTACCACAGCTGCTGAGGGAGCCTCTGGTGCATGACCCAGCCCTGAGGCACCCCATGTGGAGCCTGGCCTCCATCAGCCTCACAGCTGCTCTCATCCAGGCATGTATCCTCCCCCAAAACAATCTCCTTTACCCTGCTCAGTCAGCCTGGCTCTTACCTAAGACCCTGACTATTCGGCTAGGCGTGCACTCCATCTGCAGTATGGGCCATCTCCTGCATGATATCCAGGTTGCCCTCCCACCAGAGGCAACAGCCACCCTAGATGACCATCTCTGGGAATGCCAGGTCCCCTGCACTGCAGATGCCCTGAGGATTTTCCTGAGCAAGGATTTTTCTGAGCTGTCAGTCACTCCAGCTGTGGCTGGCAAGCTGGCCAGTGGGCCTGGCACCCTGCTGACACTCTCTGTGCCTCCTGACAGTGACTTTTCTATTACATAGAAGCCTATATGCCTGGGTAGTTCATGTCCGCCATGCCCAGGTGCTGGCAGGCCGCCCCGATACACCCTGGTGACAGTGCCTGGGTCTGCCAGATTTCCCACCAGCCCACCTGGCTTGGCACACATTGTATAATCCACCAACCACCAAGAAGACTGGTGACCTGCAGTGGCCGTTGCTGCACAGTATCGTAGCCACTGGCACGTTTGCATCCCACTTTGACCCAGCCACCTCGACAGCCTGCCCTTTCTACTCCAGGGGCATTAAGGAGAACCTTTTTCATGCCTTCCTCAACTTTCCCCACCTGCAGCTGCTCTTTGTCGCCCTTGAGCTGCCTCTGCAGACACTGTGGAAGAACCTCTCAGAGAACACCTATGTGTGCTCCTATCCGTACCGGGCAGCTGAGTGGGGTGCTGTTTGCCTGGCCAACTTTCTACTGGGTCAGGCCAAGATGGCCATCCTCAAGAGCCACTGAACCAGCTCAGATGATGCCCTGTGGATTTTTGGCCTCCTGGTACATGCACACAATTTCAAGGATGAAATTGATGGGTACTTTCATTCTCTGCAGGGTCAGGAACCTAGTGCAGAAGCCTCCCGGGAGAGATCCACTGCAACGGTATGGCAGATGGTCACCTCCAGAGATAGGGCTACTTATGCTACCACAGTGTCAGCTCCCCAGGTACAGCTGGGGAACAGGTATGAGGCCCTGGCAGCAGTGGAGGAGGAGGTAGGAGAGGATGCCTCCAGAGGACCCAATGCCTCTCCATTTATGGCACAGACTGAGTGATGCTGGAACACCAAGAGGAAGAGAAACCAAATCCTCATCATCGGTGACTCTATCCTGAGAGGAATGGAGGGGCCCATCTGCCACCCTGATCCCATGGCACATGAGGTTTGTTGCCTGCCTGAAGCTTGGATTTGGGACATCACAGAGATGATCCCAGACCTCAGCCAACCCTCTGATCAATATCCCATGGTCCTTATCCACGTGGGAATGAATGATGTGGCCAGGGGCAGCCTGGACTGCATCATGAGAGACCACAAGGCTCTACAGGCCAAGCTTAAGGAGATGGGGGCACAGGTGATTTTCTCTTCTATTTTTCCAGTGAGTAGACATGGATGGCACTATGAGGCATGCGTCGGTGAGGTCAACCGGCGGCTTCAGAGCTGGTGTTACCAGGTGGGCCTTGGGTTCTTGGACCATGACCCACATTTCCACACAGAGGACATGCTCAGGTGGGACAGGCTTCATCTCTCCCAAAAGGTAATTGTGTTTTTTCTTCCAGGCTGGATGATCTCATTTGGTGAGCTTTAAACTAGGTTTGCTGGGGGATGGGGACACAGAGGAACATGAGGACACTTCGTCATCAAGCCAGGTAATGTGTGCAGATAGTACCTAGATAAGTGATGGGGCAAGGGCAGGTTTAGGAACAAGGGGGTGGCACATGCACCCACAGGAGGTCTCAAATGCCTCTACACAAATGCTTGAAACATGGGGAAAAAGCAGGAGGAACTTACCCTCCTGCTAGCTAGCAAAAACCCAGACCTAGTGGGGCTCACGGAGACCTGGTGGGATTCTACCCATGACTGGTCAGCGGGCATCGAGGGATACAGGTTGTACAGGTGAGACAGAGCAGGGAAAAAAGGACTGGGGTGTAGCACTCTATGTCAAAGAGAAATATACATCCTCGATGATCAGGATGGGGTCAGAGGAAGGGCAAACTGAGGCACTCTGGGTAAGAATGCAAGGGGGTTGTGGGGAAAGGGACTTGATAGTGGGTGTCTACTACAGACCACCTCACCAGGGGATGAGCTGGACCTGGAATTCTCAGGTCAGCTTACGGAGGCTGTAAAGTCAAGGGATATAGTTGCCATGGGTAACCTAAACTACCCAGACATCTGCTGGGAGAAGCAGTCATCCAGATCTGACTGGTCACATAGGTTCCTAGCTGGGTTACAGGACCTCCACCTAACCCAGTAGGTGCATAGTCCCACCAGGGGAAATGCCTTGCTGGACTTGGTCCTTGCCACAGGAGATGACCTGGTGAGGGGTCTGCAGGTACTCAACCACCTGGGCAACAGTGATCATCATCTGCTGGAATTTACCATCCAGCACAGGGTGGTGAAAGCAAGCAGTAGGGCAAAACTCCTCAATTTCAGGAGGGCTGACTTCAATGAACTAAGAAGATTAGTACAGAGGCATTGGGGTCTCAGAGCTTCAGTGAGATGGGAGTCCAAGACAGGTGGTTGTTCCTCAAGGAGACAATCCTCTGATCTCAAAGGGAGTCAGTCCCAATGCATGCCAAGTGGGGCAGGAGTGCTAAAATGC
>NW_005842117.1:986379-988162 GCF_000455745.1 Alligator sinensis | reverse complement strand
CTGAGGGAAAAAAAAGGAGGCATAAAACAATGGAAGCAAGGGGTTATCACCAAGAAGGATTACACTTCCATTGCTCGTGACTGCAGGGAGGCTGTTAGGAAGGCCAAGGCAGAGATGGATCTAGGGCTACTGGCCATAATTAGGGATAACAAAAAATCCTTTTTTCAAATACATAGGGAGTAAGAAGAAGGCACTGGGTAATGTAGGACTCCTACAGGACAGGCTTGGCAATCTGGTGATTGCAGCAAATAAAGAAGCTAACCTCTTTAATGAATTCTTTGCCTCCGTATTCCTGAACAGGGACCAGGACATTTCCCTCACTAGGATTACAGATGGCACTGCCATTGCCTAGGGTCAAGGACAACCTAGTTAGGGAACTTTTGGAGGGGCTGGACATGTTTAAATCAGCAGATCCAGATGCTCTTCACCTGAGGGTACTGAGGGAATTGGCGGGGGTCATAGCGGGGCCCTGGCATGGCTTTATGAGCACTTGTGGGTTCTGGCCAGGTACCAAAGGATTGAAAAAGGGCCAATGTGGTCCCCATTTACAAGAAGGGGAGAAAGGAGGACCCTGGCATTATAGGCTAGTCAGTCTTACCTCGGTCCTTGGGAAGAAATTTGATAAAATTATCAAGGAACACATCTGCAGGGGCCCAGCAGGGGAGGTAATGCTCAGGGGCAACCAACATGGGTTCATGGAGGGCAGATCCTGCCTGACTAACCTGGTTTCCTTTTATGACCAGGTCACCCAGTCCTTGGATGCAGGCGTTGAGGTGGATGTCATCTACCTGGACTTTAAGAAGGCCTTTGACAGTGTTTCTCATCCCACTCTCATAAAAAAAAAAACTAGGCAACTGTGGCACTGATGCCTACACAGTCAGATGGGTGGCAAATTGGCTAGATGGTTGCACTCAGAGAGTGGTGGTGGACACGTCATTTTCGACCTTGTAAATGGGGACCATGTTGACCCTTTTCCAATCCTCTGGTACCTGGCCAGAGCCCCACAAGTGCTCATGAATGGGAAGATGAGGGCGGAGGAAGCCTTGGACCACTAAACCAAGCAACACCCACAAGAACAGCCCAGCCTAGACTGACAACAAGCAGAACAAATACCCAGGTAAGCAACAGGGGCCCAGGCAGTACTGAGATTAGGGGGCCAGTGCACACATCTTCAGGAGGCCACAAATGCCTCTACACAAACGTTCATAGTATAGGGAATAAGCAAGAAGAACTTACCCTCCTGCTAGATGACACCAAGCCAGACATAGTGGGGCTCACAGAAATGTGGTGGGACCCAACACATGGCTGGGCGGTGAATATCAAGGGCTATAGGCTGTACAGGAGGGACAGGACAGGGAGGAAAGGTGGGGGTGTGGCACTCTACATCAAGGAGGAATACACATCCTCATCAAGTAGCACAAGGTCAGATGAGGGGCACACTGAAGTGCTCTGGGTTAGAATACAAGGAAGTCGAGGGGAAAGGGTCTTAATGGTGGGGGTCTACTAGAGACCACCCAATCAAAGGGAAGAGCTAGACTGGGAATTCTTAAGTCAGCTCACGGAGGTAGTTTGGTCAAAAGACATGGTCATCATAGGTGACCTGAACTTTCCAGACATCTGCTGGGAAGAGCAGTCAGCCAGGTCTGACCGCTCATGGAGGCTCCTAGCTGAAATACAGGACCTCCATCTAACCTAGGAGGTGCACACCCCACCAGGGGAGATGCCTTGTTGGACCTGGTGCTGGACACAGGTGATGATCTCATGAGAGGGCTGCGGGTGCTCG
>NW_005842117.1:984212-986346 GCF_000455745.1 Alligator sinensis | reverse complement strand
CAAGGTGGCAAAAGCCTGCAGCAAGGCAGCAGCCCTGGACTTCAGGAGGGCGGACTTCAATGAGGTAAGGAGAATAGTTGGGGAGGTACTGAGGTCCTGGAGGGGAGGGGAGTCGGGTGTCCAAGAAGAGTGGTTGATCCTTAAGCAGATGATCCTCCAAGCCCAAAGGGAGGTAATCCCAACAAGGATCAAAGTGGGCAAGAGGGCACAAAAGCTCCCATGACTCACCAAAAGCATACGGGAATGTCTTCTAGCTAAAAGGGAGGCATACACCCAATGGAAAGGAGGGGCCATCATCAGGGAAGACTATACCTCAGTTGCTTGGGGATACAAGGGGCAGTCAGGAAGGCCAAGGCGGAGATGGACCTGGGACTAGCTACCCAGATCAAGGACAACAAGAAGTCCTTTTTTAAATACATAGGGGGCAAAAAGAAGGTACCGAGTAACGTAGGGCCTCCGCAAGACACATTAAGAAATCTGGTTGTCACACCAGACGACAAAGCTAACATATTTAACAATTTCTTTGCCTCCATTTTCCTGAGCAGGGATCGAATCAGCCCATTCGCTGGGACCTCCTCAGGCCCCAGGGGAGGCGCACCCAGATCTAGGGTCAGTGAGGATCTACTCAGAGAACTTCTGGAGGGACTGGACATATTTAAATCAGCTGGTTCTGACAATCTCCACCCCAGAGTGCTGAGAGAATTAGCAGAGGTCATTGCGGGGCCCATGGCACGGCTTTACAAGCACTTGTGGTGCTCTGGTGTGGTGCCAGAGGACTGGAAAAGGGCCAACATGGTCCCCATTTTCAAAAAAGGGAGGAAGGAGGACCCAGGAAACTATAGGCCAGTTAGTCTTACCTCGATCCTGGGTAAGCTTTTTGAGAGAATTATCCTGGTGCATGTCCACGAGGGGCCATCAGAGGAGGTTATGCTTAAGGGCAACCAACATGGGTTCATTAGAGGCAGGTCCTGTCAGACCAACCTGGTGGCCTTCTATGACCAGGTCACAAAATCCTTAGACGCAGGTGTAGCAGTGGACGTAGTCTTTCTTGGACTTCAGGAAGGCCTTTGACACTGTCTCTCACCCCATTCTCATTAAAAAACTTGGGGGCTGTAGCGTCGACACCTATACAGTCAAAGGGTCACTAACTGGCTGGAGGGCCGCACCCAGAGAGTGGTGGTGGCTGGGTCATTTTCGACTTGGAGGGATGTGGGCAGCGCGGTCCCCCAGGGCTTGGTCCTCAGACCCGCACTGTTCAACATCTTCATCAGTGACTTGGACAAAGGGATAAAAAGCACCCTGTTCAAATTTGATGATGACACTAAGATGTAGGGGGATGTGGACACACTAGAAGGGAGGAATAGGCTGCAATTGGACCTAGACAGGTTACAGGGGTGGGTGGATGAGAACAGGATGGGTTTCAACACTGACAAGTGCAAGGTGCTGCACCTGGGGAGGAAGAACCAGCAGCATACCTACAGGCTGGGGAACTCCCTTCTCGTCAGTGCAGAGGCAGAAAAGGAGCTTGGAATCATTATTGATGCCAAAATGAACATGGGCCGACAGTGTGGGGACGCGGTCAGGAAGGCCAACCACACTTTGTCATGCATCCACAAATGCATCTTGAGCAGGTCTAAGGAGGTGATCCTCAGCCTCTGTGTGGCACTGGTCAGGCCACAGTTGGAGTACTGCGTCCAGGTGTGGGCACCGCACTTCAGGAGGGATGTGGACAACTTGGAGCAGGTCCAGAGGCAGGCCACTCGCATGATCAGGGGGCATGAGGGCAGGCCCTACGAGGTTCAGCTGGGGAACAGGTTTGATGCCTTGGCAGCGGTGATGGATGAGGGCAGAGGAGTCATCCCTGCAGGGGACGATGCCGCTCCACGCAAGACAGAGACTAGGAGGAGAGAGAACACCAGGAGGAAGAAACGCCGGGTCCTAGTCATCGGGGACTCCCTTCTGCGAGGGCTGGAAGGTCCGATCTGCAGGCCCGACCCCATGTCACGGCAGGTCTGCGTTATGCCTGGGGCTCGGGTCAGGGACATCATGGAGAGGATCCCGGCCTGCATCCGGCCTGCAGACCGGTACCCCATGGTTGTCGTCCATGTGGGTACGAACGACGCGGCAAGAGGCA
>NW_005842117.1:973350-981149 GCF_000455745.1 Alligator sinensis | reverse complement strand
CCTTTTTTTTTGTTTTTAGGGTTCTTTTGTTGTTCTCCCGCCCTGGCGGGGGGTCGGGCTAGAAGATCTATTAGGTCCCTTCCGACCCTAAAACTATGAAACTATGAGAGCCTAAGGGACCTGAACCTGTTCAGCCTCCACAAGAGAAGGCTGAGGGGGGATCTAGTGGCCTGTTACAAACTATTCAGAGGGGACCAGCAGGCATTGGGGGAGCCCCTGTTCCCCTGAGCACTACCAGGAGTGAGTAGAAATAATGGTCACAATCTGGCTGAGGGTAGATTCAGACTAGACATCAGGAGGTGCTACTTCACAGTCAGGGCAGCTAGGATCTAAAACCAGCTTCCATGGGAAGTGGTTCTGGCTCCTACCCTGGGGGTCTTTAAGAGGTTAGACGAAAACCTTGCTGGGATCATTATGGCAGGGGGTCGGACTTGATGATCTGCTCAGGTCCCTTCTGACCCTACCAACTATGAAACTATGACCTGGAGGAATGCAAGCAGTGGAATCCCCCAGGGCTCAGTCCTGGTGCCTGTACTGTTCAACATCTTTATCAGCGATCTGGATGTGGATGTGGAAAGCACACTGTCCACATTCACTGACAACACCAAGATGTGGGGCGAGGTGGGCACGCTGGAGGGGAGGGACAGAATCCAGCTAGATCTAGACAGGTTACAGAGGTGGGCAGATGAGAATAGAATGGAATTCAGTGTAGACAAGTACAAGGTGCTGCATCTAGGGAGAAGGAACCAGCAACATACCTATAGGTTGGGGAACACCCTTCTCAACAACACAGTGGCTGAAAGGGATCTTGGAGTCATTGTTGATTCCAATTTGAACATGGGCTGCCAATGTGAGGATGCGGTCAGTAAGCCTAACCGCACCTTGTCATGCATCCACACATGCATCACGAGCACATCCAAGTAGGTGATCCTCCCACTCTATGCAACTTTTGGTTAGGCCACAGTTGGAGTACTGTATCCAGTTCTGGGCACTGCACTTCAGGAGGGATATGGACAGCATTGAAAGGGTCCAAAGAAGGGCCACTCACATGGTCAGGGGGCAGCAGGGCAGGCCCTACAAAGAGAGGCTATGGGACCTGAACCTATTCAGCTTCCATAAAAGAAGGCTAAGAGGGGATCTGCTGGCCATCACTTACCGGGGCGACCTGCAGGGATCGGGAGAGTCCCTGTTCCCCTGAGCACTACCAGGAGTAGCTAGGTATAATGGCCATAAGTTGACTGAGAGTAGGTTCAGGCTAGACATCAGCAAGCACTACTTCACAGTCAAGGTGGCTAGGATCTGGAACCAACTTCCAAGGAAAGTGGTGCTCGCTCCTAACCTGGGGGTCTTCAGAAGGAGTTTAGACAATCACCTAGCTGGGGTCATTTGACCCCAGCATTCTTTCCTGCCATCAGACTTCATGATCTGCTTAGGTCGCTTCTCACCCTACCAACTATGAAACTAAGTAGGGCCATAGAGTTTTTGTAGGAGATGCCCTAAAAGGTAGGGAAGGCTGCAGTGTGGAGGGCATTCTCCACCCATCCTGTTGAAGCTATATAATTTCATAGAAATTATAGAGAAGTAGGTCTGGAAAGAACCTCCAGAAGTCATCAAGTCCAGGTCTAGGGAGGTGATTCTTCCCCTCTATGTGGCATTGTTGAGGCTGCAACTGGAGTACTGCATCCAGTTTTGGGCACCACACTTCAAGAGGGATGTGGATAACCTGGAAATGGTTCAGAGGAGGGCTACTCATATGGTTGAAGGCCTGTGGGTAAGATCCTATGAAGACAGACTGAGGGACTTGAATCTCTTCAGCTTCTGCAAGAGAAGGGTGGGAGATGATCTTGTGGCTGTCTACAAACTCATCATGTGGGGTCAGCAGGAAATAGGGGATACTCTGTTTACTAGAGTGCCCCTTGGGGTTACTAGAAGTAATGGCCACAAACTAAAGGAGAGTAGGTTTAGACTGGATATCAGGAAGAAATTCTTTATGGTAACGGTTGCCAAAAAATGGAATGGGCATCCAAGGGAGGTTGTGCTTTCTCCTGGCTTGGAGGTGTGCAAGAAAAGATTAGACAGTCACCTGGCTGGGGTTATTTAGCCCCAGCACCCTTTCCTGCCTAGGGTAGGGGGTCAGATTTGATGATCTACAAGGTCCCTTTCAACCCTAGAAACCTATGAAATCTATTAAATCTATGGGTTTGGTTGTCCAATTTGAAAAACCTTCATGGGACCTGATATTTTGGTTATTGTTATTGTTATTTTCAGAAACCCACTACTATGTGAAAGCCAACTGCTTTAATGATGTTTCAGTTTATGCCACACCAAAAATAAAGCACCTGCAATCAACTGGAGAAAGTCTTGGCCTCAATCACACCTTTACTTTGAGATAAAAACTAATTACTGTGCAGTAAATGTCACCGTCTACACATGCAGATGCTCACTAGGCATTAATTTGCTCTAATCCCAAGTAAATTTGCTATCTGTAAATACAAGTAGCAAATTTACTTGGGAGTAATTACTGTGCAGTACTACATGTGTAGATAGCCAACTGGTAGCAAATGTACTCCCAGGTAGCAGGGGGTGGGAGATTCATCTCTGCCCCTGAGAGCTGCCTGCTTATGGGGGTGGGCTTTGCCACTGGAACCCAGGCAGGTACAGTGTCCCTCTGCCAGAGCAGCAGGAAGCTCACAGCCCCAGCTTCGCAATCGCAATCGTGGAGCATGGGCTGGGAGATTTTTATGTCCCAGCCTTGATTTGGGGATCACAGAGTTATGGCTGGGAGATTCTTATTGTGCCACTACTATTTGTGGTGCTGCAAGTGTACACCCCTGTTTATTTGAATGCAGTCCATGAAGCCAAAAGAAAAAACTGAGATCGTCACACTCCATTAAGTCCTGCTGTGTATTTTCATTCAGAATGAAAGTGTCATTAATTCAATTGTGTTAAATTCCCATCCAAAAAGGTAACTGTTCTGCTCAGACAAATCCCCACTGACAACAATGGAGCTTCTGAATATAGATACAAAGCACCATATGGTTCTATGGCCTTTATTTAAACTTTATAAAAAGGAATGCTACTAGACATTTTAGGCCATCATTAAAAATGAATTGAGTTGAACTGAATGAAGATAACATTAATTCTGAGTGAGAATATTCATGCAGAGGTTTAATCCTGTTTACCTAATCCATTTCCAAGTTAATTTTGATTAATTTTCCTGAATATCCTTGTGTAGACAAGTCCTTAGAAAAAAAAACTTGAGAGAAAACTGTAACAGTAATTTATGTTAATAAAAAGAAGATGTGATTCATACAAATCATTGAATGTTGGCAACCTTTGTCTTTTATGAAAAGAAAATACATGCAATGCTAACAGAGCAAAGTAAGTTAGTGTTACCTTTCCCTCGATATGAGGACACAGTAATATACCACACACAGAGCATGAGAACAGAGGCAGGGCTTTTGTAAAGTAAAAAGCTTGTAAAATATATTTTGACTTTGTTAGCAATGACATAGTATTATGAACTGAAATTTGAAGATTCAGCAAAGGACAAATTCAGCTAATAGAAAAATATAGTGATACTTCAAAGAGCTCAAAGTAACATAGATCTTGATTGCATTTGGTAGGGTTGGTGACTACAAGAAGTTCAAAGTACATTGTGATCCATAAAGAATGTGGCTTAGGATCTTGCAGTATATGAATTGTGAGGGCAGTTGATTCAGCTGTTGTCTGGAGGGATTTGCTTCCACTAGAGGACAGGTGGTGTTTGAACTGTCATCCTCCAGGGGTTGTGTGTTTGGAAAGAATAGTGCAGCTGCCAACAGAAGCTGAATTAGAGGTGTGCTTTCTTTCATGCTCACTCCTTAAGCAGTTCTTTCTATAGTTCAGGTAGCCTTCAAGATGGTCAATAAGTGGATGAGTATTATGGATATTATTTTCTGTTAAGCTTGTCCCTTCACTGTTCTAAAACTTTGGAAGTATTTTACAGTCCTGACATGACAGAAACTAATATTCCAAGCCTGACTCAAACCAGAAGAGCAGTCAGTTTTTATAAAGGAAGCAGCTTTACTAGAAATGTAGCAAAAGAAAACTCCCTATTGATTATCACTTGCACCCTTGTAAAAAGATGCTAGATATTCCTAGATGGCTTCAAAATGGACAGAAAGAGAAAGGTATGGGATAACAGAAACTTCCACCACAAAGAGGGCCAATTAGCAAGTCTCCTTCATTCAAGGGAAGAGTACAGGGTATGGACATTTCTTTCCTTCAGAAGGAGTGCCACTGTGCTCTCCACCAGCTGCAGTTTCTGGACAGTCATCAATGGTAGCCCCATGTAGAGCATATTGCAGTAGTCTAGGTTTGAGGTTATGGAGGCATGGATAATGATGACTAGATCTGAATCTGAAAGAAAGGTTCACAATCTTCTCACCAGATGAAATTGGTCAATGACGCTTCCTTCCACCAATCCCATATAAAGATCCAGGGGCAAAAGAGGATCCAGGAGTACCCCAATGTTGCGAATGTGACAAGAAAACATTGAGTCCCAATCAATATAGGTGTCCCAATCCTACCAAAGTCAATATGTCTCCTGACTGTCATCACATCTGTCTTGTTTGTATTAACCTTCAGTTGGTTTACCCTAATCCAGTACCCATTTGCAACCAGGCACTGGGAAAAGACTGAGACTCAGGGACCCAGGTCAGAGAAGAAAGTTAGATTTGTGTATCATCAGTATATTGTTGGTGCTTCACTCCAAATCTCTGCACAGTCTTGCTAGTGGCCTCAAATACATATTGAACAGAATGGAACCCTGGGAGAGCCTACAGGAAAGGCCCCAAGCAGATGACAGGCATTTGCCCATAGCCACCATCTGGGACTTCCATGCTAAGAAAGGAGAACTAATTTAGAACAATCCTATGAATACCCACAAAGTCATATAAACACTTTATCAGCACCTCCTAAGTCAATGATTCTCAACAGGGGTACTGCAGCACCCAGAGGTACTGTGAGATCCTTTGAAGACTGCTGTGAGGTGTAAGGTCTCTTCCTAGCCTTTCCTTCTCCCTACCCTCACCAACACAGCCCCTGTGTAAGGAGGTAAGCACTGTTATAATAAATTTGTTTTTGAAATAGGGTGCTGCTCAATCCATTCATATCATTGTGCCACTATCCTAAATGAATGGTTGAGCTCAGAATAAGCTGTAGGACACTTAAATATCTGATATATGTGGAAGTAACAGTTGAGCAAGATGTGAACTAATTCTAGCATGTATACTGTCACTGCTGTGATATGAGGACAAGAGTGTACAAGGGGAGATGTAAATAAAATGTACAAGGTGTGATGCTCTATTTAATGTGCTCCCTAACTAATTCTCTTTTCAGTTACAGATTGACTGGGACTAGTATATGATGAATTTAGATGTTCAGTGCCTGTTTTTATTCATACAGCTTTTGTGTCCAATTCCTTACTGATCTCTCTCTCTCTCTCTCTCTCTCTCATTAACGTGTACATGTGAACACACATACACAGACAGTCTGGTGTGAAACACTCACATCAAAATGCCACATCTTGTCAGTTTTGGTATAAGTGATATTTTAGTGGATGAGAAAAAGCAATGCAATTAAATGGTCTTTTTTTCTCTTTAAATGAAAAAAAAAACAACCCATGGTAATGGATTGCCAGGTTTTAAACTAGGTATCAATGCTTTGTTGGATAGGGAAAGTTCTTGGAGGACATGGAGTAGAAGTCTTATCTTTTGACACAAGTGATTCAGCCCTGCCTGGAAAAGTAGTGTCTCTTGCTGCCTGAAGGAATAGTAGTATGTGGTCATATCAGATCTTTATGCATACTTAAAATCTGTTTGAATGCACACAACAGCACCAAGTTCTTGTCCACATTCTTTGGCATTTCAACTTTCTCTCAAACAGTGAATATTTTTTTAATCATTTCATTTTAAAAATATGTTACTGCTTGGTAAGATACCATTTCAAGGAGACTAAAGGTTTTACTATAAGAAATGTGTCTGCAGGAGAGAATTGAAGCAGAGAGAAGTAGAACATGGTATTTAAAGAAATATTTTTCTTTTATTTGCCTTTATCTATTCATTTGCAGAGGGATATATTTCAAGTTATAAGGTTCCCGGCTGGACTTTAAGCTGGTATATTAAAAAGATCTAATGAGGATATATATCTACATCATCTCTTTGGGAGGGCTGTCATGAAGAACACCTCCACTCTCTTGTTCTGACTTCACACCTGTCAATTCCCAAGAATGAGGTAATGTAATCACTTGGAGGAGAGCTGAGTTCATGCACAATGTGCTCATAACCACTTTAAAAGGAGATGAGGGAACTTGCTGCTTGGGACACCTGTTCCTATTTAACAGTTAATTTTGCCTGCTTTTATATCAATATAGGTGAGCTATCTACTGTAAGTATAAACCAGAATGCAGCAGGTTGAAATTTACAGTGGTTTAGCTCTGTTTCTTATGGGTGGAGTTATACCGGTTGTACTGGAACAGTTTATGCTGTTATAATGTAATAGCAATATAACTACTCCAGTTGTTTGTCTTGGGCACACAATCAGCAAAGCTCTAGGTTGGCTTTTGAATCATTCCAGGGTTTGGAGCTCTGGCATTCACGGAAGGGGAGTAAGTGCATCATGCTCCACAATACTACTCCTAGACAAAATGTGTAAGTGGTATAGGATCCCACATTCACACTGTGACATGTGGAAGAGGATATGTGACCTAGCAATAATTCTATTTCTGTTAAATAATATAGGAATAGTTTAATGCTTTTAAATAGCCCCAGTCACAGGTTCACAATGGCTCACAAAGTTCTTTCTAGAAAACAAGGCAGACAAGGTTCTTTGGGTGAATCTGATATCTTTTATTAGACCAACTTAAATAGTTGGAAAACAGTTATTAAGTAAGCTTTCAGGTTCAAAACCCTTCATCAGGTAAGGAAGTTTCAGAAGTTGCTGTGTGCTCTTCCTGGATGGACTGAAAAGTAAAGAAGCCAGTGGCTGGGCTGATATGCATACAAGACAGGTAGTCAGTGAAAATGTAGATTGAGGAGTCAATGGGTGAGAGACAGGCTGGGGGCGGGGACAGAGAAGAGGGATGAAAGTGGAGAGATACCTGGGGAGTCAGATGTCAGGCAGGTTATAATGTATCATAAATCCAATGTCTATATTTAGTCCATGATTTTTAGTACCGAGGAGGTTGATGAATTGGAGTTCATAGGCTCATCTCTGGGAAGTGTTTTGTAAGTTTCCTTTAGGATCAGGACTGAGAGATTGGAGAGAGAGTGGTTTTCTTGTGAGAAATGTGCCCCCACAGGTAATTGGGTATTCCTGTCTTTGATAGATTTCTGGTGTACGTTCATTCTGGTGCGCAGTTGTTGTTTGGTCTCTCCTACGTATTTTCCATCAGGGCATTTGGTGCATTGGATGAGATGTATTACATTTCTGGAGGTGCAGCTGTAAGATCCTGGGATGCTGATGGCTCTATTGTGGGATGTAGTAATAGTGGGGGTGGTGGAGATGTGTTGGCAGGTTTTGCATTTCTTGTCATGGCACTGTCTGGATCCTTTTGGTGTGTTCTGGGCTTGAGGAAGTTTGCTTCTGGTGATGAGGTTAGCGAGGTTCAGTGCTTGTTTGAAGGCTAGGATGTGTGGCTCTGGGAAGATTTTTTGAAGAATAGGGTCTCTTTCTAGTACGGGTTGCAATTCTTTGAGGATTTTCCATAAAGGTTCAAGGGAGGGGTGATATGTCATAACCAGCGGTGTGCGATTTGT
>NW_005842117.1:958241-973248 GCF_000455745.1 Alligator sinensis | reverse complement strand
TCTTGTTCCTGTAGATATGTAAGGCAGGCTTGGATGCCATCCTGGTGTGGGATGTTGGTATATAGGCTGGTAACATCCATGGTGGCTAGAAGGGTGTTGCTGAGAAGGTGGTCTATGTTTTTAAGTTTCCGTAGAAAGTCTGTAGTGTCTTGTACAAAACTTGCTCTGTGGGTGACAAGCGGTTTTAGGATTGATTCAACGAAACCTGATATTTCCTCAGTTAGGGTCCCACGGTTGGATATGATAGGTCTGCCAGGGTTCCCTTGTTTGTGGATTTTTGAGAGCATGTAAAAAGTCCCTGGGTTAGGTAGTGGGGGGATCAAGGTCTTCACGGTTTAGGATGACTATGGCTCCTCCTTTATCTGCTGTTTTTTTTACTATTTGGTGGTTAGATCGTAGAGATTCTATGGCCTTTTTCTCTGGTAGAGAGAGGTTGTTATGGTGGTGTGTGTGACTGATTATTTCATTGTTCATTCTTTCCCTGAAGCAGTCAATGTAGCGGTCAAGGTTAGGGTTTTGTCCACTGTGAGGTGTCCAATCTGATGTTTTTGGGGGCTTTTTGGCATTGATCCTTTCCTGAATGTTGTCAGAGGATGAGTTGTTGCTGGGAGTGGGTTCAGTTTGGTCGTGGAAATATTCCTTGAGGCGGAGGCGTGGGAAGAATTCTTCTAGTTCTCCACAGAAATTTAGGCCTTTAGAAAGGACAGATTTTTCAGTTTTGGTAAGCGTGTGTGTGGAGAGATTGATAATATTTGTGGGTTGGTTGCTGATTTCAGTTTTATCAAGTCTGAGGTTGGAAAGTTGTAAAGTTTTGGTGCTGTTCCTCTGATGGTTGTTTTGTGGCTGGGGAGCTTGTTCTTGGAGTAATTTGTTCCATTTCTTCTTTTTATGTAGGATGAATGTTGTAGAAAGTTTTTCATAGTCTCTTTATATCCATTGTATATTGTTAGGGAAGATGATTGGATTTCTGTCTAAGTTGTTGTACTATGTGGTGATTTTCTTCCTGAGTTGGTCTCTTTTGGAGTACAGTAGGTGAAGTAGATGATTTCTAATTTTCTCTGAAGTTCTTCCGCATAGCTGTGAGGCATATTTGGAGTTGTGTGTAGTAGCCAGAGGACTGTAGATGTTTAATCCTCAGGGAACGAAGTTGTGTTTCTTGCAAAGGCTTAGAAAATATATGTCACTGTTGAGTTTGGCTTCTTTCTTTTTCATGTTGTACAGTTTCCATTTCAGACGGCTGAATTTAATATCTTCTATGTTACAGAGGTATAGGTTGTAGCCGTGTTGGTCTAAGGACATAGGCAGACACGTTTCTTTGGGTGAATCTGATATCTTTTATTAGACCAACTTAAATAGTTGGAAAACAATTATTAAGCAAGCTTTTGGGTTAAAAACAATGCATGTTTCTTTATAATCCAGAAGACTGTACAAAGTGTAAAATATTTTCCATGGTAGGTGTCATTTCTTTCAAGGCTGTAGACCTACATGACTGAATCTTCATGGTACTACTCAAGGTTTACATTGGTTTGATTCCACAGAACAGAGGTAGAGCAAAACAAAAATATAGTAATGCTGTGTGTGTTTTTTTGTTTTTTTTAAATAAGTGATGACAGTTTTCAGGGGTCATTATCATAAAATTCAACTTGAAAAATAGTGTTCTGTGGGTTTGCTTTAAAAGTTCCTGAATTCATTAGGCTGATATATTTATATTCATGGTTTTTATTGTTTTATTTTGTATATTAAACACTTTTAAATAGTGAGGGACTTAGTTTAGTTTCCTCTTTGTTTAAAAAGGAAGGTGAAAAAAAGAAGCAATCTTATGAAGCATGGGGGGGATCCAGGATATTGTCATGGAAACAGTGGAAACAGCATTGCAAAGAGTGGCTGCACCCCTCCACCCGGTCTCCCCCTCACTGGGGCTGGCAGACCATATCAGAGGGACAAAAGTCCCCTAATCAGAATCTTCTCCCTTGCCTGCCACTGCTGCTGTCCCCAGCTGACAGTGGGCAGGAGGAGCTCCAAAGTTGTTCCTGCTGTGCTCCAACGAAGCTGTGCAGGCTGCTAGGCTCAGCTGGAGACAGCAGCAGTGATGAGTGGGTTTCCCCTTCTTATGCTTGCTCCTGAGCTGGTGGGAAACACCTGGAGGACTGGGCAGCAAGGAGGAATCAGCCTGCTGCTGCTGGCACAGTTGGCGTTGTCATCTTCTGAACCTGACTCTCTGCTCAGCTTGGCTGTAGCGGGATAAGAGTTGCTCTAGAGCTCCTGGAAGTAGGTGGCACTGGTTTTCCAAGGACTTAAAATGTCCCAGCCTGCTGCTCTCATGGAGTGGTCCAAAAGAGAGTGTGTAACCATGCCACCGCAACCCTTCTAGATCTCCCTGATATGAAATGTAACTGACTTCCTGCACAGATCCTTAAAATTAAGATATTTACATCCATAGCATGGCTCTCAAACACTTGAAGTAACAGAACCACTGGTAATAGCAGAAGGCTGTTAAACATTTTGTAGATCACAAAGGAATGTTGAAACTCAAGAATAATGTGTTCAGGTCTAAATTCTGGAGTGGAAAATGACCTTGTGGTCTGTCCTTTCACTCCTCTCTCTTTCTGCAGCTATTCCACTACGTCTCCATAGTTCTTGTCCTTTCTTCCAATGTTTCCCTTGGTGAATCCAATCCTAGTACTTTACTTAAGTCCTACTTATTGACCTATTATCTCCCACCTGTCCCTTGCCTGTCTTGTTTCTATTGTCTTTTATCTATAACCTTCTTGATCTTAGTTCTGGTGGCTAGAACCAAAGAGGCTTTAGGAAAAGTAAGGTACAATTTATTTAATAGATTTCATAGACATTAGGGCTGGAAGGGACCTCACAAGATCATAGAGATCAGCCCCCTGACCGAGGGGCAGGAAGTCAGCTGGGGTCATAGGATCCCGGCAAGATATGCATCCAAATTTCTCTTGAAGGTGTTCAACGTAGGTGCTTGAACCACCTTCGATGGCAGGCTATTCCAGACCTTGGGGGCTCAGACAGTAAAGAAATTTTTCCTTATATCCAGCCTGAAATGGTCTTGCACTAGTTTATAACCCTTCAACCTTGTCATCCCTTGGGGCACTCTGGTGCACAAATGTTCCCTCAGATACTGGTGTTCACCCCTGATAAACTTATAGGTGGCCACCAGATCACCCCTGAGCCTGTGTTTTTCCAGGCTAAAGAGCCCCATAGCTCTCAGCCTGTCATCATAAGGCCTGTTTTCCTGACCTCTGATCATGCATGTGGCTCTTCACTGAACTCTCTCAAACTTCTCCACATCCTTTTTGAATTGAGGAGCCCAAAACTGGATGCAGTACTCCAGCTGCAGCCTCACCAAGGCCGAAGTACAAGGACAGAATGACGTCCTGGGATTTGCTTGAGAAACATCAATGGATGCAAGCCAGCGTTTTGCTTGCTTTACTAGCTGCAGCATTGCAATGGAGGCTCATATTCATCTTGTGGTCAATGATGACCCCCAAGTCTCTTTCTGCCAAGCCTATAAGGATGCTGCAGGTTTTTCCTCCTAAGGTGAAGAAACTTGCATTTTTCAGTGTTAAACACCATCAGGTTCTCGTCTGCCCATTTGCTGAGCCTGTCCAGGTCAGCCTGGATTACCCTCCTGTCTTTGGGTGTGGAAGCTTTGCTCCAGAGTTTGGTGTCATCAGTGAACTTGGCCAGTCCGCTTCTGACTCCAGTGTCCACATCATTAATGAAGATGTTCAGCAATATGGGTCCAAGGGCATAGCCTTGGGGGACCCCACTGGTCACAGCGCACCATGACGATTGACTTCCATCAATTACCACCCTCTGGGTCTGACCACAGAGCCAATTTCCCAGCCAGCTGGAATTGAAGTCCTGCCTTTTATCACTTTGTCTTATATCCCTAGGATGGAGCCTGCTCACTGTATATGGAATCTTTATTTTTATTTTTTTTTATTTTTGGGGGGTGGGAATGATAATGAAAAAACCCTTAGTTTGCAAATTTTAATAAGTCATATGTGGACTGCAGTTTCTTTCAGATACTTGTAAGTTGTCTAGATCTGAGTGAATCTTTTACAAGTCTGGCTAAAGGCACAGGCTAAGGAGGAGGTTAACTCCTTGCCAAATGTCAAGTATTTATTTTTTAAGCAACACAGCATACCATTTTGTAACCTTGATCTCAGAAATGGCTCTGTTATTTGACCTGAAATTTTCTAATAAAATGTAGTTAAAGGCAGACAACTGGCACAGAAAACGTCAACATAAATAAACAACCCCCCCTAAATTGTAAAGAACTAGAAATAGGGCCTTATAATAGATGTATTGAGAAACCTTTGCTATAGGCATCACAAGTTATGCCATTTACAGAACATAAAAACAAATGACATAAATCATAATTATATTCTCAAATCTTCAATCTTTTATAGTGATTTTATGTCACCATAAGTCCATTGATATTCATGGGGTTACACCAATGTAATGAAGTATCTAGGGTATATATTTTTCATTAATGGACAGTATTGTCTAAAACTGTGATGAGCAAAACAAGTTCCAAACTGAACTAACATCACTTGCTGTTTAGTTTTGGACTTCTTAAGCTCTGGGGTTTGTAATTGTGACAATTAACATATTTTGGAGGCTTCTTAATGTATTTTAGCCCTGAAAAGAGCTCTTTTTATAAAGTCGTTAATGTAAAATGTACGCCTGTGATATTTTTGGATCTGGTCCAGACTTCAGATTTCATAACTGAACTTTCAATGCCTTTGACAATAATAAAACTTAATAAGCAGCTAGGAACTAGCTTAGAACAAACACACCATACCAAGTGATTCAGTCATGGAATCACCATAGAAATTTGGAATATCCACATTAGAAAAATGAAAAAAGAAACATACTTTTGCAATTCCAGTTTCACTTTTGCAAAAAGTTGGGTTGAAGACAGAAGGGTGATATCAAGACAAAAGCAGCAATGGTATGATGAAGTCCAGTATGTTCTGCCTCTTGACAAAATTGGACATATTAATTTGAAACAGCAACAGTCTATCATGATATAATCCTAAAGGGCAATGGCTAAAATATTCATCATATAACTATCAAAATGTTTCAATTACACCCTGTGAAAAAATTCTCCTCTCTCTCTCTATAAAAATTCCTCCATATTATATATGTATAAAGATAACTGAACCTTGGCACTCAAACCTCTGCCACATTTCATTTTGAAAGTGGCTGAATTGCCAAAATGGATCCCTGACTGAAGTTGCACAGTTGGGCTAATCAAAAACTATAAAAGCTTTCTAGTAAGACAACTTTCTTAATTTTTTTCATTTTAAAAAATGTCATTTTTTTGCCAGAGGGAAAATAGTACAGAAATGGATGGTTAAAAATCAGTCAACCAAAATAATGAAAAATACCATATATATTTTTAAAGCAACATGCATTTCCCCCCAAAAATTATCCCCCACTCCTTCAAAATTAGGGTGCATGTATTAAATGGGGAAGCTGATCTTCTGCCTGGGATAGAAACAACTTATTTTTATTCCTAATCCACAGTGTAGCAACTATGGCATTACTATTCAGGCAACTCATTAATGGTTTGCTGAGTGTGTCTACATAAGATGCTAGAAGCACAGTAGAATAATTCTACTACACATTAATACATCACAGCAAAAACCATGCTAATGCACTAATACACAGTAGAATTAGTTTACTGTTCATTAGCATCATGTAAAAGTTGTGCACTGGCACTACTGTGCAGAAGTGCTGATTATGGCACATTAAGTTAGTACCCGTTATTACAGGTATAACTTAACTGTATAACTTAATGTGCTATAATTACAAAATGCAAAAATCTAGAACTCTTGGTTCAGAAATGATACCTTTTATTAGACCAACTAGAACATTACAAAAAATATATCTTTTTATGCATAGGCGTGTGGTTTTGTGGTGTGAACTGTGTAATGGGTTTTTAGTGTGCATTGAGCTGCCGAGTGAACCACAGGGGCTGAGTAAGGTGCTGGAGGTGGAGTTTTATACATGCGCACACATACACACACACACACATATATACATAAAGATATTTATTCATTTATTTATAGAAATAAATATTTTTGCAAAAACAAAAATCTTGCCCAGGGTCCCAAAAAATTTTAATCTGCCTCTGGGGCCTGGGCCTTAGGACAAATGAGAACTGGCCCAGGGATTTACCCCTGTACATGACCTCATGACTCCTGTCCTTGTTGCGTAAGTGAAGGGGAACACAGATGGCCCTGAGTTCAGATGCAAACTATTATTTATTATGTAAGATTTCTGAGAATCTTATCCTTAATTTTATTTTATTTTTGTTTTCTTGTTAAAGGGGCAGAGCATTTTGGAGTATAGAACTGAATTAGGAATGTATAATTTTATGTTGTCTATATATGGGACTTACTTGCTTATGAACAGTCAGATTTTAGTCATGATGTAGTAGCTTGCTAGCATTGATACTCATGATTATTTTAATAGTGATACCTGAGTTGCAGCCAACTAGTTGATACTTTGAAAGTGTCCTCAGAAGGGGAATTCTGAAGGCAACAGACAGATAGCACTACATCTTGCTCAGCAAGAAAGGTGAAAAACCTAACCAGCTGCTATTGCAATAAACACCTGCAATATTTCAGGAATGTCTATATCATCAAAGAGTGACCTTAGGGAGCATCACAGTAAAGCAGGGCATTTTAGGCTGACCATATAGAAATCTGGGCATCATTCAGGAAATCCAGTACACTACCTCCTGCCACCCCCCTCAGAAGTCAGCAGGGGTACTCCTATGTGGTGGGCAGGCAGAGGTGCCTGCATGCCCACCTGTAAGGCTCTCTGAGCCCCTCCAACTTCCAGCCAGGGTGCACCCTGCAATCCTGCATTTCTAGGATGCCCATTATAATTCCCAATAGCTGGCCAGGACCAGGCTCTGAACTCCAGGACTGCCCCATCTAAAATGGGACATGCGGTCACCCTAACCATGCTCCATGTATATGTAGTAGACCCCTCAAACAGACAGTGTAACCTCCTTCATGTGGCATTGGACATGAACTGATATGCTTTGTCTTTCAGGAGTGCTTAGTGGCATGCACTCAGCATTAGAATACAGGAGCTGTATTTCATCTATTCTGGAGTGTAGTATACAACAAGTTGGCATTCTTTGCTTTCCTGCAGTACTCCCTAGTATGATATAGACATACCCTTAGTGTCATTGCATACCTCTCAGTTTAATGCTTATCCAAAAGACCCTATGACAAATATCTTTGTTCATTCTCATTCCTAATATGATGTTCCTTTGTCTCAAAGCAGTAGACACCAGGCATCAGAAAGACCACCTGGGGAGGAGATTGACACCTCCCTGCAGGGAGAAGAAGCCAATTTGCATTTGAAAGTTCTCTTCTCCTGGAAAAAGAAGGATGTTTCCTGAGGGATATCCTTTGAAAAAGAAATAATGGGGTAAATTCACCTCTGTTGTAACTAATGATTTCAGTTGAGTTGCACCAGTCAAGTAATTGGCCAAAATTGTCAGAGCTAACTATCTTCTATTTGGTCTATTGTATTATGCATTATGTATTCAGCCTAGATAATCACTCTACCCAAGAGGAAAGAGAAAAATCCTCTGAAATGGACCAGCAGTCTGTGAAACCATTGTTGTTTATTAAAAAGGTCTATTATGCTTTTAATTAAAGATGTTGTAACATGAAGATGCCTTTGTAAGGATTTGAGAGCATTCTCAAGTGCACTGATTTTAAGACGGTGGTTCTCAACCTTATTAGACATGAAGCATCCCTAGATAAACTTGAGGCACCTTTTGGAAAATGCCAGCTCTTATTTTTCACTCTCTTTTGCCTACAGAAAATAATAGAATAGTTTTTCTGTTGCAAAGAACTCAGAAAGACCATAATTATTGACTTCTATTTGAAATCTCTAGGTTTATCTTGTGAATCGTGTTGGTAAACCTAATGGTGCTAACACTGTACGACTTCATTCTTTCAGCACCCTTGAAGGAGCCCCAAGGTACTCCAAAGTGCCAAGGCACCAAGGCAGAGAATCACTATTCTAAGGTATAAGCTGGTGTTGCATTAAATATGTTCATGACATCTTTTAACGAAAGCCCTGTAAGTAGTAATTCATTATATGAAGGGGGGAAATAGGAATGATTTAATATCATGATCTGTTGAAGAAGAAAAAATCTAATTATAATAATGTTGAACCTGAGAAAATGCTGAGCCTTGGCATAGATAGTATATAGACTAAAATGTATATAGTGAGAAGGTTTATGGGGTAGCAGAATAGCTAGCTTCACCTTTAGCTTAAGCATCTTTGTGTCCTGTCTATAGTAACTATATTTGTGTACTTGACAAATAATAAAAAAAATCTGTATTTGTACACACACGCATATCCTTCTTTATATATATTTAACTTAATTTGTATATGTGATATTTGTTAAATATTTTCATTAAACTGTAATTTCAATTTACCAAGTAACATGGGTTGAGAAAATTTCTCCAGGAAGCTTCTCTATGACTCTGTAAAATCTAGATACTGTTACCACAACATGTATTCCACTGAAAAGGGTTGGATGAGATGTTTTTGTTACAACTGTAATAGTACCCAATGTTGAAATTTAGCATCCTAATTCGATTTAGAAATTATTCTCGTTATGTTAATGGTAAAATTTGACAAATTTCAAATAGGTTATTTACTTAAATACAAATTGTTTCCCTAAATATAAATTTACTATTATTTTTATAAAGATGAGGTGCTAATCACTTACTAAATATAGTCCTGTTTTCCTACATCTGTTAATTCTGAATAGAATAGGAGAGAGAGAGCAAGCTACTCTATAGAGCAGTAAAAAATGTTTATTCATCCCATGGCAGAGTTTGCCATTTTCTCAATAAATTAATCTTTTGTGGAGCCAGTTCAAGGGCAACAGAGCACTTAATAATAAGTAGTAATCACACTTGGACAATGCTCCACTATTAGTTTTTATGGAACTTAAATGATTCAAATGGACTTGTGCTGGCCTTCTATGAAGACATATTCTTATGGAAACTTGTCCAGGTAATTCTCCCCAGCTTTGAAATGGGAAGACAGGATGAAACCTTTCTAGAACAGCCATCAACATCAGTTAAAAATGGAAGATACTATGCTAATGGGAGACTTCAGTTATATAGTCATGTGCCTATTATATGACAGCTTAAAAAAAAGGAACCAAGGACTCTGTTTGAAGGTCCTCTGTATAATAATAACAGCAACAACATTACAGCACTGAAAAAATCATGGATCTAGCATAACTGTCCACCTCTCTACTCATGGATTTCTTGATGATCAAATTTGAAGACATAGTTAAGAAAAAAAAGCTTTGGAAAAGTGACCACCTGTTAAACAATTTACACTTTCAGAGGCTCTTTCTCGTGTAACAGCTGAAAGAAAGGAAGAACTTTTGCCCAATGAAGCATTTAGTTCATTACATTTCTATACTTAGAACAATGAATCAGACAAATAAACCTAACATGGAAGGGATTGGAGAGTCTCTAATGGCAACTCAACAGGCTGACCAGACCAGAGATTGACTAAAATCACCTAATGAAGATTTGAGAGCTAAAACCATGAAAGATAGCATATTCAAATCTCACACTGGTCATGGTAACCATAAATTAAGTGCTATAAGCTCAACCAGCACCATGATTGCACATATGCAATAATATCAAGTTGGCAGGAAGTGTTAAGAAGGTCAAGCTTAACATAGGTGAGTGCTACTTGGGGGTTGTGGGTGTTGGGGAGGAGATGGAAAGAGAGGGACAGAAAGAGTAGGAAGAAAGAAAGAAGGTTTTCAGTGCTTGTTAGGGTTGTGAGAGTAGCCTGGCTGGGTCCACAAATTATACTGAAACTATTGTTTGCTATAGTATCCCAGAGGAAAGGTAGGCCTAGTGTGAAGCTATTGATTTGCTACAAATCTGTTGATTCAAATGTTTGCAGATGGACCATCTGAAGGAGGTCATGACTAAACAAAAGCCTTTTGTCATCTTCATCTGACTGGTTTGTCAGTGTGATGAAGTCACATCAAGTTTTACTGGAAATAGAAAGCAGGTCTTCTATTGTGGAAATCAAAACACAAAGGCATAAAAACATAATTAAAAGAGAAGAGAGAGTTGATGACTGTGAAGATATTTTATAGTTATTATACTTTAGTGGAAGATGGATCATAGAGGGGAAAAAATGCCTTCTAATCTAAAGGGCAACAAGACTATCTAAATACAGTAAGTGATCATTCCAAAATGCTGGAATTAATTAATAGCTATTTTTGTTTTAATTAAAATGCATGCTATAATTGGATCAGTCTAAGCATAAATTTGAACTTTAAAATTATGTAGCTAATTATGTTTAATTTCAGTAAATCATATTAATGGGTCTCTCTCCCTCTCTTTATATCATCTGTTACAGACTCTTGTGGAAATGCTGGTTACTTCATTTCAAATCTGAAAAAGTACTGGTAACTAGAAAATGGTTGTGGGGAAAATAAAAATTCTTGTATGTTGCCAGTGGAGATGATTAGGAGGGGTCAATTGTTTCTAATTTGTTTTCAAAACAGCCAGTTCAGTTGTTCCTTGAATCTATTTTTCCTTTGAATGAGGATTTAGCCAAATCAGAAAGTTTTGTTGGGGTGCATTTTCTTTTCTAAGTTTCTGTGAAAAAAACATTGAAACATTTTAATGTCCAAATGCTTCATTTCAACTATTGCTTATAAACCATAACAATAGACTAAATAGAAAAATTTTATATTTTAATATTTGCAAAAAAAAATAATCAAGAGATTCTTTTTTCTTTCTGGTTTAGATTGAAATCTAATTTTGAAATCTCAGAATTTTTTGCAGATGTTTTCTTTCCTCTCCTTCCTTCCTCCTCTTTTTCCTCCCCCCCCCCTCCATATATTGATCTCACCATTTTGTTTACTAGTGTTTACTTCTATCTTTTTCAACATTATACTGTGGTCTGATACCAATTATTCTTGCCATTCATTTGATTTGGCAATACTATTAAAGTCTGAAAGGAACTTTGATTAATACTAGTAATAAGTACCAATTTCTGAAGGATCATACTATTAACCTTTTAGTGTGCTGAAAATTGACTATTTTGTCTTGGTCTTGGCTTTATATCAAGTAATTCTTAATCTATGACAAGAGTTTTTCACCCTGTGGTTATCAAATGTCCTTAATAGCCTCTTGTGAGAGACTTTAAAGGAAGCCTTTTTAAAAGACTAAATAAATTATACCTATCATTTCTTCTTTATCCTATATATTATCCTAACATGGAAGAAAAGAAGATCTAGTCTTACAAAATGGTGTGCTTTTCTTGGCCCCAATGTATCATAGTCATTTGGGTGCTTAATAGCTCTCTCCTTTTCTGCTGTTATCTTATTTAGACTTCTTGTCTGTACTGTTGCCTTGCATAAAAAATAACCACTTTTGCTTTCCTCCATGTTGTCTTCTGAAAAATTTCTATTTGAAAAAATTAAATCTAGACCTGAGTGAATGCTGTAAGTATATCATAAACTTTCTTTGAACTTTTAATATTCAGACATGTTAGTGTTCCCCTTGCATCACCTTAATTGCAAATCTTGGTAAATGAATTTACTGCTTAAAGGTCATGAAAACAACATTTTAAATAGCTCCTGGAGAATATTTGCACATAGTGTAATCTGTACCTATGATTCTGAGTATATTTGTATTCAAACTTTCCTTTTTCATTCAGGGAACCGGAAGTCTATTTAGGTAAATGTCCAAATAAACAAAATTAGACAACAGACTCAGCACTGTGAAGTGAGGTGGGTATATTATCATTTAACTGGTAGCATGGAGTTGATATGCTTAGGCCTGCATTAAATTCATAGAGAACATAAAATAAGAGTGTCACTATCAAGAAGGTAGGGCTGTAGCACATGTATGCTTCAGATATTTTTGGCTGTTGTAATGGACATGCGTATAAATTAGAGAATCTCCCTGTCTACCCTAGGTTTTGTTGGAGACCATCCTGCACTTGCAGCATATATTTTTACAACAGTACCTCCTAAGTTATGGAAAGATTGCATGATATTATTTAAGAAATAGTGCAAAGCAAGGCAAAGAGATGCTGAAAAGCAAGAGATTTTGTTAAAATAAGTACAGCATTTAGGACATGCTGCTTACTGATGTAATTCACTTTTCCAACTTGTCTGTTAAATTTATATTACTGAGAAGCCTAAACTTATGGCTGACTGTAAGCTCAAATATTTGATCTGGCTTGCAATTGAAATTTAAATAGGTAAACAAAATCAATGCTGTAACATTTAGCTCAATAAAAAACGCATTTCTTTCATGGTATAGCAGAAAATTGCAATGTGTTGTAGGGAAGGCTGGGTGAGCCAAAGCATTTGGCAGCTGAGAAGGAGGTTCAGCTGTGGCCAATCTAACAAACAGCTGAGTTAAATGGTAATGGAGACCCTACCATCAGCCAATCTAAACAAGAGTTTGTAGCTCTTAAGGCATGTTGCAACCTTCTGATCAGAGCTGGTGAGCTGTACTATTCCTCCATTCCAGTTTCTGTTCAGGTTGAACAACTAGCTTTTTTCCTTCCTTCTGCAAGTCCCATTGGTGCCTGAGCAATTCTGCACCTGCTCATAGATAGCTAGTAGCCAGTTGCACTCTCAGGGAATCTTCTTCCCTGCTGATACTCGTGGCAGGGGGAAAAAAGCTAATTTTGCAGCTTCTCAGTCAGTGAGTCCACATTTTTAGTCCTTTTCCCCAAGTACTGTTGTGATGCCTTCCCCCTCTACCTGTGTGTGGCATCCCACTCAGCTAGCTGAGAGGTTTCACACCAGTAACTAGGGTGTAACCTTCACAATATCGCCATCTGATTCAGTGACTAGAACACAGAGGTTTAAATCTGTTCATATATGAGGTAACTGAGCTGGTTCCTGAGCTAAACAGGAGAATTTTATTTTACTGAGGTCTTAAATCCCATTTAAAAGTGGGGGGACTTTTCTTCCATGTAGATGTCAGAGGTAGACTCCATAATAATAAAACTTTGCTCATCGCTCCTACTTCATCCTTTATTTACCCTCTTGAACATTCCATATCTTTCATGCTCATATACATGGGAATTTCTGTATGTACAGGGAAGGGATTCACATTCAAATTATGTTACATGGTTTTCTTTTGTAGGCTTAGATGAGACTCGGGTGCTTAAATCTAGGTCTACAGAAATATCTGATTCCCACTTCAGGTACGTAATGGTGATCCTATAGGCACTTCTAGAACTAAGCAGCAGATAAACAGGGTTTTTAAGTTCTACTGATACTTTAGGTCTTGATATTAAGATTTTGTTTTGGGCCATGCAGAGAAACCCCTTAAGTCTTTCCTTACTTGACTTCTGAGCAGCTCAGCATCTAGCTTATTTAAACTGTTAAGATCCATAAACTAGAAATTTCTGTGTATAAGAGACAAGGTTCCTTGGGTGAATTTGATATCTTTTATTAGACCAACCCAAATGGTTGGAGAATATTTATTAAGCAAGCTTTTGGGTTCAAAAACCCTTCGTCAGGCTAAGGAAGCTGCAGCAGTTGGTGTGTGCTCTTCCTGGATGGAATGAAAAGTAAATAAGCCAGGGGCTGGGCTGGGCTGGGCTGGGGAGTCAGTTGCCAGGCAGATTGTAATGTATCAAAAATCCAATGTCTATGTTTAGTCCCTGATCTCTGGTATCCAGCAGGTTGATGAAATAGAGCTCATAGGCTCGTCTCTGGGAAGTGTTGTGTAAATTTCCCTTGAGGATCAGGACTGGGAGATTGGAGAGAGAGTGGCCCTCCTGTGAGAAATGTGCCCCCACCGGTAACTGGGTGTTTCTGTCTTTGATGGATTTCCGGTGTGCATTCATTCTGGTGCGCAGTTGTTGTCTGGTCTCTCCTACATATCTTCCATCAGGGCATTTGGTGCATTGGATGAGATATATTACATTTCTGGAGGTGCAGCTGTAAGATCCAGGAATGCTGATGGCTCTGTTGTGGGGTGTAATAATAGTGGGGGTGGTGGAGATGTGTTGGCAGGTTTTGCATTTCTTGTCATGGCATGGTCTGGATCCTTTTGGTGTGTTCTGGGGTTGAGGAAGTTTGCTTCTGGTGATGAGGTTAGCGAGGTTCGGTGCTTGTTTGAAGGCTAGGAAGGTGGCTCCTTCAAAAGTGCGATCTCTCTCTCTGGAGGAGTGTCCTTGTTGGGTGAAAGCCTTTTTAAGATTGGTGAGGTGGCAATCCCAGGTGTTCTCTTCAGTGCAAATTCGGTGGTATCTGAGGGCTTGGCTGTATATCACAGCTTTTTTGGTGTGGTTAGGGTGATTGCTGGTTCTGTGCAGATATGTATGTTGGTTTGTGGATTTCTTGTATAACGTAGTCTGTATTTTATCATTCTGGATACTGATCATCGTGTCTAAAAAGGAGATGGTGGTGCTGAAGTATTTAAGAGAAAGTTGGACGGAGGGATGGTGATTGTTGAATTTCTGATGGAACTCAATCAGAGATTGTAGGTTTTCAGTCCAAATGATAAAGATGTCATTGATATATCTTAAATATAGCAAGAGTTTGATGGTGCTGTTCTTGAGGAAGTCTTCTTCCAGGTGGCTCATAAAAAGATTGGCATTTTTATACTGTGCGCCATTTTGGTGCCCATAGCTGTTCCCATCATCTGGAGGAAGTGTTGTGTGTGAAGATGAAGTGTAAAAGGTCAGTAATATCTTTGGGTCTGTATTCTGAGTTGTAGTCTTGTTCCTGTAGATATGTAAGGCAGGCTTGGATGCCATCCTGGTGTGGGATGTTGGTATATAGGCTGGTACCGTCCATGGTGGCTAGAAGGGTGTTGCTGGGAAGGTGGTCTGTGTTTTTAAGTTTCTGTAGAAAGTCTGTAGTGTCTTGTACAAAACTTGCTCTGTGGGTGACAAGCGGTTTTAGGAT
>NW_005842117.1:947405-958136 GCF_000455745.1 Alligator sinensis | reverse complement strand
GGGGGGATCAAGGTCTGTAGTTTTTCTTGTAGTCTTGATGGAAATGATTTGATGGTATTGTTGAGTTTTTTGGTGAAAAGGGGAGTAGGATCTTCTTGTAGTTCTTTGTAGTAGGTGGTGTCAGAGAGCTGTCTGTTGGCTTCCTTTATGTAATCCTCACGGTTTAGGATGACTATGGCTCCTCCTTTATCTGCTGGTTTTATTACTATTTGGTGGTTGGATCTTAGAGAGTCTATGGCCTTTTTCTCTGGTAGAGAGAGGTTGTTATCGTGGTGTGTGTGGTTGATTATTTCATTGTTCATTCTTTCCCTGAAGCAGTCAATGTAGTGGTCAAGGTTAGGGTTTCGTCCACTATGAGGTGTCCAATCTGATTTTTGGGGGGCTTTTTGGCATTGATCTTTTCCTGAATGTTGTCAGAGGATGAGTTGTTGTTAGGAGTGGGTTCAGTTTGGTCGTGGAAATATTCCTTGAGGCGGAGGCGTGGGAAGAATTCTTCTAGTTCTCCACATTGAAGTATTTTATTAGGGTATTTTTCTGGACAGAAATTTAGGCCTTTAGAAAGGACAGATTTTTCAGTTTTAGTAAGTGTGTGTGTGGAGAGATTGATAATATTTGTGGGTTGGTTTCTGCTTGCAGTTTCATCAAGTCTGAGGTTGGAAGGTCGTAAGGTGTTGGTGGTGTTCCTCTGATGGTTGTTTTGTGGCTGGGGAGCTTGTTCTTGGAGTAATTGGTTCCATTTCTTCTTTTTATGTAGGATGGACGTGTATAAGAGATTCAGTCTAGGAGGTATGATCTAGCATGCCTAAATATAGCTGGCATAATGGTGGTGGCACTAACCTCACTTTTATTTTGCAGATCTGGGTTGTCCAACTGGTAGCCCATGGTCTGCATGCAATCCCAGAGGAGTTAACACGCAGCCCCCAAACTAGCCTCTGGTAGCTAATGTCCATACTGCTCCAGCAGCTTAGGTGGAGGGGGAGCATGGACCCTTGAGCCACCTAAGCTGCATTCGATCTTGGAGGCAGAGGGAGTATGGCTAACCAGCAGAAGGGGGCTGTTTGTGGCATAGGGAAAATATTAAACCAGGTTCCACCATTTTTAAACCAGTCTATATGTGCTGAAATTCTGTTACAGGTATAGACCAGTTTCTGGTTACTTATACTAGTAAAAGTGTAAGGCCTTTTCTCACCTGGCATGTAGCTCACTGTCATCTGGAAGTCAGACAGCTCTTCTATAGGTTAATGGTTAACGCGTTCTGCCCACAATGTGGGAGACTCCTGTTTCAGGCATTCCAGTGTTCCTGCTGGGACTTAAACCTGGAGATTGCTGGCTAGGGATTCTTGCCCCTCCACTCAGGGTCAGACTGATTCACATATTTTGGGCCAGGAAGGAATTTTACCCCAAGGTCAAAATTGTACAGACTGAGGGGTTTTGCCTTCCTTTGTAACAGAGGGCATGGCCCCCTTTGGCTCTATCAAGCATAGTTTAACAACCTTTGCTGCAGCAGAGCACTGGCTGCTGTGGCCCCTGTGCTTTATCTGCAGCAGATTAGGGTGTTACATCTTGTGGTTGCATCAGGGTGGGCTACGTAGTTTTGCTAATAGATTTGTATAGTATGGCTTAGATAGGGATGATCCTGCTTCGGGCAGGGTGTTGGACTGCACGGCCTCCAGAGGTTCCTTCCAGCCCTATTCCTTTATGATTCTGAAGTATTCAGAAACAAAACATGAGGCACCTGGGAAATGCTAGCATTGAAAGTAAGGTGGCTTAGACTTCAGGTATATCAATGTTACCTGAAGCTTGCACAATTAAATCCTACTAAATACTTTTTGTGAATTTGATCCTATGTACTAAACTGGCTTGTGAACCCCAAATAGAAGGAAGTACCACCCTGCAGCCCAGAGTAAGTTGACTAAGTTTCATTCCTCTCTGAGGCTTATTATGTACCTCTGTCCTGGCTACTGGTTGCTTTCCTGCTCAGCATGTTGACCATTTTGGAGTCCATCTAGGTACCCTGACCACCATAGCAGAATCTGCAGAACCCTTTTGTGAATCAAGTTCTTTCTCTTTTTAAGATCATATAGAAAAGGCACAATCCTTTTCAATATCACTTTGCAAAGATATTGGTGAAGGCTCAGCTAAACTATCTTAACATAGGTCCCTTAGAGTATTCTAATTTTATACAGATTCCTTTAGCTGTGGAAAAATTCAAAGTTTATACATGTGTGAAACCCAGGGAGGAGACTCTCTTAACACTCAAAGGTATTTTAGTGTTACCACGTGTCCCTAGTTTTAGCAAATATGTTTGGAAATGAACCTTAGAAATAAAGCTGATAGACTAAGAATTTATCCAAAGTTTCACTCTTTGTTATGTTTATAAATGTGCTCTGACACAAGTTTTAATTAAAATGTAGCTCATTTAATCTTAGCAGAAGTTAAGGATTTTGAACAGACTTGGAAGGTTTCATGTAGGTTAGCAGGCAGGATATTAGGATTCAGAAAGTTTTCAATATCTTTTTTTTTCTCCCCTAAACTCTGTTTATTATTATTATTATTATAATCCTGCACAAAAGTTGTTGTGCCTATACTATTGATTAACTGCTAAGCTGTAAAATATGCACAGCAAATTTAGAATTGCATCTTGTAATTGGTAGCTGATATACTGATGATATTTTAGGTTTTACTAAATTCCATTTCTATTCCATGTGCATGCTAAAAATGTAATTATTTTAAGTTGAATGCACAAAGAGCCCACTAAATGCTTCTTATCAGAATAATGCCTCCTGGGTAATTCTTATTATCAAGAATAACCCCACTTACACTCTAGCACTTAGACAACATTTTAAGCATTATTCTTAAAACTCTATTCTGTTGAATCCAGGTAAAAATCCTTAACAACTAGGACAGTCAAAGATAAAAGGCACTGTTAGGGACCTTTCAGCCTATTGACAAGCAGGATCAGCTGACCCAGTAACAAAAGCAGATATAGCAGCCAGCTAGCAAAATAATTAGTGAAGGAAACTTCTAGGTAATTAGCTAGAGAGATAGCAGTAACATTTGCATCTGTGGCTGAAGTGAAAGACATTCCAGATTTTTTTTAAATTTAGTCCTGTAACAACCAAGCACATCACATTGTACTGGCTATTAGAACAACAGGAGAAAGAGAGAGAGAGAGAGAGACGGACAAACAGACAGCATTGCATTACTATTTCCCTAACCACCCGCAATAAGAACAGACTCTATGACAGAACAAAAGTATAGAAATACAGTGAGTACTTAAATCATTCATAATTTCCAGCATGTTTCATTTATATATAGTTTTTCTAGCATGGTGATCAGATGATGTAAATGGGTACTAATCTTTATCATCTGCATTAAGGTCAAACATGTCTCAAGATCCTTGGGGGGAAAAAAGAACGGTTACCACATCAAGTTTTCTAATGTTGCTCTAAAGAATTGTTATAGATAATACAAAGAGAAGGGGCATAACTCTTCAGGAAAACTAGGTTCTGATATTCTTCTGGTAGAATAATTTCTAATTCTCGAAAATATGAAAATAAGTTTATAAAATAGAACGTAATAAAATAGAAATCTACTAGTAGTTTCAATATTTTTTTTTTCACATTAGGACCTATCAAATATGTTGATGTTGTAACAAAATGAAAAGGTGGTATTTGTCATCCATTTTAGTCATCATCATCTATTTTATTCTGCTAAATTCTTTCTTTTCTGATCTGAGCAAAGCCCAAATGCATGTTCCTACATCAGTGATAGGGACTTAGAAGTTCACTAGGAATTACAACAAGCTGAAAACAATGGATGATAATTTTAAAAGGAAAAAAAAACACATTTTTTTCCTGAGTAGTGCTAGAAATATGAAAGGCCCTTGCAGTTGTTCCACAGGATTGAATGAAAGATGGATACAAAGATACTGAGTAGTGATGTTTGACACAGATTCTCTGAAAGGAGGCATGATATCTAGGGGTGTGTGAAATGGGCTGTATTCGATTCAGATTTGGCCAAAATCTGGGACAGTGATTTGATTAGTTGATTCAGATCACTTTCCCGATTCGATTTGGCCGAATCTGAAGATTCAATGCTGATTCAGAGAATCAGCGATTCGGCCATACACACAGCTTTAAATGTTTTTCTACATACCTCGAGGTACCAGGCACGGCTCGTGAATGGTGCAATGCTCGGGAGAATGGAGCATCCCAAAGGAGTACAGCGGGGCTCCCTGCACGCTGAATGGTGAACCCGGAAGTGGACTCAAAATACTTCTGGTCCACTTCTGGGTCTGCTGCCAAGCATGCTGGGAGCTCCCTGCACTCCTGTGAGACACTCCATCTGACCCATCATCACAGCATTCACAAGCTGTCTGGTACCTTGAGGTATGTAGAAAAAATATTTAAAGCTGTGTCTGCATTCAACTCACTGAATCTTTCCAAACCTCTCCAGATAGATTTGGAGGGTTCTATTTTGATTCAGAGAGATTAAAGGGTCTCCTCATTCAATTTGGATTTGGAGATTTGGCCACTGAATTGGGCTGAATCTCTGCTGAATCAAATGAGGGACCGAAGCTTCACACAGCCCTAATGGTATCTAAAGGGCCGGTACCAGCACTGAGAATCACCAATAACAGATAAGAAAGAGTAGGTGTTTTTTTTAAACCTGATTAAGTGGGTAGTGGTAAAAATGCCTGCGAGAGAGCCTCGTGTTTTCATTTTTTATTCTATTCTTGTCAGCAGGGGAGGTTTCATCCAAAACCCTCAGTTATTTCTACTGACCTTGAAGGTTTTTCATGGAGTTAATTACTAATCTGTCTTGATGTGAAAATGGGAGACTGGTACTCCTCTTTCCTGTTTAGATTGGAGACTTCTTTTCTGCTAATAATACAGGCAATTCAACTATTCCTAACTTTTGTTCCTAATGTAAGACTCCTGACACCAATTTTAGATTTTAGGAATGTTTAGTTTCTGTGAAAATGTAGAAGCTACTATCACTGGGCAAGAGTATGAATCCTCTGTTATTAGTCCATCTCTGACCACTTCCTCTTTCAATACGGTGCTCTGACCAATAATAAAAAATCAGGATTACAATCTAAATTTCACATGTCAAAGGAAGGACTCTTTGGAGTAAAAGGATTGCTTGCAACTCCCTAATAATTGCCAAAAAGAAAAGGCTGGGAGCTGGGAAGAGAAAACTGCTGAGATGCTTTTTAATTGAGTGTTAATTATAGGAAAATCCTGACTCCCCACACCATAGGCAAATAACAAACAAGCAAAATTATTAATCATTTAACAGAATTGTAGAAGCTTTTAAACATTACATATTGTTTTTGTTTAAACTGTGATTGAATTTAATGCTCTTGAAAAAAGCATGCTTACAGACATTTGAAAAAAAACCCCTGGCACTTTAAACTTGGAGCGCCCTGATGCCAAATCCAGTGCATGCCCAGAAGAGGTTGCACATTAGTTTGACCTGCCTCACCCAATGTCTGCATAGATCAGGCACTTCAGCAGGGCTTTTTTGGCACTTTTATCTAATAGCTGATTAAGTCAGCTTTAAAGAAAAGTGGCAAAAAGCCCCACTGAACTACACAATTGATGGAGAGCTGGGTCAAACTAATGTGCTGCCTTTTCCCATAAAGCATCTTTTCCCCCACCCCCAACATCTGTCAGAAGCCTAAAAGACTAACCTGCCGGAAACAGGAATAGTACAGGCAGGGATTTGATAGAGCTCCCCAGATAGTTCTGGCAAGTGGTAATACACTTCAGCCTTACCTTGGTACAACTGGCCCTGGCCTCTGTTGAAATGCAACAGGCTAGATTGTGGCAAATTGTTTGTTGGTTCTGTAATATGGAATAATGAGCAGACTAACTTGAAATTCATAGATTCATAGATGTAGGGTCAGAGGGGACCTGAGCAAATCATCAAGTCCGACCCCCTGCCATGGGCAGGAATGAATATTGGGCTCATATGACCCCTACTAAGTTTAAGCTCATATGACCCCAGCTAGGTAGTTATCAATGACTGAGCCTCTCTCCAGTTGTGTAAGCAAAGCCATTGTTTATGTAACAGCTGCAAAGCTTGGGTGAGCTGTGCTTATGAGCTCTGCAAGAAAGAGCGGCAACTTTGCAGAGGGTGCATAAACTTTACAGGTAGGGACAGACATTACACACAAACTGGTTTAAGTGGTCAGAAACTGGTTTAAATCTGTAACAGAACAGAGTTCAGTGCACATAAACCAGTCTGAGAATGGCTGAAACTGGTTTGAGATGAACCTGGTTGAATGTAGTATCAGACTTAAACTATTTTGAGCCAAATCAGTTATGCAATGTCTTTCCCAGACCCCTTGCTGTTTTAAATTAAATAAGACTCCCCCAGCATCCCAGCATGCTATCTGGGCTGGGAGGGGCTCTCTGCTCCACAGCCGGGCTGGCCCCTCCCCTCTGCTCCCTGGCTGCAGCTTCGGCAGTCTCTGCAGGTGCCTGCCTGGCTTCTGCTCCCCCCACCTGCTAAGCAGGCATTCCCCTGTCCCTCACAGACACATCTCAGTATTAGCTAGCAGACACAGCTGGCTACCTCCAAGCTGTGGCACACAGGACAAAGGCAGAGTCAACAGATAGCTGGTAATGTCCCTCTGTTTTTTAAATGGGGTGATACACACTGAGTTAGAGGTGATAAACATTCCCTGCTGGGCTGCTCAGGAGCGGGGCAGCCCTGGCCATGCACTCCTCAGCTCAGCTCTGTGGAAAAGAAGGGAGAGTTTTTCTAATGCTCCCCGGCTTCTAGCCTGAGGCATTGCAGGCAAGTGCCTGTATTGCTGGGATGTCTGTCTGGTTACAAAACTGATTTAGCCTAGCCAGGTTAGACTAACCTGAACAGATTGAATCAGTTCAGGCTCAGGCTTTTTGAATGCTTGTCCCCAGAAGAGTATGCAGTGAAGAGTGCATGCTTTTTATTTGAGTATTTGAATTGTGAGCAGAGCCCACATTTGCAAACTGAGGGCTCTGATTGGCCACTACTGAGCAATAAAAAAAGCTGAGGGAGGGAAAAGAAGAGAAGAAGCTGGGGAGGAGTCAAGTCCAGCCCTGGAGAGAGAGCCATACTGTGTAGACTGAGCTGAAACTTGCCAAAGGAGCAGACATCAGGACAGGGGAGAGCCTGTGTCATCCCATGAGATCTGATTTCCCACCGGGTTTGGAGCTGTGTAACCAGGGACACAGGTGCCAGGGGAAGAGTGGGGAGGGGTTGGTAAGCAAGCTGGTAGGCTTGCTGAGCTGGGAGAAGTATGGTCAGAGACCTGTAGAGGGAAGCCCCTGTCTGAGACAGGAAGGCTGGAGCTGCAGAATCAGAAACCTGCAGAGGGATACCCCCTGCCTGTGAATGAATGTGCTGAGAGGGGGAGACAGCACCAAGAGAAAGTGGGTTATGAGAAAACAAACCAGGATGGGTATGTGACGGGACACTTAATCACTAGTGTTTGCAGGAAGTGTTTTTCCGGAAGGAAACAAAAGGGTTTCCAGAAGGAAACCCTTCCTTCCTCTTCTGTATTGCCTTAAGTCACTGTTTAGAGTCTGTTTCATTGTGCTACCAGGAAGGAGACCATCTTCCTCGAGCAGCAGAAGCCTCACCTCTGCCATCTATGGGTGGATCACAGTTATAGTTGTGCTGCCATTTATTATTATGGGAAGTGGATTGTGACTAGAAGGAAATCAATTAAGTTATGCAGGGGAGGGGAAACAAGTGTCCCCGTGCTGAAAAATGACAGTGGGGCACATTAAATGAAGGCTGGCTTGGTGAGATTTAGTTCAAAACACCCTGCCACCATTTTTCAGCACAGGGACACCGATATATATACCCCAGGACCATTAATTAGTGCGGCTCTTGTGATAATTAAAGTGCCCCCTTCCCCCTGCCTCCCAGAGCATATCTATAAACATCCAAAGTTTCCCGTTTTGGGTGCAACTGCTTTAATTGCAGTTTACCTTTACCTTTTGGGTAAAAGGTTAGTACCGCCACTGCTGTGCTTAATCTTAGGCTCAAACAGTTTTTTTGCATGGTTCCTTTCTGCTTAAGAATTTGGAGCCTTACATGGAGTTAATGTGCTTTCTCAAATGAGATATTGGGAAAGGAATCCTGTTGCAATCCTAAGTAGAGTTAGAGTGCAGGCTGCCTTATTGGAATGCTTCTGAGCAGGCACAGTAAGCCAAGTCTAGGCACCTAGGTAATTTATACAGGACTCTTTAGGCTAAGTTGGAGGTACAGAAAGAGTTCCACTCCTCTTTGAGTGGAAAAAAAACGTGGTGTAAAAGGATTGCAATTAGTGATTTAATTATTTAAGAACTACCTAAGTAGGACTTCAGTTTAATCTCTATTTTGTTTAAGGAAGTTGTATATGCCTGAAATTACAACTAGTACAAGTATCTGAGAAAGCGAGAATGTTTGAATTAAGAAAAATAGCAAATCCAAATTATAAGGTAAAACGATTGAGGCCCTGATCATCTAGACCAAAAGACATAAAGAAACAAAATGTACCACTTCATTACTGTGAACTGCTGTGCCCAGTATGGATGCATATAAAGATGGAGAGAGTGGTATGATACTGTCAACATAAAATGCCAGTAGGAAGATTTTTAGGTTAAGAATGCTACGGAGCCATTCTGTAGTATGTAAAAATGTACTTTAACCGTAGGAAATATTTGGTAAGTCTGGCCAATAGTCCTTGTCAGTTTTAAAAGAAGAAATTAAAAGCTGTCTTAAAGGTTAAGTACAGACCATCAAAAAGCCCAAGGCAGAATGGATTCAATCATCACAGGTTTCTCTAAGCTGTGTAGATTGAACCAATAGCAAACTGAACTCACATTCAATTTTCACTGGTCCAGGCCAGAAAGTGGAAGATTCTCGAGCGTGCCTCCCAGTCTGTTGGCCATTACTGAGACCAACCCAGCCAAGTGGTGGCCCTCCCTGATTAGCTGCCCAGCTCATGCCTCTGATTCCTGGCTGTCCCCCTGAATGGAGGGGGGAAGGATCCCACATTCTGGTGCTGGGTGTCAGCCCATGGGGGAGGTAGGGAGCATACCTCACAGGCTTTCCTCAGCCCAGGGTCCCCCAGCGCAGGGCTGCTCTGCTGTAGGGATCCCCATGCTGAGGGGAATTTCCTCTCCCCCTCCCCACTGTGGGGCTGGGAAACTGCTTGGCTCATCCACTGCCACAAGAGAGAGGGGGGAGGATTGTTCCAGGCCAGTCCCACACCCATGCAGCCAGGCATGGTTTCACAGGGGGAGCCCCACATATTGGCAGGCTTCCCCCAGCCTTCCCAGGGTCCCCCAGCCTGCCCCAGGCAGCAGCATGGCCAGTGGCTTGTTTCCACTGCTGCTGCAGGTAGGAAGGGGGATCATTCCCCCAGGCCAAGTGCCTGCCCACACAGCTAGGCACAGGGGTACGGGAGAAGCTCTATGCCTCAGGAAGGGGCTGACAGGTGCAGGCAGGACACAGGCTGATGATGAGGCAAAGACTTTGCTGCCTTTGTTCTGTGACAGCCTGGGAGTGGAGGCAGCTAGGCACTGGGCTGGAGCAGCACAATGTGAGCCATGTTCCAGTGGACTATCCTGTGAAGGCGGCAGTTTTGGGGAGGTGCAAAGCATCCTAGGATGCTGGGGGATTGAGGTAACTGAAGTCAGGAGGGGATCTGGGACAGAAGTTCAATAAACTAAATTTAACCTCAATCAGTTAAGCCTTGTTGCCCTGTGGGGTCAGGCCAACTCTCAGAATCTCAATATTGTGCTGTTAAACAAGAGGGTGTGACACAATTGCACATATAAAAACATAGAAATCAACTGGGGGCAGACACACACATACACTACCAACTCAGACACATACATATCCAAACCAGCCTAGGCACATGCATACCTATCACCAATTCAAGCACCTACACTATACACCCCAAAAGTTAGACAAAAATCAATTGTGCATACCCGCACACTCAGTACACTAATTCGTATATCATGCACACAATGACATATATATACACACACTCACCAGTTCATACACATACAACCCACCTACACATACACACAGGTAAGTTCCTAACTTGGATGGTATGGTATGTATTTGTGTGCTTGGTGTACCTGGGGAAAGGTTAAGGTGAGAGAGAGAGAGAGTTAAAGTTGCCAGAACTGGGATTAGAACCAGTGGACTGGAGAGAAGCTGACTGAGGAACTGGGGCTTGGGTTTACTTAAGATCAAGTGGCCCCAGGGTTACTCGAGGTCACTGGTGCAGGGGAAAAGCCTGGTGCCAAGGAGGAGACAGCCAGGAAAGAGAGAGAAGCAGAAACCTGGGAGCTTGGGGCTGGAAACTAAGGCAGACAGCTGAGATATTGGGGGGCGCAGATAAGTGGTGGCGAGGAGGAGACAGCCAGGAAAGAAACTGAGGCAGAAACCTGGTTGCTCAGGGGAAAAGGCAGTGGGGATAAGACAGTGGCAAAGAAACAGGGGGTTTGGAGGCAGAGAGGAGCTCAGGACAGGTGTTGGAGGTGGCAGTGAGCCAGAAGCAGGAGAGGAAGAACTGAAACAGAAATTAGAGGGGCAAGGAGCAGAGATTGGAGCAAGGCCAGAACTGTAGTAAAGCAAAACCCAACTTAGGGGTCCAAATAACAGGTTTATTAAACAGAAAACACACTACACAGCCCCATGAAGTTATTGGTTCACACACACACACACACACAC
>NW_005842117.1:931627-947345 GCF_000455745.1 Alligator sinensis | reverse complement strand
AGAGTCCAAGTCCTTGGTTGAAGAGAGGGTGGGGGTGATAACTACCTATCCAGGCTGGAAAGGGGTCTTTGTCCAGCAGGTGTTGTCCAGAGGGGGGTCACTGGCAGGGCCTCTGGGTGGATAGGTGGTGTGGCATGGTGCTGGTCCAGATGGAGAGGACGTCCCAAGGAGTCAATCTTCACTACCCCTTTTTATGGGGCAGACTACCTCTGATCTCCTATGGGGAGGGCCTGTCCAGGCAATACCAGTTCTGTTCCAGAGGGTTTCAGATGTTCTTACTGAGCATGTGCAGCATGGCACAATGGTGGTTTGCCTCATCTTTTGTTTCTTGAATGCTGACAGTGGTTCTAAGGGCTGGGTCATTGGTCCAGATACTGGTGTTGATGATTTGGTCATTCAGAGGGATCTATTTTTAGATCTACTGCCATTGTCTCTCAAGCACCCTCATTTATCCCCATTCATTCAGGAACCAAGTTACATAGGTGTGGTAGGAGTGAGTCATGGGTTACACAACCGGGCCTGGGAATAGAATGGAGACTTGACAAACAAAATGAAAACTTGACATGACTTATGCTAACTTACATATGTAGGCCTAAATCATATAGTACCAGTAAAACGGTAATATAGAACAGTAAAAATCAATATAAACATAATAATTATACAATATAAAGGAGAAAAAACAAAATAAATACAACTTGCTACCAAAATAAAATGCTGAAGCTTATCCTATGTCTTAGCTCACTTATACTTATCTATAGGGAATAGAGAGGGAGAGACAAAGTCAGAAATGGTTGGGGAAGGGGAGGGAATGCATTTAAAAAAAAAAAGAAAAAGAAAAACTGGGTGTTTTGCTACAGCCTGATATTAGATCCATCCAGGTTTATGAGCAAACCAGGAGGCTGCCTGGGGCTTGGACAAAAAGGGGACCGAAAATGGTAAGTTTTTATTATTATTATCATCATCTCTGGTGAAGGGGGGCCTGATACTAAAAGTTTACCTGGGGTTGCCAGGAGTCTAGGTGCAGTGCTGAGTATTACCTAGGAAAATCTATCTGTGTAGCTGTCGTTTTACAGTATGCAAATATGAAAACATGAGGAGATGCATAGTTATTACTATTGTATATCATCTCTTACAATGGTGCTGTCATTTCAGTGAGTGGTTTCATGTACCAACATAATGAACCATCATTCAGTTCTGTAAAATTCAAAACTGCTCTAAGTGTGGTTTTATTCCTGTTTATGCTAATATGCTCTGTGGGCACACACAAAAAATCTTATAAAACAGAATGACATTTTGTAAAACATGTAACCTTGCTATAAAACACAGTGAAATTAGATATGGAGACACAGCTATAGGGGAACAAAACACCTTCTAGATAACTTTAAAAAAAGGATTATAATTGGGGATTTTTAATATAACAACAAAATAAATAAAATCTGGGAAAATGCTATGAAGTGAAAATGATCAAAAATATTGCATGTTGTTGATATCCTGAAATGTGAATCCAAATCTTTGTTTTAAACAAGTGAGCTCTGTTTTCTTATTGTTCCGCTGGAAAGGTGAAAACTCTCCTGTTTTAAAGAAGACTTAAATTTTGGTCTTCGGCTTACTTCTCCATGTCATAACCCAATGATTTTTAGTGCCTTGGCACATTGGAATTTTCCCGCCACATGGAGCTTTCTTTGCACAGTGGATTTCTCAGCTGCTGAGAGAAAACCCCAGTGCAAAAGAGTTCCCGCCACACGTATGCAAATTAGTGTCCCACTATTGGTCAATTCTAAATTATTCCTACGTGGCGGCTGGCAATTGGCTCGCTAGCCGTATAAAAGGTTAGAGCAGTTTCCGCCCAAGTTGGAGGAGGACCCCTCAACCATCTCGTGGGGAGCTCTAAGCACACTGTGGAGCCTAGCAAACTCCGTGTGTGTCTTGGAGGAGGACTTAGGGACCTGATCGGACTCTAACCACTCCCCGCCATCGTGGAATTATTGACGTACCCCCGTGTGAAGCGCTCGTGGAGTCGTACATCGACGACTCATCTCGGTTCGGTTCGACAAGAGATCTCACTTCTGTTTGTTTGTGTGCAACTGTAACTCAAGCAAGTTTCCTTCCGGCACCGTGACCATCGGCAGTGTAAGTAAAGCTTTCTTTGTACAACCAATACGCTTCTGTGCCTAACTCTACTCCGTCGTGGAAAAACCCCACCTGACGGTCCGGGCTACTGGCCATAGCCTTAGACCGCCCTCAGTCCCGACACTCCATAACTATTTGTACCAGAGTTCTATTTCCCATTCTTTCCTATGGATTATACTCTCTAGAGAACAATCTCATGTGGATGCAATGCAGAGGATCCTGTTACCAAACCTTATTATGCATCACAATGGTTGTAGTTTCTTTGCGGGAGATGTAATCTGGTTAGGAAGCTAACACATTAAGCGAACAGGGTCATTAGATTCCTAAACTACCACTGCAGTGGGGCAGAGCAGTAAAATTGGAAAATGCAATTTGATGCTGAACTTGAAATGGAGTCTTAGGGTCACCTTAGGAACTAAGCTAAAACACTTAAATTGTGGGTTAGCAAAACCATCTGAAATATGTTTCTCAGGAGGTAAAAAACGGTGGTGGTGGTAAAGGGGGGAAATCTCAATTTCTTCTGAAGTGGAAATTTGAACTGTTGCATAGGCATAATTAAAGGAATTATTTTAGGAAGACTAAAAATGTAATCTTATTTTTTCTCAAGCTCTAGATTGCTTTTTCATATCCATAATCACATCTTTTTTGTCCTCATCATTTTCATTAAATCTTAGAACAATGGCTCTAATCCAGCTAAGGTTTATGCAAATATGTATGCGTGTGAGCAGTGTCATTGAGGTGAAATTATTCATGTGATATAAGTGAGATGTAAGGATTATTTTTACTTGCAGGCTCAAATCTATATAATTTCTAGTTACTGTACCACTGTGCTGCAAAATAGTTTTAACAACACAGAATACCCTAGAATACACTAACTACAATTTACCCTCTTTAAAATGAGCAAAGCTTTTTAATTTTAACCAATATGTTCACAGTGGTAACATGCAAGAATATGTCAAGTCCTCTTAGTAGATTTAATCCGTTTTTTCTCAGAAGTTTTATCTTCTTTCACCAGTGCATTATTTTTTATGAGTGTTCAATTTAGAATTCTGCTGGTAGTTATCTCATTAAAATACTGATCTCACCAAACTCATTGATTTTTTTTTTTTCTTCTTTAATGTGGTATGCTAAGCTTTTTCTTTTCTTTTCTTTCTCCTTTTTAAAAGAGACTATTTTAGACTCAAATGTGTCAGGTTTATTTTGAAGAATATTAACTCTGCAATTAAATATCTCCAGTAAACCATTAGAAGTGCAATATGAAGAAGAATGTAGAAAAAGTATTGACAATAATAGTGATCACATGAGTCTACACATGACCAGCAGCTACTTCACTATAGTGGTGTGTTCCCCCATTTTAGTGCGCTGCTATGGCAAAGTAGCAGCTAAGACTGACTGTGTGCCACATGTATGATGCAGTATGGGCAGTTACTGCACATGGTGCAGTAACAATGTCGCTATAGGGCAATGTGTAGATGTGCCCATTATAATCTACCTGACTCCTGCTAATCTCTCTTTACATCATGTATGACCTCTTGCCTTTTTAAAGTTCTTTATCTTCCAGTAATAAAACTATCTTTTCTTGTCTGCTAGCTACTCATGGGAATTCTTTCTCCTCCAGTTTCACTGCCCTGTCCTTGTCCTTGCCTTTTCCTCCTATCTGAATATACAAGATTTGATTAAATCTTTTCCAGAAAAATACTTCTCCAGGATGGATATTTTGTTGTTGTTCAAAACAAGAGAGACCTACCTTGACAGACTGATTGACCTGATTGTTAGGGTACCTACCTTGGTTGTAATCAAATATCAGACTTCAATATGGGGGACTCAGGTTCCAAGTGCTCTAACACTCAGAAGGTAGTCATTATGGGGCTCCTTTGCTTCACAAAAAGTTTGAAAGGTTTGTTCACCCTTATTCAGAACAACAAAAATTTGCAATATCCATATTTCACAGCTTTAGTCTAGTCTTTAATGGACTGAAGGTAACATGAGACAAAGTCATCAGGACATTACAATTCACTGTTCTAATAAAAGGAAGGACTGAGAAGGGAAGAATACATAGGCTGACCCCCAGTTTGGCTGGGGCACTCCAGGATTCCAGTCGACTGGTTGGTCAGAAATTTCAGGCTAGAGTCTGGCGGGGAGGTGGAGTGGCATGGTGCACAAGGCAGGCGGCTGGGTAGGCATAACTGTTCCTGTGCTTGAATGAGGACATGCCATGTGTGGGCAGGGTGGTGCCTGCTCCAGTCCACCTGCCTTGCTCCCACGCAAGAGCAGCATTGCCTGTCTGGCTGGCTGTCTGGTACGCCTCCCTGATAGACTCCAACCCAGGATATTTGACCAACTGGCTGGGACCGGGCTACAGAATCCTTGAGTGTCCTGGTCAAACCAGGAAATATGGTCACCCTAAGAATAGAGAATGAATTTGGATGAGGGAAACGGGGACTGAACTTCAACTTAGGGCACTTGTAGGTAATGTCTCTCTCTTGGAAAAAAAAAAGAGAAATAAAGGATTGTACAAGAACTCAAAAGGAATAATGGTAAGCTGTTCATGGCCAGGTAGAGATTACAGTTGAAGGCCATGTGTTGGCACCAAGAGATTTAGGACTCTGAAGACTGGGGAAGAATCATAGAAAAAGTCGAAATATGGAAACGTCACTAAATATCAGTTTAAAGGAGTAGCACAAGAATGTAGCGATGAAATTAAAGGTTAAGATGCAAAATGAGTTACAACTAGAAAGGCACATGAAAGAAAAAGACCTATAATTAGAGTAATGGATATAAAGAGCAAATGACAAATAAATAGAAAGCTGAAACATCCAGTACCACTTTTACTTCATCTTCATACACAAAAAGGCTAACTTTGATCAAATGTTAAAAAACATTAATTTTTACAAAAGCTGTAAAAGAGAAGGTGAGAATGCACCTTCCATAAAGCATGTAAATGACAAAATATGGAAAGGGTAAGGATTCCAGAGGACAAGATGAAAATTTAGAATGATTTTATTAAGCTGGGGAAGTGCTTTGATAGCAAGAAGGTGAAGGCCAATGAAGGTAAGGATGTAGTACATATAAAATGGGGAATAACTGGCTTAGATGATAGTATTACAGAAAACAGTCTGGGAATTATAGTAGATAACAAGCTAAATCAATCGGCAATTTTGTGGTCATTGCAAAAAGGAAAATATCATTCATGGATGTTATTTTACAGAAGTATTGTCACACAAGTGAAGTGATTATTCCACTCTATTCAGTCGTCTCAGATGGCATACCCAGTTGGGGGCATGATCCTAAAAAACAACAAAAAAAGATACATTGGAGAGAGTCTAGAGCACAGTAACAAGGCTTATCCATTTATAGAACATGCTATGAGAAAAGGGTGAAGGAACTAGGTTTCTTTCTCCTAGAAAAGGAAATAAGGAGGTAGTACATGACTTTTCTAGTATATAAAATAGTTCTTAGAATGGTGATAAGTGGTTCTCTGTGTTCAGAGGGAGTTGGGTAAAGTGGTTGGCTTAATGTACTAGAAAAAAAGTTATGAGTTAGATATTAAGGAAACATCTTACAATAAGGGTGGCTGTGAAATTTCTATTACTGGAGGCTTTTAAAGTGATAGTAATCTGGTATATTTGGTCCTCCCTTGCTGCAACTCTACAATACACATTAATGGAGGACACGGATCCCTAAAGTTCGTTGCAGAATCTATATTTACTTACTGAAATGAACAACCTTATGCTGAAAATTGTTTGATATACAACAATGGGAGCTATTTGGCTCTTAGCACTTTGGGAAATCAGACCATGTATTTAGGCATCTAAACATAGCTTTTAGAAACTAATTTTGGGAAGCCAGTTTAAACTGGTTTGTACCTATAAGTGAATTGAAGAAGATAATTAAAGGGTCCTACACTACAGGGAGCATAAGCACTTCCTTTTTCAGGAAATAATTACTAGCATAAGGTACCACAAATTGATCTTAAAATTCCTCAAGAGTGGAACCAGCTAGGAAAGTAAACTTTTTCTAGCATCTAAAGCACTAGTATTATAGCAAATGCTTTTGTCTGTTGAAAGGAAGTGACAGAAACCAGATGCATTTAAGATAAAGAAGTAAATCTGTGCTGAGTTCACAGTAAAGGTCACTTTTACAATAATATAGTATGGGAGAGCCAGAGACAAGTCAAGAGGAAAAGGGAACCAGTAGTATCCAGGAATGAAACATAAAACTATGTATTTCAAAAAAAAAAAAAAGGAGGGGGGGTACTCCAGTAGTCTTACACAGTCTTCAAGAGGAATATTCAACTCTTTTTAATTTGAGAATGGCCAAGGGTTCCAGTAATTTCATTGCAGGTAAAAACCCCATGTTCTTTGACAATGAACTACAGTGGCAAACTCTAAAATAACTTAATTCTTCCTCTACCATCCTTTGTAAGGGATTATACTGCAACCCATGGGAACTGGTGTCTGCAAAGTATACAATTAAATAAAAAAAATTGGGAAAATGCACTGTTTTTAATCCATTCCCCCAGTTCCAACAGAGTCAGCCCACTAATGTCAATTGGCCTTATTCTTTCTATCCTTACATCAATGTAACTACAATGGAACTAACTCGTCGATTTTTAGTGGAGTTACTTCTAACTTAAACTCATATCTCTTCTGTTGCTGAAATGTCATAACTTTCACTACTGTGAAGATAGTATAATCTTATTGATCTTATCAAATTTCTACAAGCTAAACTTGTGCAAGATTGTTATTTCTCAGAGGGCAAACTTTCTTCTATACCATTTGGTAGTATTATTCATTTTCATGAATAGGAACATTATTTGCTTCTCTTTCCCACACTAATCTGAAACATGTTTGTTGGTATCTAAATTCAGTTAAGAAAAAAGGTGGAGAATCAGATAATTTCTTCCTTTGGTTGTAATAGGAGCTTAAGGGCACCAACTTGGAAATCACAGGTGCATCCAGATGTGTGAATGTTTGTTTCCCCAGGGAACACCTGTGCCACATATGCTCTGGTGTGGGGCAAGTTACCCCAGGTGGGGTAGGGAAGGCTGGGGCCAGAACTGGGCTGGCCCCAGTGGCCTTACATGGGGTCCTAGGGGCCTCCTGAGGTTACAGCCATGGTGATTCTGCTGCCCAGAGCCTGGTTGGTAGTGGAGCATATCTCTGGGTGGGCTGCCTCTGCTTTTCAGCAGTGTGCACTGGCTGAGCATGCATTGCTCCTCCTCCCCCCGCATTATTTTTTTTTTTGACCCCTGGATATCCAAGGGTCAAAAACACCTGCAGAAAAAACCCCCTGATGCAGCGCACACTTGAGCAGCATGCCCTTGCAGTGGAAAGAACAGGGGACTGTGTGGTATGTGGCTCTGCAAATGTATTAGCAGTGCCACATACCACACAACCGTGCTCATCTGGACACACCGCACTTGACTATGTATCTAAACATATCTTACGTAGGAAGGGTCTTGCCTTAAACAGAACATAAAAAGTTCTATCAAAGTCAGTTTCACACTTAACTTTACTAAATTCATGTGTAAATTATTTCCTACCCAGAGAAGTTTTAATGAACTGGACCAGGGTGAATAAGTGGATTGAATTTTCTACAACAGAATAATCAATGTCCCTTAATCTAGATAACTGGTCATTTTAAATTACAGAAATTACTTAAGTTTTGCTTGTATTCCTATGCTGCTTGGATTTGGTTTGAGGAATTATTTGAAATAGCATGTTGGTAATACTAGAGATAACTTGGGTTATATAGTTATTATCAGAATTTTTTTCCCAAAGTTTTTTTTTTCAAATATTAAAGTCAAATCTCACAGGGCTGATCCAGGGAAACCTCCTAAAGTCACAGTTGCAGGATTTGGCTCATTAAAAAAACAAAACAAAAGAAAAAACCCAACTAATAGCACTCCTTTAAAACTACGATTAAGAATAACATTTTTTTTGAGAAGTGGAGAAATTGAGAGTGACATCAGACAAAAGAACTGAGAGTGAAATTTTGATTTCTTATCTCCCAGCTCTTAAACTATGTTCTACTTGCACCCGCAATCCTACAAAAATACTTTATTTCTTAAGTTTTCTGAGCAGTATCTAGAATGCAATTAGTTCAGCTTTCCTTTTTCCTCTGCTTACTCTATACTTCCATCTGTTGGATGGATGTAAAAGCTACATTTCTCCTTCTCTATTACCAAAAAGGGTGGATATTAACTTCAACTTCAGAAAAATATATCTTGTCTACCTGCTTTCTGCTCTTTTAGAACGATGGAAACCTTAGAACAAACATACTAGCTTCCACTTGGTTGTTACCTATACTTACAATTGTACATATGTCCTGATTCTTGAAATGTGTTTGATGAAGGCAAACTAAAGACAGTTGGGCTTGAGATAAATTCAGTAGTTCTGTGAATTTAATCTTTGCAACATGTAGGCATTATTTAGTTGTTTCTTCAATTTGACACTTCATAGAATTGAATAATTTTCATGAAACTTCAAAACTTTCAATAAGTTTTTGTGTGACCAATCCTTTGTTAACCTGAGTTTGGCAGAAGCTCAAGAAAGGAAGAAGGGGTAACGAGAGGTTTTTGAGACACTAGTTTGGGTTTTCTTTGTAGCTGAATTGTCTAAAAGAATAAGAATGTGACTAGTGTTTCCTGTGTACCAGTATTCCCAACTATCGCTGCTGCCTGACTTTAATTTCCAACTGTAGCTGTATTCAAACATCACCAGTATTTAGCTAGGCCTCAAAGCACCATTTGGAATAAATAAATCAACACTAATAGCAGGTAACTGCTGATTGTTCTGGATCTTGGGGTATGTGAAAGGTCATAAGGACCTTCAACGTGTATGCCTACGCAAGAGTATAGAGAAGTGGATGCTGCCCAGACCTTCCATCCCTCCCTTTAGATTTTTGCCTGTGGGGTCAGGCCAACTCTCAGGATCTCAATATTGCACTGTTAGACAGGAGGGTGTGACACACTTGCACATATTCAAACACACAAATCAATTAGGTGCATACACACACACACACACACACACACACACACTACCAGCTCAGGCACGGACACATCCAAACCAGCCTAGGTACATGCATGCTTATCACCAATTCAAGCACATACACACTAAAAATTAGACAAAAATCAATTGTCAATACCTGCACACTCAGTACACATACACAGATCACTAATTCGTACATCATGCACACAATGATATATACACACACATACACTCACCAATTAACACACATACAACCCACCTACACATAGGTAAGTTCCTAGTCACTGCCTAGCCTAAATTGTTAAATATTACACTATTTATGCCATTGTTATACAAAGTATATTTCCTTCCCCTTAACTGGGAATGCTCTGAGCCATTTTTCTTATTCTCCCTATCCATTAGACTGAGTCCAAGTATTAGCGATTGCAATTAGCAAAAAGATTTGTCACATAATAACATAGACTTATTATTGACCAGAGACAAACTAATAGTTATTACAGTGACCAGATTCTGACAGATTTCTGTTACCAATACATAAAATATTAGTTCTTCAAGATTCTTGTATCACACACTTCTTATACAGCAGCCAATGTTAGAGACTTTGGTAAGACCAAAACATGCTACAAAAAATAAATCTATATTTGTGTGTGTTCTATTTGTTATATATGCATATGTTTTATATATACATATATATGTATTGTATGTATAATTCTATTTGTTTTCAGGATACAGAAAAACAAATCATTAAATGAAAAGCTAGGCAAGAGCAAAAGTAATTTACTAATTTTTTATGTAATTGGCATGTGTGTGTACAGAAAACAGAAGTAAGACAGGAAAAGTGTTGAGACATAAACTTTCTAATCTAAAACATGAGAGTAAACACTAAAGACCTAGTTTCAGAAGGGTGGAGTTGGGGCCTATCCGTTGGAAATCTCTTAATTCTGCAAGGATTTAAACAAACAGCTGTTCCACTAAATACAGTGGAGGTGCATGAGCTCTGAATTACCTCCAAGTGAGTCCAAGTGAATTACCTCCAAAATTCCAAGTGAGTTCTTAAGACATAGGAGAAATGAACTCAACCATGATGCAGTTTACTTTAAGGGTAGGGTGTTTTTACTGAGATTTGGTTACAACCCTCCACATACACAACATGACAGGCACTGTTGGATTTCTGGCACAATACTTTAAAACAACTTTTCTCATCCTTGTCATTTAAGTACTTTGGAACTGAGGAAGGATTGCAGTAGAAACACTTGGAAGCCAAAAGAACAAATCTCCTTGTTTACAGTGCTTAAAGAGAGAAACCCTTGTTTTGTATGTCCACCCCATCACCCTTCCACTGATGACATTTCTTGTACTTCTAAGAACTATTTCCTGCACATGGAAATAATTGGCAGGCTCAACATTCGCTTTGTGTTGGTCCTTCTGATCTCCTTGACATCCAACAGCCTGGGATAAATGATGAAAGAGGAAAAAAGGAACACCCAGGCAGATCTCAGCTGCTGAAGAGTTCATTCAGTTGCTATAGCAGCTTTATGGGAATGATACACAGGATAGCTGTTATGCTGACTCCTTGTATAGAGCCTGATATCTGCTTCCTCAGTCCATGGATAAGGGTGTCATTGTGTTATTTTGCCTGCTTTATTCTGTGAAAATGTGGGTGTGTCTTGAACCTCCCCTCCTCCTGATTCTCTTTATCTTTTTTGAAGGGGTTTGTTGGAATGTTTAATGGAATATTTATTCCCTTCCGTTTGGTTTGCTAGTATGTTTTTATATTAGATTTTTATTATTTACTGCTTCTTAAAATGTATGTTTAAAGGGTTAGTCAAGAACAGTATAAGTGAAACTGCTATATTGGTGCCATTTTAAGCTTAGTGTTTCTTTACAAGTTTCTTAAATTCCCCAAGAATTTTGGGTCTGCTTCATAAGCAAAATAACAAGCGGGGACTAAGGGCTGCTTGCATAAATGCAATGTATCTAGGAACTGTAAGAGGTTGTATATGAATATTTGTGTGTCCCTTGTTTTTACCTTGTTATAGACTGTGTTTAAAAGTTTAGGATTTTGGTAGTTGAAAGGTATGTTTCTGGGCTTTTAAGCCACAAAAGGGCTTTCCTATCTTGCATATACAAAACTGATAAATTTTAATCCTGTGAAATCAACCAACCTCTCAATAATTTGGGGAGTTTTGTTTTGTTTTTCTCTTCATGTTTCCTTTGGAGAATATTATGTATGACATTTCTATTTTCTTTTATCCTGGTGTCCTGTCTGGTATGTGTTTATGTGTGTATAATGTATTTTATTTAGAGAAAAGCTTATTAAATTAAACTTTTCCAGAGGGGGAGAACGCATAAAAAGGACCCTCCTGAATTCTGCTTTCCAGCCACATCCAAAAGACACCAGTTGGCCATACCTCTATTATTCTTACTCAGGTTCTTTATTGCTGTAATTTTAGATATGTTATTACTTTACTTTTACCATTGTAATGTCTTTCCAAAAATTATACAGTATTTCTTTCATTAATCTCCAATCTCTCTTTGGGGTGCTCTCTGTTGGTGTTGGCTTAACATAGGCCTTGAAAATTTTTTTCCTTGACTGTTTTAAGCATCTTCACTGCTATTTGGTTGCAATGCCTTTTCCTAAGTACAGAAAGTTATTCATAATCTTTCGGCACCTGACATATGGCACAAGCACCTGCAAATGATCAAGGTTTAAATGGTGATGCACTGTTAATTATTATAAGACAGAGGCTTTCCAGTTCATAAATTCCTCCAAGCCTTTTATATTTTTTAAGCAGCAGTTCTCATTCCCTGGCTTGTTTAGGAACTGGCTCAGGAGCTTATTGAGCTGTTGGCTGCAGAACTGCTTCTGGGACCATCTTGGGGCCAGGTTGTTGTGAGGTTGGCTGGGCTTCCTTATATCATTCAGAATGATTTTTTTTCCTTTTAGCTCAGATGAGTATCTAAGGAGTTTTTATATAGTTTTATACATGTAAATAAGACTCTATGCTATTGAGGTGGTGTCCAGATTCATGTATAAATGTGACTTTTCCTCATCTCTTAGTGTATCCATAATGCAAGAATACAGTATTTTGTTTCCTTCAAACAAAGTATTTGGTGACTTTGGGTTAAAACTCTTGATTTACCATATGCTGATGTTGTATTTCTTCATGTTTTAATAGAACTACTGTGAAGCTTTCCAGCACGTTTCTAAAAATAATGTTGTGTTTCAGGCAACCTGTTGTGTTTTATCATGAGGATGGTTTAAAAGAGATGCCAGGCTAACAAAGTGCTCTACCAGTAACTGGCAGATTTCACAGACAAATGGGTACTGTTCAGTTTTTCTACTTACTGTATTAGTTAGCCAAATATAATTAGACTATTTGTATTCATTACATCCCAATTCCTAAAATTATAGAAAACCAAGATTGGAAGGGAACTCTGGAGGTTATCTAGTCCAACCCTTTTCTTGAGGAAGCCTCATCCCTATCCAAACCATCCCATACGAATCCTTTTCTAACCTATTACTAAAACTATGAAGTCAACCCTGTCACACACTTAGACATGTGCACCCTACTCTGTCAGGTAAAGCAAGAGAATAATGGCGATAAGTGTCCTGCTGTTGCAAAAGGAATCAAAACTCCTGGAAGTGGTGTTATCTTTTATTAAACCAACTAGATATTTGCAAACAAAATATTGTATTTATCTGCAAGAAGAGTAGAAAGATGGAAATCTCTTCTGGGCAGGAGTTTCTTTTCTGGTGAGGTATCTGTGTTCCTGTCCTCTGTGAGATGCAAATTCATGTGCATCTGTGAAATATGAAACATCATAACCTGAAGGAAATATGCTTCTACAGCCAGCTTGCCACCAGACAACTTCAAGATAAAAAGACTATTTCAACTGTTCTCTGTGCCTAACCTGGACAAAATTAACTATTCCAAACAGGTGACTTTACCACTCCTTCAGCTCTCCTGTGAAAAATGAATTTTCATTCCTACCTAGGAGAACTTTTACAATCTCTGCTCTCTCCTATGCTTGATGAAGCGTGTGTGCACCTGAAAACTTGCAGATAAATGCAATGTTTTGTTTGCAAATATCTAGTTGGTCTAATAAAAGATACCACCTCTTCCACGAGTTTTGATTCCTTTTGCCTCTAGACCAATATGGCTACAGCCTGGATCTATACAACAGGAGTGGAGGGAAGTTCCTTTCCAGCCCCATGTGCAAACTAATGAATCCCAGAAGCATGGGAAATACACATAACATAGTCTAGACCTAGCTAGTCTTAGATTATCCCTGATCAATGTTTATCCAACCTCTTCTTGAACACTTCCAATGATAGAGATTCCACAGCTTCCCCAGGCAATCTGTTCCATTGCCTCGCTGTTCCACAACAGTGCAGAAGTTTTTCCTGATATCCAGTGAAAATGTACTCAGTTACAAATTCAAGCATGGGAGAAAAAGGTATTTTCCCCTCGTTATAGGTGCTCCTCAGATATGTGTAGATTGCTATTGTATTCCCTCTTAATCACCTTTCCTGCAAGCTGAGCATGCCTATTTTAACCAAACTTCATTCCAAGTCCTTTGTCGTTTTTCTTGCCTGTCTCTGGACCAGCTTTAACTTTGCCTTGTCCTTTAAAAAATGTGGAGCCCAGAACTGCACACAGTACTTTAGATGAGACCTAACCAGTGCCAAGAGGCACTATCGCTTCCTCTGTCTTGCATTTAATGCTCCCAAAATCACATTTACCTTATGTGCACCTGTGTCACGCTGCAGGCTCATATTGGGTTTCTAATTTTAGAGTTGTTATTTATGAATTCTACCTGTTGCTGTTTACTGTACTGTTTACTCATGACTTCAAGGCAGACTTTTTTTTTTTAAATGAGGCAAGCATGTTGTATATGTATTACTGATTCCAAATACAATATGGTCCCTATTCAGCAATTTTGACTATGCATATTTTTATTAAGACATATCAATTTGTTTAATATATTAGCTATGAAATTGCAGGATTAGATTGTTCTGCCAATACAAATGTGTACTGAACATGTTAATATGTTAATAGATAGGAAACCATAATATTCACATATACATTAGTGGGAGGACAATCTCTTTTATTCTGGGCTGAATCCTGTCACAAGTGAATATTGTTTGGATGAAAATTACTTTTAACAGAGATCAGGATGAATCTGGCCTTTGCTACCTTCAGGAGACAATATGAGAGTAGGGCTCTGTATAGCAAGCATTTCTCTAACAGTGTAACTTGTCCAGCAATGGTGTAGGTTGTACCATGTTGGTCTAAGGACATAGGCAGACAAGGTTCCTTGAGTGAATCTGATATCTTTTATTAGACCAACCCAAAGAGTTGGAGAATAGTTATTAAGCAAGCTTTCGGGTTCAAAAACCCTTCGTCAGGCTAAGGAAGTTTCAGCAGTTGTCCAGCAATGTGCTCTTGGGCATTACAACTTAGATTCAACTAATTCAGTGTAAGCTAGTTAAAGGGAAGAGCTAAGGAAGAAATGGTTTCTCCTATGGAAAATTGGTGTCATTAATTACTGTACTGGGGCCTAGAAAATACATGATTCAACATGCATTTAATTATAATAAGGAGGAGTAAATATTGAGTTCAGACTGAATGGTTGGTACCACTTAAGAGGTTGTAGTATAATAATTTTCAAGCTTCCTTTTTTTTTTGGTATATGCTATTTATAAAGGGTGGTGTTACAGGTTACCCTTAAACCATCCCTTAAAGGCACTTAAAACAGGAGCAGGCACCTGTCAAAGTATCCTCTAAACATTTTAAAGTTTATGCCAATTCGAGGGAGGGTTATCTTTGATCCATTTTATCCAAGCTGTTCAGGGTATTGTTAGTCTCCTCCAAGAAGATAAAATAGTCTACTTTCATTCTTTCAGCATGCCAGGATGTACCATTCCCCAGCCCTTCCCACTCCTTTCCTCCAGGGGCAAACTTTCAACCCTCTTAAACTCTACTGCCTGTGGTGGTGGTATTGGCCCCAAGCCAGCACCTTCTCCCCCACTGTGGGTGTGATTCCTGCATACCCCGACTACTCTGGTCCCAATAAGCAGACCAGTTGCTGTTTGCTCTAGTACCTGGTACACACAGTAACAGCAGTCCTACTACTACCTCTGTGAAGAGATTGAGCCAGAGAATGGAAAGCACCAGGCAGGCTGCAAGCTGGAGACTAGACCCATGCTGAGGAGTGCTGGGACCCCGAGGCTTCAGGCCTGGGTTTGACCTTTGTGCTTAGCTCAAGCTGCATGCTTAGCTTGAACTGTGGTCGAAACTTGCACCCAGGGAAAAGAGCAGATGGAAAAATACTGTCCCTGAATTAAAATGAAACAGGAAGTAGGCTAACTAAATACAATCAATATCACCTGGGCAAAAGAGAAACAGTCAGAGCAAAACCTACCCTAACCTAAGAATGAAAAGATGACCTTAGAATAGAAAATTCCAGTTGAAGGCAACCATATTTGGCAAAAAGAAGCAAGATTATTAATATGCATTAGGAGGAAGGCTTAAGTTAATTTGATTTATTATGAAATACAAGCTATCTGGTATATAAAGAGGGGTGAAAGA
>NW_005842117.1:919489-931406 GCF_000455745.1 Alligator sinensis | reverse complement strand
AAAGAGTGTACCCTTTGGAATGCTGTTTAAGACAGCCTGAAAAGATCCTGTCACTGATCCAAGATCCTGTCTCAACATTAGATGTGGGAACCAGGAGCCCCAGACAAGATTTCATGGCCTGATCAATGGGTGAACATTACGGGGTGGTGAGCATCTGCTTTGACTAGCTACAAACCTAAACTTTTTAATTGCTAATGCTGCTTCAATTTTAATTAGAATTAGAATTGTTAGGGTTCAATAAACTTGCTTTTAGTTTAGGACAACTGTGTCTTAGTCTCCTTGCCTGATAGAAGACCCATTATAATGTCATAGGGATGCAACAGGAGCATACATGTAGCGAACCTGCTCGGCCTCAGTTCTGCCTCATATAAGTGCTAAGCCAAATCTCAACCTGGTGTGGCATGCGTGCATGTAGACAGCCTGCTGGGTCTGAGCTCTGCTCTGGTGTGAGTACTAACCCAACATCTCCCCCACTGGACCCAATCCTAATTTGGTGAAACACACCTTTTTAAAAATCTTTTTCTTTTTTTCACTCCTTTCTCTTTACCTCTCCCCTCATCTGTTCCCTTCAAACAGATTTTTCCCAAGACTTTTCTCCCACCTGTGGCTTCAGTTGGAGCCTCTGGCTCCTGCCGGCTGCAGCATGAAGGAAGCCACAGCCCACACTGAGGTTTCTCCACCTAATAGCTACACGCCAACCTCTCCCCTCCTCTCCACTCCTACCCCAGAGTGAGTGATGAAGTCCTGGCTCCTGTACAAACCCCTGCTTTCCATGCCCTCTAATGGCAAGTCAGTTGTGCAGGTCTGGGATAGCATTAAGCCTTAACCTATGACTGCTGTGAAACTCATCTAACTTAATGATGGCATAACATTCTAGAGATTTAAAATGTTATAAAGGCAACCTGTAACAGAACCCAAAGTCTTGTTTGAAATATCTTATTTTCCCAACTATTTGGCCAGTAGCTGTTTCTGGGAATAGCTATCCCATATATTTTCCCATAAGTGTTAGCATTCAGTTTTTCCCCTCTTGTAGTATTTGTACATCTCACAATTTTCAGCAGATCTTTTTTCCAACACTCCTGTGAAGTAGGAAAGCACTGTTACTTATTAGAGGGGGGTATCAAGGTACAGAAAACAAATAATTTGCCCAAGATCAATTATAGCTGTGACAGCACAAGGAATTGAATGTTGCTCTTCCAAGTCCTGGGCACATATCAAATGACTGGGCTGCCCTTTCTCTAAAGAGGAATATTAAATAGGTAAGAGAACAAGACTCAGAAAGCCCACAGGTTAAATTTGGTTCACCTAATCAATTTTCCTAAGCAGGATCTGTTTAGAAACAATTTACAAATTGCACAGGCAGAGGTGGGCAGAAAAATGCTTTGCCAAGAAAAATTCAACAACACTTATTTCCAGCTGAGTTACTGAACAACGCTGAAATGATAAAGATACCACCTGACTGGAGTAGATATGCCTACCAGTGAAGAGCATGTTGGACTGAAATGGATTTACATTTTTTATATCTCACTTATCCTGAATTAACACAGAAGGGAAAGATGTCATACGGCTGCTGACATTAGCAGGCGGTTGATTCCCTAAGGAGCTCCTCAACTACTCTTCCCAACTCAAACACAGTCTTTAAACCAGAAACAAATAGGCCAATAATCAAACAAAACCCCAAACTCTGATGCCCTATCATGGGCACTCAGAGGGGAACCCCTTGCCTCTGGCTCCCAGTACAGCAGCATGACTCTTTGCTGTAGCAAACTGTTCTTTTCATAGCTGGCTTTTTCCATCAAAGCTGTTCCCTCTCAGTCCCCTTTCTGCTCTTCTTTCTGGGTTTAAGCTCCCAGTGACTTCTCAGAATCTTCCCCGCAGTTGCAGCTACCCAACAAGGCTGGTTGTCCCCTCTTAAGGGGACAGACCACCCTTTTACAGCAACATACTAAATGTAGAGTAAATGAGAAGGATCCTTTATCCGTACATTTCTAACATTCAGAAACCTAGCATGATTAACAATCAACAGTTTTACAATTGATATTTCTCTAAGTATGTGCATTTTGAATGAGCCTTTGATCACAAAAAAACCACCTTAATAATGTCTCATGGTGGAAATATTTATATTTACAGCCTTTTACTTTGACAAAAGGCATTTAATTAAATCAGCAAATTAGGCAATTATTAAGCACTTCACTGGAAACAGTATCTTGGCAGTGGATAGAAAGATGCTTTAAAGGACACAGTTTCTCTGCTTATGACACTAATTGCTTCCTGTTTTGGCTGGCTGTCCTAGAGTTATCTTCCAAATTATGTAGCAATGAGAAAGATTACACTGCTACATTTGCAAATTTGTGCACTTATCTTGTAGCACCCTCTCCTTCTTTTAAAAACTGTGTAAAATTAGATGTCTGGCAAATTTTTTAAGGAATCTTTGAATCACTATAAAAAAATTAAGGATTTTATTCTCAAACTGTTTTCTCTTTTGTTTGCGGGGATTGGGGGGGCATTGTGGTGGTGGTGGTGGTGGTTGTTGTTGCTTTCTTGATAGATGCTTCTATTTAGGTGCTTTTAAACAAAATTACTTTTCAGCAAAATCTGTTTGCTTTCTAAATGCAAATAACAGATTAAGTTATCTTTAATGGAAAATATTATCTTTGGTATTTAAAAGAGATTCAATGTATAACTTCAATAAATATATGGATAATACAGGGTGCACAGCAGGAAAGGGATGGACCCTGGGGCAGCACAACCCCAGTGCTCATCTTGATACTGGCTGCCAACTGGACATCGAGCCCCTGCCCCTTCCCATCATCCCCCTGGCACTAGGCCTGCACGAGTAGGCTGCTATTCAATCTGGCTTTGGATCCAGCCACTTCAGATGCCAGCAATCTGATCCAGAGCTCTGGACCAGGTTCCTGCTTTGATCTGGCCGAAGCAGCTCCAAAGATTCAGAGCCGCCTTGGAGATCCTGCCATAGGGTATAATGAAGAATCAATGAAATATCTATAACTTTGTTGTTTGGCTAATGGCATAAAGTCTGCCCAGTTTCAAGAGGTTCAGTTTGGGGGGAACTGCACCCCAAATTCATGAAAGCAAAACTCATGTCACGTGTATGTGTTACACCACAGTGGGGTGAAAACTGCAGGGATGGTGGCCCCTGGTGAGGCAACAAAGCCTGCCAAGTTTCAAAGAGATTGGTGCAGGGGTTTCTGGGGAACTGCACCCCAAATTCTTGAAGGCAAAACTCATGTCACATCTATGTGTTACAACACGGGGGTGAAAACTGCAGGGGTGGTAGCCCCTGTGAAGGACACAAAACCTGCAAAGTTTCACAAAGATCAGTGCAGGGGTTTGGGGCAAACTGCACCTCAAGCTGCTGACAGGCAAAACTCGTGACATAGATGACCCTGTGTGTGTTAGGCACAGGGCTGAAAACTGCAGGGGTGGTGAGCCCTGTTGAGGCCACAAAGTCTGCCAAGTTGTACCTCAAGCTGCGGACAAGCAAAACTCATGACATGGGTGACACTGTGCGTGTTAAGGCACAGCAGGGTGAAAGCTGCAGGGGTGGTGGCCCCTGCTGTGGCCATGAATCCTGCCAGCTGTCAAGGAGATAGGTGCAGGAGGGTTCTGGGGCCCTGCACCTCTAGCTGCTGACAGGCAAAACTCATGACATGAGTGCTTGTGCAACTGACTGTCTCTGTCTTGGGGGGGAACTACTGCAGGCCTGGCTGCAGCGGGCAACGCATCCGAAGCTTCTCCAGATCCAAAGCACGGTCCAAAGTCTCACACAGCCCTACCTGGCACTGTGCATGCACCTGCTGCCTGCAACAAACCAGGTGGGGGCTCTGCAGACCTCGGTGCAGCAGCTTGCAGCCTCTTGGCCACCTGCCACAGTCGGCTTGGGTTCTGGGCAGGGCCCTGCCACCCACTGTGGAGCTCACAGCAGGGGGCAGCAAGGCTGCAAACAGCTGCACCAAGGTCTATGGCCTGGCTCATTACTTGCAGCAGGAGCATGCGTGCCTCCAGGCAGATGGTGAAGGAGGGGCTAGGGTTGCCTGCCCTGGCCCCTTCCCTAATTTGTGTCCTGAGGTGCACATGCATCCACCACCGGCAATGGACCTGGGCTGGGGCTCCAGAATCTGGTGCACTGGTTGCAGCCTCCCACCAGCCTGCCACATCGAGCCTGGGCTCTGAGCAACTGCTGCCTGCCATGAAGCCCAGCCAGCTTGCAGGAGGGCTTGCAGACTCCCCACTGGTGATCAGCCTGGGCTTCATGGCTGGTGGCAGGTGCCCAGAACCCAGTCTGGCTGTGGCTTGCTGAACATAATGTCCTCATATACCATGCTCTGGCACATGTGCCGGGGGTTTCTGACCCCTGAGCTAGATTTTTCTTAGTGGTGGCAGATGACAGAACACAGAGCAATGATTTCAAGTTTCAGCAAGTTAAATTTAGGTTAGACATTAGGGAAAAAACTCTCTTCAGGAGGGTTGTAAAGTACTGAAAAAGAAAAGTTGTGGAATCTCCATCCTTGAAGGTTTTTAAGACCCAGCTAACTAAAGCCTTGGCTGGGATAATATAGTTGGGAATGGTCCTGCTTTTTAGCAGGGGGTTGGACTAGATGACCTTCTGAGGTCAGTTCTCCTTTGACAATGTCAATTAAAAAATCTGAATTTAATAGGCATGAAGGTATTCTACCAAACTCCAGGTTTCACTTGATCTAACTACATTTCTAGAACATGGCATTATCAGCATTTCAGTTTGCTGTCAGTAAATTATGAACATTTGAATCTAAATATTATATTTTCTTAGTATTGTGTTTTATTAAATATAATACAAAATTCACTTAAGCAGAAATGAAGATTTTAAAACTTTTTATTCTTTATCCCTTTCTGTTCTCATACTTTCATAGTTTCATAGTTTCATAGTTGGTAGGGTTGGAAGGGACCTGAACAGATCATCAAGTCTGACCCCCTGCTGTGGCAGGAAAAAGTACTGGGGTCAAATGACCCCAGCCAGGTGTTCATCCAGTCTCCTTTTAAAGACTCCCAGGGGAGGAGCCAGTATCACCTCTCTTGGAAGTTGGTTCCAGATCCTAGCCGCCCTAGCTGTGAAGTAGTGCCTCCTGATACCTAGCCTGAATCTACGCTCTGCCAGCTTGTGACCATTATTTCTTGTCACTCCTGGGAGTGCTCAGGGGAACAGGGACTCTCCCAATGCCTGCTGGTCCCCCCTGACTAGTTTGTAAATGGCCACTAGATCCCTCCTCAGCCTTCTCTTGTGGAGACTGAACAGGTTCAGGTCCCTTAGCCTCTCCTCATAGGACCTGCCCTGCTGACCCCTGATCATGCGGGTGGCCCTTCTCTGGACCCTCTCCATGCTGTCCACATCTCTCCTAAAGTGCAGTGCCCAGAACTGGATGCAGTACTCCAACTGCAGCCTGACCAGTGTCACATAGAGGGGGAGGATCACCTCCATGGACCTGCTCGAGGTGCATCTGTGGATGCATGACAAGGTGTGTTGGCCTTCCTGACCGCGTCCCCACACTGTCGGCCCATGTTCATTTTGGCATCAATAATGATTCCAAGATCCTTCTCTGCCTCTGCACTGATGAGAAGGGAGTTCCCCAGCATGTAGGTATGCTGCTGGTTCTTCCTCCCCAGGTGCAGTACCCTGCACTTGACAGTGTTGAAACCCATCCTGTTCTCATCTGCCCACCCCTGTAGCCTGTCCAGATCTGATTGCAGCCTATTCCTTCCTTCTAGCATGCCCACTTCACCCCACATCTTAGTGTCATCTGCAAATTTGAACAGGGTGCATTTTACCCTTTGTCCAAGTTGCTGAAGAAGATGTTGAACAGTGCAGGCCTGAGGACCGAGCCCTGTGGGACTTCACTGCCCACATCCCTCCAGGTCGAATAAGACCTGTCCACCACCACTTTCTGGGTGCGCCCTCTAGCCAGTTAGTGACCCATCTGACTGTGTAGGCATTGACACCACAGTCTCCTAGTTTTTTAATTTGAATGGGGTGAGAGACCGTGTTGAAGGCCTTCCTAAAGTCCAGAAAGACTATATCCACTGTGACACCTGCATCCAGGGATTTGGTGACCTGGTCATAGGCGGCCACCAGGATGGTCTGACAGGACCTTCCTCTAATGAACCCATATTGGTGGCCCCTAAGAATAATCTACCCTGCTGGCCCCTCATGGACATGCACCAGGATAATTTTCTTAAAAAGCTTCCCTAGGACCAAGGTAAGACTACCTGGCCTATAGTTTCCTGAATCCTCCTTGCTCCTTTTTTGAAAATGGGAACCACATTGGCCCTTTTCCAGTCCTCCGGCACATTGACAGAGTACCATGAGTGCTCATAAAACCATGCCAGAGGTCCCGCAATAACCTCTGCTAATTCCCTCAGCACTCTGGGGTGGAGACTTGCTGATTTAAATATGTCCAGTTCCTCCAGAAGTTCCCTGACTAGGTCCTCACTGACCCTAGGCCTGGGTGTGCCTCCCACAGGCCTATGGGGGTCCCAGTGGAGGGGATGACCAGGTCCCGCCTCAGAAAAATGGAGGCAAAGAAATTGTTAAATAGGTTAGCTTTGCTGTCTGGTGCGAAGACCAGATTTCCTAGCATGTCCTGCAGAGGCCCCACATTGCCCAGTACCTTCTTTTTACTCCTTATGTATTTAAAAAAGGACTTCTTGTTGTCCTTGATCTGGGTAGCTACTCCCAGTTCCATCTCCGCCTTGGCCTTCCTGAATGCCCCCCTACAGTCCTGAGCAAAAGAGGTATAGTCCTCCCTGGTGATGGCCCCTCCCTTCCAATGGGTGTATGCCTCCTTTTTAGCTTGGAGATGTTTCCAGATGCTTTTGGTGAGCCATGGGGGCCTTTGCGCCCTCTTGCCCCCTTCGATCCATGTAGGGATTACCTCCCTTTGGGATTGGAGGATTGTCTCCTTAAAGAACGACCACTCTTCTTGGATACCCAACTCCCCCCCACTCCGGGACCTCAGTGTCTCCCCCACTAATCTCCTTACCTCATTGAAATCCACCGTCTTGAAGTCCAGGGCTGCTACCTTGCTGCAGCCTTTGCCAGCCTGTGCTGGATGGTGAATTCCAGCAGGCGATGATCGTTGTCGCCCAGGCGGTCGAGCACCCACAGTCCCCCCACCAGGTCGTCGCCCATGGCCAAGACCAGATCCAACAAGGCATCTCCCCTGGTGGGGCTGTGCACCTCCTGGTTTAGATGGAGGTGCTAGGTATATCTCAGCTAGGAACTTATGTGAGAAGTCAGACCTGGCTGTCTGCTCCTCCCAGCAGATGTTTGGAAAGTTTAGGTCACCCATGATGACCACACCCTTTGACCTAACTGCCTCCATGAGCTGACTTAAGAATTCCTGGTCTAGCTCTTCTCCTTGCTTGGGTGGTCTGTAGTAGACCCTCACCGTTAAGTCCCTTTCTCCCCAACCTCCTTGTATTCTAACCCAGAGCACTTCGGTCTGCCCCTCCTCTGACCCAGTGCTACTCATTGAGGATGTGTATTGCTCCTTGACATAGAGCGCCACTCCCCCACCTTTCCTCCCTGTCCTGTCTCTCCTGTACAGCCTATAGCCCTTGATGTTCACCGCCAAGTCATGCATGGAAAATGCACTTTTCACTTTCATTAGTAGAAAATGGTGCAAGAGCCTGTCTACAAGTCTACGATAATTCTCTGAAGGCATCTAATAAGTGGCTTTGTGTGTGTGTGTGTGTGTGTGTGTGTGTGTGTATACACACACTATTTTTATTGGTAGCAATAGTAAGTGTCATAATTATACTTTAAATTGTTTGAAATTTCAACAGAAACATGTTTTGTACAACCATACATTCTAACAAAGGCACATATTCTGTGTTGTCTTACTTTATGAGATTAACCATATATGGACTTCCCCTTATAAGCTGAAAATTTAAGATGTATACTAATTATTTTAAATAAAAACTCAATAAAACCATGGATATTCCTAAATATGTACTATTTATTTTAATGCTTGGTTCAACTGCTTTTGCATTCTTACTAAATGAATTGTTATATTGAGGCAAGAGAATTATTGGTATATAAAAGTGAAAAAGTTGCATCTTTAATAAAGACTTCTCCTGATATTCCAAATTCTAGTGCCCTCATACAACATAAAACAAATCAATTCCACTTTTTACATACATATTTTTCCATCTTGAGGTTTTACTGTGTTATGCCCAACTATGAACGTACCATATGGTTTTATAGTTTCATAGTTGGTAGGGTCGGAAGGGACCTAAGCAGGTCATCAAGTCCGACCCTCTGACATGGGCAGTAAAGAATACTGGGGTCAAATAACCCCAGCTAGGTCATTGTCTAGACTCCTTTTGAAGATCCCCAGGGTAGGGGTGAGCACCACTTCCCTAGGAAATTGACTCCAGCTCCTAGATGCCCTGACTGGGAAGCAGTGCCTCCTGATGTTTAGCCTGAACCTGCTGTCAGTCAGCTTATGGCCATCATTCCTTGTAACTCCTGGTAGTGTTCAGGGGAACAGGGACTCTCCCATTGCCTGCTGGTCCCCCTTGACAAGTTTTTAGGTAGCCACCAGATCCCCTCTCAGCTTTCTTTTGTGGAGGCTGAACAGGTTCAGGTCCCATAGCCTCTCCTCTACCCTGTTGCCCCCTGATCATGCGAGTGGCCCTCCTCTGGACCCTTTCAATGCTATCCACATCCCTCCTGAAGTGCGGTGCCCAGACCTGGATGCAGTACTCCAACTGCGGCCTGACCAATGTCGCATAGAGGGGGAGGATCACCTCTTTGGACCTGCTCGTGATGCATCTATGGATGCATGCCAAGGTGTGGTTAGCCTTCCTGACTGCATCCCCACATTGGCGGCCCACGTTCATCTTGGAATCAATAGTGATTCCACGATCCTTTTCTGCCTCTGTGCTGACAAGAAGGGAGTTCCCCAGCCTGTAGGTATGCTGCTGGTTTGTCCTCCCCAGGTGCAATACCTTGCACTTGTCCATATTGAAACCCATTAAGATAACCATTTCTTTGGTTTTGGCTGTAGAAGCTATTAGTTTGTTCCAGACATTAGTATATCCAGACATGCTTAGATGTAGTTGCATGCAGTCTTACCAAAATGGAAAAGCACAGCTAGCACATTTAATAAATTAGGATGTTTTGAAAATCAAAGATCAAATATTTCTATTTTAAGTTAATTTTAAATTAGTATGGAATACACTTACTTTCTGTGTTATATATGTATATATCCATGATTACTACTAAAAAGATGTAATGCCTTCATAATATATATATATATATATATATATATACAGCCTCTAATAATTGCACAGAATGCTACTATTAAAGGATTTAAATACTCTAAATTTTTTTTGGTGTTGTAAAGCAAATGGCTTCATTATTCCTTGTTTAATTGAAATCCCATAACATGAAAATGAATCCTCTCTTTGAAATGGAACTACTCATGCATTGTCGTTCTACATGAATGTAGGTAGAAGTAATAGAAATGTGATGATATTTAGTAGTACAAGGAATAAAATCAATTTAAGAGCTATTTACAGTCTGTCCTATACCTTAGGAGCTCATCAGTTGGAAATGGAAAAGAAGGACAAGGGCCTAAATGTGTATATTAATTGCAGGATGATTATGGGTATGTACAGACATTCAGAGACATTAGGGGAGGTTAGATCAAGTTTTAACAATGGCCACTTCATCTGAGATATTGTGATTGGGGTGCTGGGATGGGTGGGTGGGGGACCCAGTGGGGTTTGAAGCAAGGATTTGTGGGGCAGGTAGCATCTGTGGGAGGGATGTGGGATCAGAGGGCTTGCAGGTCCATAGTGGGGCATGGGGGAAAGTTGGGGGCTCTCTTCTCTCAACCCCTGCCTCAGGACCAGGGGCTACATTTAGCCTCCCAGCATCTGCCTCCTCTCTAGCCCTTCACCCCGAGACAAACAAACCCCCCATCATATACCAGAGGGGATGGGGAAAGCACAGCCCTAGAACTGTGCTGGGAACTGTAGAGACTACCTCAGAGGTAGACTTAACTTGGATCCAGTCGGCCATTTTTAGACTGATCTAACTCTCCTGAACTTCTGTACTTTTTGCTCTTAGACTAATTAGGGATCTAAGTGTAAAGTCCACACTCAGACCAGCTAAGTTAGATCAGGTGGCCATTTTTAACACGATCTAACCTCCCCAAAACCTTCCCAGACTTCTGTATGAGCCACCAGGTGTAGTGCATCATTAGAAAAGGACAAAAGCAATTTTAAGATACAGTAAGGAAGGCATTTCCAGTAAAAATAGGGCTGTTCTAATGCCATTTAAAAAAAAAAGCTATGTTCAAGAAAAATACAAACTTAAACAGCTGGAAAGGATGGCTACAGGAGGAGGAGGAGGATGGAAAAGTTCTTCACATATAACAGATTGCTAACAAAGTGATGGTAGTGAGAGTTTATCATCCATCTCTAACCAAATTAGATGTAAAACAAGGGCAAATAACTCCATAAGCTAAAGAACAGCTGTTACAAGTACATTTACTTAGCAATTTACCATGAATAATTTTAAACTAGAAATTAAAGGAATTTTCCTGGTCCTGTGAATTTAGGTAAAAGGTTTCTCATAGGAATAGTGGGGGGCAAAGGGAAGATTAGGTAGAACAGAGATTATGATTGTGATTCTAAGAGGTGGTTGCTTCTCATAGCTGGGTACAAACGGGGTGATCTTTCCAATTCTGCATTTCATTCTTAGGAAGATGAATGCATGTTTCCTTTGGATGAGTCATTTCTTGTTTTCTGATCTCTCTCCCTTCCATGGCATTTTCCTCTGGTATTAACCATATATCATTATTGAAACTCAATTGTATTTTTTCTAAAAATGCTTTAAAGTAAGATGGGGCAAGAGAACATATGTGTGTCTTACTCCCTCCTTGCTTTCCCCCACTTCTCTCCCCAAAAGCTAAAAAAAAAAAAAAGGATAGATAAAGTCTAAGTAGCTTTCCCACTTTTTGAATGGCAAAATGTTGGCTTGCAGTGTCATGGTAGGGTGCATAAGAATTACTACCAAAAAATCTAATGTAGAAAGTGTTTGAACTGTTCTTAAAAGAGTAGAAGATGCTTGTATAGTACAGTTTTTAAACAACTTATCTTAAAAAATATGTTTCATTCCTCCTTTTACCTGTTCTTTTGTTTCATCATTTTACTGACCGGAGGATTAGAATCAGTAAAATCTCAAGTATGCACAATTATAATGCTGGTTATTTAATGATCAATACAACTAGGGTTGGCTCCCAAATCACAAGAGAATCACATTTCTCTTACTCCTAAAATTTCATCTACAGATTTAGATCTCAGCCTAGATTTCTATTCCACTTATACCAACATGGTGCGCATTCAAATCATGTTAATTAGCTCAGGTCAACCTCTAATTGTATTTGATTTTATATACAGGTACATTTGAATTCCGTACAAACACAGGATGAGCAGGAGAAAAAAAAATCTGCCATTTTATATGCTAACAAAGAAGGGAAAACAAGGTATTCCAATCAAGCAGAGGTGCAGGCTTTTTGACTTGTTAACAAAGTGATAACACATCTTTCTGTGAATATGAATTGCTCATTCACTGACTAATACAACTAACTGAAGTAGGTGCAGAGATTTAAAGAGGTGATGGAAGTGGCTTCAAGCCCGGTTTATAGCTCCCAAAATCATAGATTCATAGATTCATAGATGTTAGGGTCGGAAGGGACCGCAATAGATCATCGAGTCCAACCCCCTGCATAGGCAGGAAAGACTGCTGGGTTCAGATGACCCCAGCTAGATTCCTATCTAACCTCCTCTTGAAGACCCGCAGGGTAGGGGAGAGCACCACCTCCCTTGGGAGCCCGTTCCAGACTTTGGC
>NW_005842117.1:918947-919311 GCF_000455745.1 Alligator sinensis | reverse complement strand
GAAAGAGTGCTGGGTCTAGATGACCCCAGCTAGATACTCATCTAACCTCCTCTTGAAGACCCCCAGGGTAGGGGAGAGCACCACTGCCCTTGGGAGCCCATTCCAAACCTTGGCCACTCTAACTGTGAAGAAGTTCTTCCTAATGTCCAATCTAAATCTGCTCTCTGCTAGCTTGTGGCCATTATTTCTTGTAACCCCCGGGGGCGCCTTGGTGAGTAAATACTCACCAATTCCCTTCTGTGCCCCCGTGATGAACTTATAGGCAGCCACAAGGTCGCCTCTCAACCTTCTCTTGCGGAGGCTGAAAAGGTCCAGTTTCTCTAGTCTCTCCTCGTAGGGCTTGGTCTGCAGGCCCTTAACCATA
>NW_005842117.1:904959-917287 GCF_000455745.1 Alligator sinensis | reverse complement strand
CTGTAGCAGACCCCTACCACCAAATCCCTTTCGCCTTGCCCCCCATGTAGCCTAACCCACAATACTTCTACTTCCTCATCCTTGGATTCCGTCTTGATGAGGGTTGATGTATATTGTTCATTGACATAGAGCGCAACCCCTCCCCCTTTTTTCCCCACCCTGTCCTTTCTGTACAATCTATAGCCCTCAATATGTAGTGCCCAGTCGTGGGATGAATCCCACCAGGTTTCCGTTAGCCCTACTAAGTCATAGGTGTTTAGTGCAAGCAGGAGCGCTAGTTCATCCTGCTTGTTCCCCATGCTCCTAGCATTAGTATATAGGCACTTGAGCCCTGTGACTGGTGCCTTTGCTGCCCCAACGCTCCGAGTCCCAAGGGGCCCTTTGTTTCTTACATTCTCATTTTTTACCTGTGCCGAAGTGCTGGCCTCCCCATGGCTTTCAGGTTCCCAATGCTCTCTTTCTTCAGGCTGGGCTGTCCTTGTGGGTGCCACATTGTTTGGTGGTCCACAGATTCCCCCGCCCTCCTCTTCCCCTCCCCCCGATGAGCCTAGTTTAAAGCCCGCCGGAAGAGATCCGCCAACCTAGAAGAAAACACACGCTTACCTTTGGGGGACAGGTGAAGCCCAGATGCAATCATGGTTGCATCTGTATTAGCCAGTATTTGAGAATGAGATTTTTAAATTAACTCTTTGTGGTTCCTAGATTAGTTGTTTGGGTTGTTGCTGAAAATGGCTAATGCATTCTGAATTGGTATGCTCTTTTGCCATTCCCCAACTATCACAGTATCTAGACAAGAATTCCTGAAGCAGGAAATAGATCCCATCCTTTCCTATAAAGAAAACTGATCCTTAAATACTGCCTGAACCTTCAGACATGGCAAGAACAGCTAGTTGTTCTGAACTGATTAGTTTCTCTGAACAGAAACTCTTTATTGAATTAATGGAAATAAAGCTACTCTTTTTTTTTTTTTTTTTAACTATTAGCTGCAATAGAGGGACATGAATGCTCATAAGCATGCAACTGCTCAGGTTCTTCTCCTGGAACCAGAGGACACCTGGAACAGACTGGGTTGCTTGAAGGAATAATTATGGAATAAGTAAATAATGGAATTAGTAAACTTTCCTTGAATGGAGGGTCAGGGCTACTAGAATTAAAATTAATTTCATGTGTCTCTGTAGATCAGTTAATTACTTGATTTCTTAATAGATTCTAGATTAAGAAGAGAGACCCCAGCATTAGTAGTTTTACCGCAGGATCTAAGTAACGAAAAGCAAATTTGTTAAACTAATTCTCACATGTTAATTGTTGCACTCTTAATGGCATCACTATCTTGTGATCCTCTGGTGAAAAATTACATGTAAAATGCCTTCAGATAAAATAGAAGAGTTCACTATCCTGCTCAAGGTCACATAACAAGTCAGTAGCAGAGTTTAGAATGGAACACAGCACTCCTGGCTCCAATAATTAGATAAACTATGGTTGTAAATGATGATGTTAACATGACAGCACATGTAAGCTTGTTGTAAGCAGTGTATAAAAGACAATGAAATAGGGCCACTGTATGCCAGAAAAGATCACTTAGGTGGAAACATTTTCTGGTCTGTTGCCAAATGCGTGGAGAGATTAATAGATACATTAGTGCTCTGTTGTACTGGAAAAAAGTGTATATAGTTATCTCAGATTATAAACTTACTTTAGTAATAAATTTAGGAGACTCTATGTTCTAAACAAGAAAAAAGTTTAATGGAGAATTTGAAATAAAAATAAATGGTCTGACAAAGAAAGAAGAATTTACTACTGAACTGAACTTGAAAAAAAATTAGTTTTGTCTTGATACATAGACTGTAAAATAGAGAGACTGTTTGTATAAAGCTTAATAAAAGCTAAAACAGTAGATTCTAAAAATTATGTTTAACATAGATGAGTACTCTTTCATGATTTGGCAATATTTTGTTTCTATTTAATGTTTGCAGGGTGTATTTTTAAGGTAATATGAATTAGTCAAAAGAGATTTATCCAGTTATCCTACAACTTATCTCTTTACTAATGGATTGTTCCCTAAAGCAGATTTTCTAATGCTTTGTCCAGTTACGTTTCAAATAGTCAGAGAAAGAACACATCTATAGCATCACTTCTATAGCCTGTGATACTTCCATATCCCAGTAAATATTACTATCTGGAAAATATCCTCCCATTCAGCCTAATTTTTCCATTAACCTTAGGCCCAGATTTAAAGAGGGATGTGCTAGTCACTTTTTAGTCAGAATTTGTGCTTTTTTCTAATGTGCAATTTGGAAAAGTCTTGCCCAAGTGTTTATGAACATGTGTTTCAGCTACATATTGGAAAATTAGTTATTGTGCATGCTTGTGTAGTCTGCCCTTTTTAATGAGCTGTGTATAGTAGCATCTGAATCCTACATAAGCCTTTAGGATTCAATAATCATCCCTTTGACTTAAATTCCCTGGTAGGAGAGTTGAGGTTAAGATAAGATAGGTGGAAGAGAATTGCCCACTCATTTTTGTTGTGCCAAATACCTTCATAGCTAATGTATTTGCCTATGAAGTGGGAGATCTGAGCTGAAGGACCTCCTCTTCCTAATGTGTTGAACCCACATTTCACACTCCTCCATTTGAAGATAATCTACTGGGCAGCCATGAGCAGAAATCAAGGGGTAGAAGCATAATAAGCAAAAGGGAGCATCGGTGTGGCCTGGTGAGGATGCCATGTGAGCTCTAGGTTCCAGTCCGTTAGATGGCTTACATATTCTGCATAAGCATAAAAGGCATGAACAGCACTGGAACAGGACTCATTCCCAAGGCACTGAACTTCTCACTGAGCACACAATTACATTGCTTTTGCTTGTTCTCCTTCTTACCTTATTGCTCTTGTATTAACGGGTGCTGAGTTAGTCAGCATCCACAAAATAGAAGGACGGTTCTTTCCACCCTGCCTAATCCATAGCCTGGTTTTTAGGGCCAGGAAAGTGGAATTGAGTCTGAGGAGGTCCTGGAATCCAGGTCTTCATCTTCCTGGGCAGTAGATCATAGGATAAATGGTATGTGTGCTCTTTTCCACCTTAAAATTCAGGAAGGGCTTAGGCACAGATTTATGCATCTGATTCCCAAATAATTAGAAACATCTAATTTATGGCTCCAGGTGAAGTGTATACATGTAGCTTTGCCTTTCCTCTACATTTTTCACATGCTTCCTGTTGGCTGGTCTATGTATGCTGTGGCATAATATGTTAACTACTGCACATTTCTGCTAAAAAGCATTTGGGTGTCTCCATCCCTTTCTGAGGACCTGAGAAGCACAACTTTTCTTTTTCAGTTCTGCCTGTGGTATGACATGTATAACATTGCCGTGACAAAAAGCCATGGTAACTGAAAGCCCTCATTAATATATATTTTTACTGCACAAAGTAGTTTGTCTTCTGCCTTGACACTCTCATGCAATAGGCGGTTAAGCATCAGAGACTTAACAGTCTGGTATCTTCTGTGATATTTAAGTTATGTCATTTAAATAACTTTTCATTATTTTTACAGTTTTACCATCATAATTCACAGGTATTCAAGAACTGTATACTTCTTTTACAACATTTTCATTAAATTGTTTTTAAAAAAAATCAACTGTTCTTCTTGTGAGTCAGGAGAGAAGCTATTATATATTCTGACCTTTCTCCATAACTTCATTCTACTGGACCCCTAATATTTATTTTACTCGTGTCTGAACTCCCTACAATTTACAAGCTTTCTTCTAAGAAAGTTTTTAAAAGCAGGTTCTAAGACCCATAAAGAACAGGATTAAATTTTTCTACTCTGACACAATGCCACTGTATATCCTGCTCAAACTCTAGTCTTTTTAACTGATTGATATATGTGACAGCAAATTATTTAGGTTGCATTTAAAAAAAATATATTTTAAAAAACGTTTCTGAAGCAAAGCATCCAAAACAGGAAATACCAATATTAAAAGCTGTCTTCTCAGGTGAATTCTGACATCCTTGTGCATTATTATAGTCCTTGATTACATCATCACATATTATCTTCATGCTAATTTGGTGGTTACCTTTTATGTATTAATTTATCTGTTGCAGCTTTCTTTTTATTCTTTATATTCCTCTAGATAAGGAGGATATTTCTAGGATATTAAAGATAGCACCCTTTCCTTATTAATGCCAGTGAGGCTCCAATAGGGCCAGGATTTAACCCAAAATGGAAAGATATTGGGAGGCAAATTCGCTGTTGAATAAATGTAAATAGAGCTGTATTATCATTCTTCTAGTAGAGACTAACTGGATTTATATCAGTGGGTCTGAGGATAGATGCTCAGAAGAAAATACTCTGTTAATAATAATCACTCACTTTTAGCCTAAAACATTTTTCACCATACCTGATGTACTAGTGAAAAAGGTATGTGCACTAGACCTGTACAAAGCAGCAAGTATTTGATTTGACTTTGAATTCGGCTGACTCTAGGGACATTGATTCAATTTGGTGATTCGAATCACTGTGCCGATTCAATTTGGTCAATTCGGTTTCAGAGATTCGGCCGTTGAATGGGCCAAATCTCCAAATCTCTTCTGAATCGAACAGGCAGTGGTAGCTACACTGCACATCAACTTGGGGGGGGGGGGGGGGGGGGGGGCAGAAAAAAAGCCACACCTCTGTCTACTTCCCCAGCCCCACCCCCATGGCTGCCTGACCCAGCCCCAGTGTCCCAGCACTTAAAAAAAAAAAAAAGTGCTGCACTCACTGGCTTGCAGAAGTGGCAATTGGGGCCTCTGGCAGCTCATGGCGGAGCCCCCCGCCATGCAACATGGAGCAGTGGGGGGCAGTGGGGATTGCGCCCCCTCAGCCTGATACCTGCACAGCAGTTGTCACATTGCATGGGTGCAGTGTAGCTCAGCATGGTGCTGTATGGCTCTGCACACTGTCCTGGAGCTGGGGCCACTTGGGCTAAGTGCTACCAGGCTCCGGGTGACTGCTGGAGCCACTCCAGCTCCCAGACAGTGCATAGCACTCTGCTGAGCCACACTGCACCATGCAATCCAAGAACTGCCATGTGGGTGCCAGGTGGGGGGCGGTGATCCCCACTGCCCTGCACTGTGTGGGGGGCTTTGTCACAAGCCCCCAGAGGCCCTGATCACCACTGCTGCAGCCGGTGAGTGCAAAGCTCTAAAAACAAACACAAAAAGGCCATGCACTTGTGAGCAGCAGGTGGGAGCACACTCAGGGGGTGGGGGGCTGGGGGAACTGGTGCAGGATGGGGCCAGGTGGGAGTCCCCTCTCCCCTCCTCCAGCCCCTGCCCGACCCCCTGCTTATCAGTATGGAGCCCAGGTCCAGCTCCCTGCAGTGGTGAGCAGGGATTGCCTGAATCTCTGAATTGATTTGGAGGCTTCTGAATTGATTTTGACCCTTTAATGGGTCTCCCAATTTGATTCAGATTTGGAGATTTGGCCTCTGTACCAGTCCAAATCTCCTCTGAATCAAATTGGCTACTGAAGCTTCAAACTGCCCTAATGTTCACCAAAATGATCCTTCTAGTCATAAGGTCTAAACAATAGTGCAAAGTTATTTTTGATTAGGTTGAAAATGTTGTTCAATAATGGTAGACATCTGTGTTCTTCCTAATCTTAGAACAGTATCTCTGTGGTGTCCTCTGGCATTGCTAGGTTATGGCATATAACATAGTAATAGAAATATAGACTATTTTTTCTATATCAGAGTGCTGGCATTGCACTTGATTCATACAGTTGATTGTTTGATTTATATGCCATCCTTCCCAACAAAGGCTCAGCATGCCTTCTAGTAAGAGGAGAAAATAGCTTTTAAAATAGTAGAATGACAATAGAACAAAACAACTTAAAAGGGAACTTGAATACCAACCTAAAACAGGCACACTCCAAAACAATATCCTAGGTGTGCTTTGTTCTCTAAACAGCTCTCTAAATAGGATGGTCTTGCAGCACTTCTGAAAGATGCCCAGGCTTGGGCTCTGTTTTGAGGAGGCAGCTCTAGAGCTGAGGAAAAGCTGTTGGGAACTATCTCCAATGTGTTTTTTTTTCCAAGTAGACATGGTGTAGTGATGGTATTTGCAAGACATTGTTCTCAGCTGACCTCATGAATTTGGATGTAAGGAGAAGGTCATCCCTTAGGTATGTAGAGCCTAGACCATTTAGGGCCTTATAGGTCGGAACCAGTACTTTGAATTACTCCCTGAAAACTCTTGAGAGTAAGCACAGACTGTGGAACACTGGAATTATGTTTGTGGTGACTCGCCATAATCAGAAGACATACAGCTGTATTCTGTACCAGATGCAGCTTGCAGACAGTATTCAAAGGCAGCTCTTCATGGAGCTTATTACAGTAGTCTAGCCTTCAGGTTACAAAAACATGGATGATGTTGGCCAGATGAGAATCTGAAAGAAAGGTTCTCAGCCTTCTCTCTAGATGGAGTCGTTGAAAGGTGATCCCAGTCACCACTTCCACCTGGAGATCCAAGTGCAGCAGAGAACCTGGGATCACCCCAAGTCTGAACCTGAGTGACAAGGGAAGGCTGAATCCCATTAATAATAGGTGTCTCACTCCCTCCCTCTTTCTTTCTCCCCCTCCCCCATCATCATCTGTCTTATCTGGATTCAGTTTCAATTGTTTTACCACTGGTGGCTGAAGACTGATACCTCACTCCAAACCTCTATGAAATTATCACCAAATGGCTTCATAGGTGCATTGAACAAGAGGGCCAACAAGATGAAACCCAGCCTAGCACAGAAAAGGTCCTGAATGATTAATGAACACTACTTATCACCACCCTCTGAAAGTTCCATATTAGGAACCAATTTAGAGCTTTCCCAGTTTTTTCAGTACCTAATGGTCAACTGTACCAAAAGGTAGCTGAAAGATCTAGTAAGATCATCAGCAGAGATAATTGATTAAGACCATAAGCACAATATCTGTGTTTATATCTAGTTTTAAAGTCAGACTGACAAGGGTCCAAGAATCTGATGATATCCAGATACCCCTGGATCTGTTGGGCAATTACCCATTCAATGACCTTCCACAAAAAGTGGAAGATGGAGACAGGGTAATAACTAAATAAGGAATCAGTGTGAAGTCCCTAAGCAGGAGACAGGCAATCACAAACTTAAGAACATCCAATACCCTGCCCTCCCAAAGAGAGGCATGATGACCACTGCCAGCCATAGCCCTAGGCTCACCTAGTTGGCATTTTTAAGCCAAGACAGGTACAGTTTCAGTTTATAGTTGTTCACCTTCATTCACCCCAAGTACATTTTCTGCATAACTGGGCAGTAGCAATTCAAAATGATCTATGTAAACAGGAAAAGACTAAGCTAATCCATGCCCAATCTCTTACTCTGCAGCAAAAGTGGTGGCCCTTAAATTACACTGGATATTGTTTACAAACTAGGTAGTAAGCTTAAAGAAACAACTTCTTGTCTTTCACATCTTCATTGCATTTGGACAGTTCTCCTGTAATTTCAAGCTGTTTCATGTACTTGCTCTACGTGCTTTTTCTCAATACATTGAGAAAAACGTATATAATATATATGTATATATATCCATTTATCTGAGTGAAGCAAATGCAAATAATGAAGGAAATTATAGTATGACAATCAAAAGAATGGAAGTTAAGCATTGAGAGAAAAGGACTGTTTAGAGGCTTTATAACATTTATTGTATTACTTCCTAATTAACATTTGGGGTAAAGGATTATTAAAGTATTAGTAATCAAACAAAGTGTAAACTAAATAAAATTTTCTCTCCACAATGAGCTCTACCCTGAGGTCCTGCAACAAAGAAAATTTTCTTTCAAACTGGAAACACCTGAAGAAAAATAAGATAACATGAGTAAAATCCACCTTTTGGGTCTTTATGTGTTAAAATTAGGGGGAGGGGAGAGAAGAAGCATAAGCCCCATTTAAAAAAAATTCCATTCCAGGTCACCTTTAATCTACCTTTAAGCTGCTGTCACTATCTGAAAAGTATAGGAAAAACATCTTAGTTTCCAAGGATTTGGGGGGGTATAATGTCTGCCTTATTTCTTAGCTACTTGACAGATTTTCCTGTGCATGTTAAAATACATCTCTAGCTCTGACAGCCTGGAGACGTTAAACTGCACTGTGGGAAACAAAGAACATCACTTGTTTTAGCTATGTAGCTATAGAAAATTAATGACATCAAGTTATATAAAATTTAAAACATGATGAATAAACATTAAAATGTATTGATTCAAGAAATGTAGACTGGCTATTTGATTAACTAAAATGAGGATTGAATTTTATGAAAGATCATTTAAGTTTGTCAGTTTTACTCATAACATTTACCCACTTTCTAAATGTCAAGACCTTAAAAGTAACTGCTGTCAGGCTTGTATTCTTTATTATCTATAATACTATTATTATTTATTATCTCTAATATAACTGTCATGTTTCACACTAAAAAAATGATTAGACCACACTAATATGAATTTTAATATGTGTGTATAACCCAGAATTATTGTCAAACCACTGCTGGGGTCTTATCTATACTACATTCTCATTTACATGTCCTATTTTAATTCTAAATTACACAATCCATGGGGCACCAACCACTATCTGATATACTCATAGATAACACTGGGATGTTTTCCTAATGTGCAACACACAATTACCTTTGATCGCTTAATTTTATTACTCCTAATTTCCCTTTGGACTGTCTGTTCTCTCTTTCAAGCTATAGCCTTCAAAGATCAATTTTTAGTCATTTAGGGCCAGATCAAAAAACAGGTTCCTGAGTTGCATCTCAGATGAAACTTGGACACCCACCTGCAAGTAAGCAGTTTTCAAACACCCTGGTTAATTGCTTAGACTCCTAGAATTGGCTTAGTTTTCACTGGTAAAATTACTTCTAAAGTAATGCGTTATGGCACTAGGGCCCAAGTCATCTGACCTCCCTACCACTGATACCCCATTGCCAAATTTCCAGACCAGTGGCTAGCTTCACAGGCTAGGTGATGTGGCTCTGCAGGATGTATTCAGCTCATGGTCATCCCTTCTTTAGGGCATTCTCAAAAGTGCTGACATTTTGGCTGAGTTGAACATTTAATGATTATCTTAACTTAAGCATCCCTGTTTAACCAAGCCAACAGGGTACTTGTGGGCATTTGCATTCAAAAACACAGATATAGGTATAGGAGGTGGCAGTGGTACTAACTACTTCTTGTATAAGGCTAGGGACAGACATTCCAAAAGCCTGAGCCTGAATGAATCAATCTTTGCAGGTTAGTCTAACCTGCCTAGGCTGAATCAGTATGTAACTGCACAGACATCCCCTCTGGACTAAAAAAAATCAGTCACATGCCTACAGTGGCTCAGGCTAGAAGCTGGAGCGGGTGGGTGCTACAGCAGCCCTCCCTTCCCTTCCATAATGCTGGGCTGAGGGGGGCGTGGCTGGACCCCAGCAGGATGCTCTGATTAGGGAAGAGATTTCCCCCACCACCACCACCCTCGCTGGTCAGTGAGGGAGCCAGCAGGGATTTACACAGCATTTAGTTATACAGCAGGGAGTTACACATTTATCAGCCCATCAGCAAAATAACAGGATCTCTTATTAAAGCTCTTCTTAAACAATTTTTTCCAACTACCTGTTGATTAGCTCCAAAAAGCTCTAAGTTGACACTGTGCTGTCTGCCTTTGTCCCCTGTCCCACAGCAAGGACTGTAGCCAGCATGTGGTATGCTAGCTAATGCTGAAAGGTGTCAGTGTGAGGCAGAGGGGAGGGGGGAATCCATGCATGAGCAGGAAGTGGTGAGGGGGAAGAGGGTGAGCAGGAAGATGCCAGGCAGATGCCCTATACCTGTAGTCTCTGCCAGAGCTGCAGCCAGAGAGCAGAGGTGAGGGGCCAGCCCTGCAGGGCTGGAGCAGAAACCAGAGCCCCACCCAGCAAAGCATCTGGGATTCTAGGGAACTCTGATTTAACTTAAACCAGGAAGGGGTCTGGGACAGACATTGCATAAATTGGGTTGACCCAAATCAGTTACGTCTGATACTACATTCAACCACATTTATCTCAAACCGGTTTCAGCCATTTTCAACCTGGTTTATGTGCACTGAACATCTGTTCTGTTATAAGTTTAAACTAGTTTCTGATCACTTAAACTAGTTTATGTGTAAAGTCTGTCCCTAGCCTAAGTAACTGATGCTTACAGCACTTGACCAGGAAGTGGGAGTCCTGGATTCATTCCTCTCCTCAGCCACAAGTAGTTGAAACCTACAGCTCCCAGGAGGGTAACATCAGCTCCAGAAAATCTTCCCCAGATTAGAGATTAGATTGTTTTAGGAACACTCTGTATACCATTTGTTTAAATTGCACCAATGTGCAAAGGGAATTCAAGATTCATAGAGTCAGTGGGAAAGCCTAAGAAAGGAAGAGCAAGACTACAGTCCAGTGATGAATCTGCCAAGTTCCCCTAATAGGCCAAGTTATGGTCACTGCCCCAAGGACTGCTTATATATTTAGTAGAACCAGACACACATGCACACACACAGAACCACATGTGTAAAAACATAGAGAACCAGACACACAGACATGCCCAGAACCAGACACACACTTGCAGACAGAAACACACAAAACCAGACACACACATACATGCAAGCATTCAGCTGGGCTGCAGGACAAAGACTGACCTGACAATGCCTCAGGCCCACCACAGACCCTGTGCCCCCCTCAGGGAGCCAGCCCTCAGGCTGCAGCACAGCTCACTGAGGCCCCAGCCTGGAGCCCGCCCATCAGCCAACTGCCTCCTCCCTGGGTGGGGATGCTGTGCTGGCTGGGTGGGATCCCCTGCCAGCTGCCCCTCCCAGCTGCAGCAGTGCAACAGGCTGGGATGGGAGGGAAGTGGAGGCAGTGCAATCCTGGCCTTGGTGCTCTCACCTGTAGCTCTCCTCAGCCAAGTGGCTTCAATGCAGCTTCAGCAGCTATAGGGGGAAGGGTAGGGGAAGAATAATATCCATAAGGATCAATAATTATGAGGCCTTTTCCATAATACACTGTACAGCAATCTATGGGGAAAAAAACCCAGATACTATTGAGACATCAATAATTCTCTCCTGTAAGAACAGAGAGATGACAGCAAACAATTGTACACACTAAGCAGTTGTTACAGTGCTGCTTTTTTCAATTGTGTCCAAGTTATAGACTATCTATGGTTGATATATTGGCACAGTATTTTTGAAGGGTGCTGGAAGTAGCAAACTTATGTGGTTCATGCATCCATACTCTAATAGATGGATGCAATGATGAATTAAGGGACTCCAGGGCAAAAGCATGATCTTGTGTATTTTCTGTTCTTTTTGACTAAGGAAACTGCACTCCTGCATGATGTGCCTCCTAGAAATTGCAGTAGATGTCATTGTAGATGAATGTGTACACAGTATCTGTGTGTATATACTAAGAAAAGAGAAATACTGAATAGTAAGATGTTATATTTCATAACATTTATAGATCACAGAACCATCTTTAGTGTGCAGAATTCAAATATTTGAAATTTAGCTGAATTTGTTTGTACTTGATATAATTTACTGAATGAATAATAATAGTTTTGGGATATCTAGGGAAAATGCATCATCATATCTCACAGTTTTCATTCTTAAAAGTAATGAATCACCATTATCCTAAGAACAAGCTGAGGGGAATGAACCTCAGGAATGGAGAGGGGCAGGGACTGCGCAGGCTCTGTCTTGTGGTCAGTGAAGCTGATGGCCAAGTTTTGTGTGTGCATTCTGTTTTAGGGTGCATCCAGATGAGTGTGCACATGCCTCTTGTCCCATCTCAAACCCCTTTGAGGCAGGAAAACAGGCATGTATGGGAACAAAAATAAGTTCCCCATGCTGCAAACTTGCAGTGTGGGGAGCAAATTAGACCTCTGGATATCCAGGGGTCTAAAAAAAAAAAAAAAAAATCAAGGTTTAAAAAAGCAAAGCAGAGGCAACCGGAGGATGGGTCTTCCATGGAGACACTCTGGCTGCCGGAGCATCTCTGTGGTTGGCCCCTGCCCTGGTGCTGAAACACACGGCTGGCTAAGCTGCATGTTTCAGCACCAGGGCTCCAGTGCCAGTGAGAAAGAGTTCAGGGGTGGAGGAGTGGGGAAGGAACCATGGGGGGAACCCCAACAGCCCCACCCACTCTCCCAGCCTCCCAAACCCCTGCCAGCCCCCCTGCAAGGCACCTGACCCCTGCCTGGCACCTGGCACCTGACCCCTGCCTGGCACCTGACCCCCCTGCAAGGCACCTGGCCTGGCCCCTACCCCCATCAGCCCCACTGAG
>NW_005842117.1:901715-904890 GCF_000455745.1 Alligator sinensis | reverse complement strand
CTGGCTGACTGGGGCCCTGTCCGCACACTGCCAAGCAGAGCGACATTCAAGCGGCTCCAGTCCAGGCCTTGCTGCCCCTCCGCTCTCCTGTGCTGCCCAGGAGGGTCTGCCAGGAGGCCCTGGAGCCCCCCTCCCCCCCACCCCTGCTTCTAAGGTAAGCAGAGACTTTTTTTCCCATTTTTTCCTGGATTTTTTTTCTGTTTTTCTTTCTAAGTGATAGTGCCTGGAGTTGTAGGGGCAGCCATGGGGGCCTAGGGGTGCAAGTTGGGGGGTGAGGCTGGGTGGGGCAGCCATTGAGGGCTGGGGCATGTGGGCCTTGCAGAGGGAGTGGTAGCCCCTGCAGGGGCCATTTGGCCCCTGTTGGGGGGCCATAGCCCTTCTGTGGGGGCTGGACCCCCTGTTGGGGGGCCAAAACCCTTGTGTGGGGGCCGAATCTCCTATTTGGGGGCTGTAGCCCTTGTGTGGGGGCCAAATCCCTTGTGTGGAAGGGCTGAACCCTTTTTGAGGGGGTCAAATCCCCTGTGGTGGGGCCATAACCCCTGTTTGGGGGCCCTTGTCCCTGTGGGAGAGCAGCAAAATATATATTCATTAATTCATGAAACATGTATTTAGAATTCACTTTATTATGATAAGAGACTTGCTTTAACACTGTAGATATATCAATAAAACATTGTCCAACTGATCTCTGTCTCTCTCTCTCTTTATAGTGGTCTTTTGTTTTATTTGTGGAGGAACATGGATTTGGGGGTATTTTACAGAATGCCTTTGGGATTTTTTTATGAGTGATTTTTCAGTTTTCCAATAGGGAACACCAGAATTCCTGCTAGGGAGGCCAGTGGCAGGATCCTGCCTGCTCAGAGCTGGCACCTTGGACCCAACTGGCTGTGGCTGACCTCCTGGCCAAATGGGGTCAGGAGGACATGCTTTGACAGTTCAAAGCAAGCCACCACATGCAGCACATCTTCTAGGCAATAGTTTCCCAGGTGGCCGGGCCGGAGACACACATGGCAGTAGTGCAACACAGAGGCCAACCCTGCAACCCCAACCCACTGGCAGCTGGCCCAGAGGGGCAGATGACTCTACTGGCTGTGCAGTCCCCATCTGGGTCTGGCAGGTGCACAGCAGGTCACAGCCAGGTGGCAGCCCCCACTGCCAGATTGCTGCTGTGTGTAGAGGGTGCAGGGAACTCTCAGGGCTGCTTCAGCAGTCCAGCTGACATAAGGGGTAGTGTCCCCAGGTACCATTTGCCTGGGCCCCAGAAGCTTCTGAGAGATAGTAGGCCTGAGCTACTTGCCAGGGGGGCTTTTATACTGCTGGGGCCAGGACAGGGAAGCTTTTTATACTGCTGGGGACAGCACAGGTGCTGGCCCCAGGCTCTAGCTCCCCCTGGCTGCAGATCCGGGAGGAGCCAGGCAGGGTTATTTTGCCCCAAGTGGCACAATTTGCTCCACAACAGAGTGCATGCCCGAGCATGTGCAATGAGGCAAAAAGCCCTGGCTCAAATGTGTACCACTTCTATTTGAGCTGCTGCAAATGCACGTGCTTGCATGTGTCGACGCACCCTTAATGTTCCAGTTCCTAACTGGGGTTTTTAGGTTACATCATGAATAAAAATAAATAAATAGAATAATTTACACAATAATTTTACTACCATATAATTTTATACAAAGTAATTTTCCCTTTCTGAGCACTGATAGGGAATGGTTGTGCTGTAGTTTAAATTGCTTCTGAATGTGTTCTTTGCAATAATACAAGAATTCATGTTCCCCGTTTTTGCTAAATGGCATACTTAAATGATTTATAGGGTTATATAACATCACTTTTATTAGATAAGTTTTTTCCTATGCCTCACTAATTTCTTTACTTGTGTATTTTGTTTTGTTTTCCCCTTGTTTTTCCTGGTGACTTGATTGAAAGACCTTTATTTTCAACTAGTAACATACATACACAATTTTATTTTGTAATTGTATTTTACCTCAGATGAGTTCTCAAAATGGAAACTAAGATTCATTCAAATATTTCAATTGTTTCCTAGCCAAAGAAGATGAATTATTAAGAATAACAAATCCAGAAACAGTATAACTGTATTTTACCAAAGCATACAGAATCTTGCCTGTGATATGTATATCCAATTAACCCCAATCAAGCAACTTGAAAAAAAAAAAAGGTCTTTGTTCAGCAAAACACTTTACCATGGGATTAAATACCATTAAAGTCAGTGTGCTTATTCAGTGGAATTGCTTATGTTTAGTGCTTTGTCTAATTTTGGGTTGCTGAAGACAAATATTGGATACTTTAAAAATGCAGAGTGTATCAAATTTTTCCTTATAGCTGTATTTCCTTCAGTGATATTATGCAAGAGATGTATGTTGTAACCTTCTTTGGAAGGGTAATCAACATGAAAAGGAAGTATAGCTTGATATTTATAGCATGATACTGTTGAGCCCCAGCTCAAGTCTGGGATCGTGCCTGGTATGCAAAAGCCAATAAAGATACCAGGGGTGAAAGTATAAAGAAGATTTATTGCTAGCAATACAAGGTGCAAGCGGAATAATTTCACGTAACAAGCACACAGATTCTTAATTCTAAGCATCTTTTATACAGGAGTATTGGACCTTCATAAGCATTCTTGTTTGCTAATTGGTTATAAGGGAGTGACGCAAGGAGTTCTTTACTGAGCATGTCTCTATACCTGTGTTTTAGCTATGTATCTCATTTACATACATGTATGTTTCATTAGCATACTTTCTCCCCACCTAGGGGTATGATTTTTAGTATTTTAATGAGCTCTTTGCCCCTCTGATTCTGCTTTTGTTTTCAAGCATCCTTTATCTAAGACTGTCTCCTCCTTATCATTGCAGATGGGGATTAGTTATATAACAGAGACTTTTGCTTGGGCTTTGTATAGTGGTTTCTAGGTCAAACCTGACATTCCCCTCTCTGGAGCATTTTTAATTATTTTTATTATAATTGCTCCACTCAATTTGTTTCAACACAAATCTAGTATTCTCAGCTTTCTTCGTTTGTAAAATCATTTGATTCACCTTAGGCCTGAAGATAGATAAGAAGACAGGTAAACATTGTATACAGCAACAGGCCATAATTCCTATAACACAAAATAAAACAACCATACTAAATAACTGTTCCAACCATCCAAAATTAGGAAGCCAGGAAG
>NW_005842117.1:856320-895892 GCF_000455745.1 Alligator sinensis | reverse complement strand
ATGTAACAAGCACACAGATTCTTAATTCTAAGCATCTTTTATACAGGAGTATTGGACCTTCATAAGCATTCTTGTTTGCTAATTGGTTATAAGGGAGTGACGCAAGGAGTTCTTTACTGAGCATGTCTCTATACCTGTGTTTTAGCTATGTATCTCATTTCCATACATGTATGTTTCATTAGCATACTTTCTCCCCACCTAGGGGTGTGATTTTTGGTATTTAAATTAGCTCTTTGCCCTAGTCCTCTGATTCTGCTTTTGTTTTCAAGCCTCCTTTATCTAAGACTGTCTCCTCCTTATCATTGCAGATTGGCATTAGTTACATAACAGAGACTTTTGCTTGGGCTTTGTATAGTGGTTTCTAGGTCAAACCTGACAATAGTAGAAGCTGGGAAATGCAGTTTCTAGTGTTAGTCCTGTAACTGGTTACTCTGATATTTGTCAAGTCATGTTCTCTGCAACTCAGTGGGCACATTTACATTTGTATTAGCGCACCACAATTACAGCACATTAAGTTTACTGTCTGTAATAATAGGTACTAACAATGCACTGCAATCAGCACTACTGCTCAGTAGCACCAGCTCACATCTTTTATACAATGTTATGTGCAGTAAACTAATTCTACTGTGTATTAGTGCATCCACATGGCTTTCACTGTGAATTAGTCTACTGCACTTTTAGCATCTTGTGTAGACATGCCCACTGTGTCCTTTTTAAAATAGGAGAAATGACAGGTACTTTCATCTTAGGAAGTTGCTATAATTATAAAGTATTTCCTGGTCCTGCCTGAGGTATGCAGACAACAAAAATAAATACAGATATGTTATGTATTACTTAAATCTTCAGTTAAATATAAATGTCCTACCATACAGTACATACATAATATAAGAAAAGTCCAGTTTGTGTCAAGTAAATTATATTCATTTAAAAAAAAATCACAAATGGCTTAATGATTTAAAAAGGAAAGTTTACATTTAATTTAGTTCAGTCATAGGTTTCCTTTGAAGTGCACTGGAAGATTTGTCCTTAAGTCTGGGATGGTCAAAATACAGCCCACAGGCTCCATCCAGCCCACCAAGCACTTTACTGTGGCCTGCAATGGACAGTAACAAATTGTGCCCGTCCCAGACCTTCCACCCATGAAGGTGGGAGTAAGGCACCCATGTGTACACCTCCCCACAAACATATCCTATTGTGCCTGGCTCCCACTTTCCTGGGTGGAAAGGCCTGGCCTGGCCAAAACCTTTTCTAGGCAGGCCTGCTGCTGAAGCCCCTAGAGACTTGCTTCACTTCCCTGATCTCCTGCTGGCTCTGGGTAGCAGCTAGGGAAGTGGTGGGGGCAGGACTGTAGATGGGTGGGAGCATGAAGGGGGTTGGTGGCACTGTGGAGCTCAGGTGGGCAGTGTGTGGGTGTGAGGGAGGGTGGGGTGTGTGAGGACCCCCTACTGTCCCCCATGGTGTGTATCCCTGTCAGGCAGTGGCAGTGGCAGTGGCAGCAGCAGCAGCAGCAGGGGGTGCTCAGGGTGCCCATGTCTGGTGCAGGCACCTGGTGGGGTGCATCTCCAACCAGCGCTGGACATCCCAGTGCAGGGCACAGCCTCTGCCAGGCAATCTGTATTGCTGGAGCTCCCTGCATTCTCAAGGCATGGGAGGGAATCCAGGCACTGGAGCTGGCTGCCTTCCCCGCTGGGGCTGCATGGCATGAGATGGAAGCCCCAGGTGCCTTCCCTTCAGGGGGGAGCAGGAAAAATAGCCAGCTCCAATGCCTACAGCTTTCCTCCTGTGCCCAGTGAGTGTGGGGAGCACTGGCGATATAGACTGCCCAGCAGAGGCTGCACCCCTCACCATGATGTGCAGTGCTGGCTGGAGCTGCACCCCACTGGGCACTAGCACAAGCACCCTGAGTGCTCTGCCTGCTGCTGCATCATGGAGGGAGTGCAGGGGTCCCTACACTCCGCCATCCTCCCTCACACCCCACAAACCCGACTCACCCATATTGTGCCCCCACAACCCCCAACATACTTTATGTACACAACCCCCAACATACTTTATGCCCCCCACACAACTTCACCCCTGACACCCCCCCACACCCTACCATATACACACAAACCCATACCCACGCCCCAGCATGCCCCACCCTACACACATGCACCATACAGACCCACCCCCTACCACACGCACTGTACACACCCACCCCACCATACACAGCCACACACATACACACCCACACCCATACCCCACCATACACACACACACACACATGCAACCACACCCACAATATACAAGACTAAGAATTTATTTTTATTATGCAATCACCTTTATATAGACTGTGCAAACACAAATCATGACAAAAATATTTTTTTGTAGAAAAACTAAAATATGTTGTAGTAGGTGTTTGACTTTGAGTGTATGTTTTGGTTTTTTTCTGGTTCTAAGATGGCAACCTCCCTTCCTAAAAGGAGTATTGCCAGGGGCAATGGGAGGGACTTCTGGTGGCAAAGGTCAGGGGTTAGGAGTGGGACTTTGATTCCCAGGATGGAGATCAGGGGGCAGGTCAACTGTTGAGGGGTGGGTCTACCCAGGCAGCCCTTGTCAGTTCACCAAAACTTGTTAAGTGGCCCTCCACCCAAAATAATTGCCTGCCCCTGCCTTAAGTGACTATTGGTTAGTGATGTCTGAGAGCTTCTAAGAGGCAGAAGATTGGTTCATGTTGAAGATTACAGGTTTTTCTTATCGAAATCCTTATAGAACTATCCAGGTGATTCAATATGAAAATGTAAATTTAAAAGCTGATGTGGCTGTAGAGAATATTTTATGTTCAGTTTCTGACTCTTGACCAGTCTAGTAACACTAAAGGTGCAAAGAAGCATTTATGAACCTGGTTCAGGTTTAGGTGGCTTAGTTTAAGGCACCTAAGCCTGAGCAAGAAGCAATGCATGTAGGTCTTTGCCACTTGCTGGAAGAGGCATGAGCAGCTGGAGGTAAGTTGGAGGAGTGTGGGATGGAGGTAGGCTGGCAGATCAGGGAGGGTTTGTAGGTATGAGGGGGGTGCTAGTTGGTTTAATGGGGAGGCAGTCAGGGGAGGAGGGAGAAGAAATAGCCCAGTCAGGATTGGAGCGGGGAAAGGGTAATGTAGGGGGAGGGGAAGGGGGTGGGATAAGAACAGCACAGCCTCAGGACTATGGTGAGTAACTGGGCTTTCCCAGCCCTGAGGCTGTGCTATGAAGGTTAGGTTAACCCTTGCTACATTGGGTAACTCTTTACTGTTCTAAAGTTAGTTCAGCTCTGATGTGGACTATAGACTGGGCACACTGTTTTTAGAGTGATCTAAACTCTGTCTATTCTTGCACACCAGGCCATTTAGATCACCCTAAACTTTATTAGGGCAATCTAAATGTAACCCTTTTTCTGTTAGGGTATGAACAACTTTAAGAAAACATTTTTGGCTCTGCTTCTTCCAATGCCAATTAGAGGGACCTAAATATGAAAGACAATTTAAGGCTAATTAAGTTTTTCCAAACCTCAGCTTTAAATTAAGCGTTTTCTTTTCCTTCTTGATTTGCCTGTATTATATTAGCCACCACTACCTACTAAGAAGAATGCCACAGATTTTTTTAGTAGAATGAAGTTGCTGCAAATACTGCACCTGTATCAAGTAGAGATGATTTGTGTAATTGTATTTGTGGGTCATTTTAGAAAGCTTCTTCCCCCCAACACCTGTGAAGGAACATAGATAATTTGTGCATTGGAGCTGGAAATGGCTTTCTTTCAGCTTTTTGCTTCATTATGACCTGTTCATGCTGAGAGCTCTAGTGGAGGTCTCTTAATTCATACACAGCAGGAGTAGGATTTAATAGATCAAAAAAGATGACATTTCAACATTTTAATATTCTACTCACTGTTGCCCTGAAATTTTCTTCATTTTACACAGTTGAGCTGATATCACTTAGAAATTCAGATTTCTGGACTGAGAGCACTCTTGCTTCTTTCACTGCACCTCTTTGCTATACAGAATACTGTATCTATAAAAATACTTAGCCATAATAATCTTGGTGTGTGTGTGTGTGTGTGTATATATATGCATCATTTTAGCATCCATTTCTAAGTACATGTATTCTTAAATTTATTGATGAATGCCATAAGATTTGAAATGCTGAAACAGACTATTCTTCCATAAGCTGATGTTTTATATCAAATAATAACCAGCATCAAATGATATAGAGAAAGATGTAAATATTTTCCATAATATATCTTATTAGGTAAGTTACTGAGGCTTTGAGGTATTCTTGACCACTGCTAGCAATCAATTTATTTTCTAAACAGAAGAACAAGTTGTCGCCGTAATTTCAGTCTTATTAAATTAAGAGGCAATATAATTCTTAAGCACAGAATGGTCTAAGCCTTTTTTTAGAACCTTTGTAAAAGTTTTGATAAACCTAACCTTCATCAGAAAGTGCCAAAGAGGAATTCTACCTTTCTTGTCTCTTCCCTCATACCATATTAGTATACATTTTATAATGTAATGAAAACACTGCTTAGGTCTGGCACCATGAGAGAGGCTACATTTGTGATCTTTTATTTTCCTCTCAGAAGAGAGGCTTTTCTTTTTCAGTGGCTATCCTAGTAGCCCTTCTCTGCACCTGTTATTAATCCAGGGTCTGGAAAATTCCTAATTTGCAAAGTTGCCTTTATCTCTCAGTTTAGAATTATATATTATTTTTATATTAGTGAAATATACAATATATTCACCCAGAATATTTATAATGTTTTTTGCATGCTAACTTACAGCGTATCACAAAAAATCTGATTTTTAGATGTCCATAAGATATACTAAACAAATCTAAAGATATATTAAAAGTTTAATTTTGGTCACCTACAGACTATCCATTTTATCTTTTTAACTCATCCAGAAGCTAGGGTACAGTATGTTAAGCTCTAACTTTCAAATTATCAGACTCCTGAATCCTGGTTCTTCTGGTGCCTTTGACTAGCAACTACAGTTCTTAGCACTTTTTGTCACACAACATGTTGCCTACATTATCTCCAAATGATGCTGGCAAAGTGTTGTGTGCCAGGAAATGCTAAGAGCTGTAATCACCTTGATGCTAAGAACCATTCAAATCCCCTGAGGCAAAAGACAGAATTCATCTGGGTCTCCCATGGTTTATTTGGTAGAATGGGAACATCGACATTACTGCTACCTCTGACCAACCTAATAAGTGGTCTGAGAGCACCTAATGGAATGGATCCATGTACAAGACAGAAAGAATACTTAGTCTGCAGATTCCAGCAGTGTTTAGGCATAGGTAGGCATAGTCAGAAGCAAATGTTTAGCTACCTAGCAAATTTTAGTAAATTAAATTTGCATGCAGAGGGATGATAGGCACCTCAGGTAAGGACGGTAGCTGATCAGAGGTTTTGAAGGCCTAAAGTAGGTGTCTAAAGTACTAGTTAAATCTAAGAGGACATAGATTTCTATATCAATAAGATTAATGCATCCCATAGGTTCTGCCAGATCCAGGGTTGGAACTGAGATCTTCTGAGTCCTTGAACAATGCCTGGTGCATTAGAAAATTCTATTTTTCTATTTAATAGTTTTCTCAGACTGGTGCATTAGAAAATTCTATTTTTCTATTTGTTAGTTTTCTCAGCCAGCCACAGGCAGCTCAGTGTGGATCCAGGTATTCAATGTGGGGGAATCATTATCTTTCTCTTATCATATACAAGGCAATAAGTTGGTGGAGTAATTGATTGTCTTCCCCCAATCCTCTTTTTTCTCATATGAAGTTGGCATAGAAGATATGGTCATGTGGTTTCAGTGCTCTACAATTGGTCTTCATATATATCCAAGAGTGATTTATCTGTTCCCTATGGCTAAGTACCAGGGCTGTGAGAACTTTCAGTCCCTGATTCGATTCAGCGGAGATTCGGCCTGAATCAGTGGCTGAATCTCTGACTCTGAATCGAATCAGGGGACCCTTTAATCTCTCCAAATAAAATCACAATCCTTTGAATCAATTTGGAGATATTCAGAAAGATTTGGAGATCTGGCCATAGACACAGCTTTAAATGTTTTTTCTACATACCTTTAGGTAGCAGGCAGCTCGTGAATGTTGCGATGCTGGGGCACGTGGAGTGTCTCACAGGAATGTGGGGGGCTCCCCAGCGTGCTTGGCAGCAGACCTGGAAGTGGACCAGAAGCACTTCTGATCCACTTCTAGGTCCACTGAGGAGCATGCTGGTGGAGGCCCCCTGCACTCCCCTGGCTCAGTGACTGGTTACTCCTGGGTCTGGCAGGGGGCACCTGGGGTCCCCCAATGGCTGATTGCTGAGCCAGGGAACATGGGGAGGAGCCCCTGTGCACTCCCTGGTGGACCCAGAAATACTTCCAGTCCACTTCTGGGTTCGCTGCTGAGCATGTGGAGGCCCCCCCCCACCCCGCCCCCAAATGTTGTGGGGCACTCCGTCCACCCCAGCATTACAGCACTCACAAGCTATGCACTCACAAGCTACACTCACAAGTACCTCAAGGCATGTAAAAAAAAATGTTTTAAACTGTGTCTATGGCCAAATTGCTGATTCTCCGAATCAGCACCATATCTTCAGATTCGGAATTCATCTGAGTCGAATCAGGGACAGTGATCCAAATCAACAATTCAAATCACTATCCCTGATTTGGGCCGTACCCAAATCTGAATTGAATTGGGCCCACTTAGCACACCCCTACTAAGTACAGACAGTCAAAAAGCCCAAGGCTGAATCAATTCAGTCTTTACAGGTTAGACTAAGCTGCACAGCTTAAATTGAAACAGAAGTGACAAACATTTATCTTTGATCCAGAAAATGCAGCCACATACCTGCAGTGACCCAGGCCAGAAGCAGGTTGGGGGGCACTAGAGCACAGCCCTCTAGCTATGTGTGGTTCATCTTCCTGCTGCCCCCGAGGTCCCTCGGATTTCCAGTCCAGAATTATAGCAGCAGGACTCTTCAGGGTTGCTCATCATTTCCTCTTCATGCTTCTAAGTAGCTCTGGGATTTATAGTCCACAATTGCAGCCAGCAGTAAGTTTGAGCAGGGGAAGGGGTGTTTAATCCCCCTCCCTGGCCCCAGTCTCCAGCCAGGGTTTGCCGGGGGCAGGAGAGGGGGTGGCCTTCCCCTGTAGACTGGGCTGCATCCCCAGCTGGGCTTGCCTCCCCACCCAACCCCTTTGTCAGGCAGCTTTCACTACTCCAGCTAGGGAGAAGACAGGCAGGGCCAGCCCTGCTCTCTGGAGCAGACAGCACAGTCCAGCCCAGCCCAGGGCAGCAAAACATGCTGGAATGCTGGGGGACTGTGAATTAACTTGAATCAGGAAGGGGTCTGGGACAGAAGTTTCATAAACTGCTTTGACTGAAATCAGCTAAGTCTTATACTACATTCAACCAGGTTTATCTTAAACCAGTTTCAGCCATTTTGAAACTGGTTTATGTATGCTGAGCTTCTGTTCTGTTACAGGTTTAAATCAATTTCTAATCACTTAACCCAGTTTATCTGTAACTCCTGTTCCTAGCCTATGTGTGTCAGATACAGCATCTAAGAATGTCAATATATTTACTTGCCAAATGTGCATATACCTCCTGACTGGATCGGCTATGAGGTACCTGTTAGGTACCAAAGTTAGATAATAATTATCTCCTTTTGACATAGAGGGATTCATAGTGCATTATCCCTTTAGGTACAACCCCTAAACACCCAGGCCAGATACAGACATTACACTTTTACTATTATAAGTGGTTGGAATCCAGTCCATACCCATAACTGAACAGAAGTTAGACACAAAACCAGTTTATAGCTGTAACAGAATAGAAGTTTATCACACATAGACTGGTTTAAAAATGGCAGAACCCCGTCTAAGATTTGCCCCTACTCCTTCCACTAAGGGGCAAATGTGCGTTCTATTCACTACTGATCTAAATTATGCCACTTACAGCAAACCGCATAATTTAGATTGATTCTTCCTAGGGCTTTTTTTTAATATTTGTACCTATCCCTAGAGTATATATACCTGTTTGAGGGACCTGATCTACAATCACACAGCTTACTTTAAGCCACATGATTGTAGATTGGCTCCCAATTATGCAAATATTTGTTGGTGCCAGGAACCACACTGGGAACTCAGTCTAAATAAGTTGGCCCAGAATTGCACAGGTAGCAGGACCACAAGGGGGTTGGTAGGTGCAAGTGGGTTTGGTAGGATTGGGTGGAGGCTGGTGGATCCACAGGGGTAGTTGTCCATCCAGGAACGAGAACATCAAGGACTAAAAACAGTGTAGTCATGGTGAGGGGAGGGCTAGTAGCTGGGTTTTACCAGCCCCAGAGCTGAGCTCCAAACATGTACAAACACTCAGTAGATTGGGCTAACCTGTTCCTGATCTAATTTAGTTAATTTACTCAGGTGAACTAAGTTCAATTGGGCCAGCTACTTTTTGCCCAGTCTAACTTCCTCAAACATCTGTTTAGTTCAGCACTTAGATTAACCTAATCCTAGAAAGAGAAAACTGTTGCATTTCTAGCAAGACAGAAAGAACAGTACCAACTCTGCAGCTTTTAACAGATGATTTCAAATCTGTATATTATTAAGGCTCAATCTCAGTATCATTACTTCCACTGCAGAGAAAGGTTAAGTAATTTGCCTGAGGGGCAGTGTGGACAAGTGGCTTAGGGATGGGACTATCAATCAGGGGTATAGTTCTTGTGCTGTTCTCTTATTTTTTTTCTAATAATGTCCAAAAGAAATTGCCTTCGGGTGGGGACCAACCATGACAAATTCACTCCATAAGGTATTTATTTGACACAGTTATGAACAGCTGAATGGCATAATACAAGTTGTATTAAACTATAGTGGTTTCTACTACTCACTCCATAATACATTCATTCTATATCATTTTATCCTTTCTATATCTTTTTATCTTTTCATTCTCCATATATAGCCTGTCTTTTTAAATACCTTATTATACATGAACGCTTGCAGTTCCCGCACCTCTAGCCCTCCCTCCTCATCTTACCTGTTGGTAAAATGACTGAAATCGTTGATTGGTTTTATAGAACCATCTTAATCTTTCCAAATGAAGATTTTCTTATTGGAATTGAAAAGCAGATGAAGTCTTCTACAAAACAGGATGTTTGCACACAGCAACACTCAATATGTGGTTCCTAGGGGTATTGCAAATAAGTAACATTATTATATAACACAATATTTTATATGTAAAAGCAATGTTTGTATTGTTTGAGATCACTGTGTCTTAGGGCCACTCCATAAGTGCAGGTAAATGTGCAATGGGATCTAATGTGCGATCCACAAAATTGTACCTCCTGTCATACCACATGAGCATGACAGGAGTCATAATTGTGGGATTGTGAGTTGGATCCTATAACTCATTATTGCCAATGAAGGAGGAGCCAAATCCCAAGCTCCTCCTGCACCAGCGAGAAGCAAGTTCTCGTGACAGAGAGACTGCAGCTGTCACAGTGTTTCAGCCATGCATGATGCCCCAAGGGTCCCCATGGCTGTGAGACCAAAACTGACAAGGTGTTCCATGTGCAGGAGTGCTCCATTTACCACCATGGCTTATGTGGGCATTGTGTCAGTTGTGGTCTTGCAGCCACGGGTTGCATGAAGCATCCTCGTAGTTTGGATGCCAGGTCAGCTGTAGTCTCCCAGCCAGTGGGGACATGGAGAACCCTCGTGGCTGCGAGCCCTTTCAGCTAATGGGGCTTCCAGCCATGGGAGCAGATGTTCCTACAGCTGGGAGCAGTGTAAGGTGCGAACTCCCAGGTACTGGGGTGCACAAGGGCCTCTCTACATGTGCAGGTAAAGATGCAATGGGATCTACTGCATAATCCACATGGCTGTGGGGATGTGCCATGCACCCCCATGGCTGGGAGAAACACCTGCTGTGATGTCCCATCCCCAGAGGTGTGTGAAAGTCCTCAGGGCTGCGACATCATGGCTGCTGCCGTCTCCAGGCCTCTGGGGTGAGTGTAACCCCAGAAGCTGGGAGGCTGTGGCAGCTGCTGTCTCCCAGCTCCCCTGGCATGCTCCATGTACCCCTGGGACTGAGACTGTAGTTTCACCCTGCAGTTCCCAGGACCCAGGGCAGCACGGGGACCCAGAGTTGGCACCTGCCAAAGCTGAGAGTCCCCAGCAGTTTTGGGACTCCTAGCCTCAGCTGGGCATGGTGCACCCTTGCAGCTGGGAGCCCAGCCAGCTGACAGGGCTCCCAGCTACAAGGGTCACCCTGTTACATGCAAATTAAAGTTGGATACCAACCACCTATAAATTGGTACACATTTGCAAGGTCTAACTTGATAGCTGGTTGGCATGATAGGTACTTTGAACATGTAGCTGGTTTCAATTAATTGTGCATTTAACCAGCAATAGCTGTAACATGTAGTGAGGCCTAACTGAATGAAGAGTAGCTGTGTGACCACTTAAAACATGATTAACTGGTTAATCACAACTTAAGTGTAATGTGTAGATGGGGACTTAATTCAACTCCATGATTTCTCAAGAACTGTGCAAACCAAAGCATAAAATATCACCAAAAAATTGTTTCTATAAGAAACTAAATTTCATGAGTAAACACACAGCATCTAGAGAATAATTACACCTTTTCAGAATGTTATATAGCAAAAATAAGCTGTTCATCCAACATTAAACAACTAACTTTGGGAACACTTTATGTGCCTTGAGTGGGTTTTTGACTACTTACATAACTTATTAAATTACCTAAAAAGTTTTGGATGAACATTACATGCATAAATAAAAACATTTTTATTGCACTCCCAAAGAAGTAACCTGAACAATATTCTTGTTGAAAGATAATTTTTAGTAGGAGGTCTTGACAGGGTCAAAACTGTTTTAAGTAAAAAAACAGAATTCAAGTACATAAATCTTTTAAGAACGAATAGGAGGGAGGTAGAGTCTAGAGTGGCAAAAAGCAGGTGTTGAATTATCCACAGCTTTGCACTGCCTCTGAATAATTTAAGATACCTTATTTTGGCAGATGCTCAAGCTGCAAACATCTCTGATCTTTTTATATTATATATTCTGTATAAAAATTTTATAGAAAGCATCAGAGTAAGGGAGAATGTTTTGATTTTTATGACATGTTGCTTTATGTCTTGGTGCATATGTCAAAATACATTATTTTGTGCCATATGACATGTGGTGAGTCATCCTACACTAGAAACAGAGCAAGGTGACATAGATAATACAGCAAACAATATATACTAGTGGTATTTGTAAACAGTGGCTTTTGGACTAGTATGTTTTCTCTTTAATCTGTATACCATGCTGTGAACAAAGACTCCCTGTCCTTTAATATCTGTAACTATAAATACTTATAAGGAAGGGAATATTCAATTTTCTGTAAAACTGAAATTGTAACCATTGGCAACATATTTATGAGAAATGCTGCTGCTCAATAATATAGATTTATTTCAAAGATGTCAATATTTTTAATTTCTTATGGGATATCTCCCCTTTTGTTGAGCTAATTATGCAGAAACAAGATTTCTTTATGTTAGAGAATAAATTGCCTTCTATCTCTATGCTGGAATTAACAATCCTTATAACGGAAAATAGTATGCAGTAAATACTTCCTGAAACAGATATAGCTGATCTTGAAGCATTCAAACAGTAAATATGCAGAATACTTTAAACAGTACTCTTAAGACTTGATAAACAGGTCAGCAGGCTGCCTGTTTGTTTTACAAACATGTATTCGTCCTCATCTACATAAATAAATGAAATCTGTTTAAATCAAAGTGTGATTTTAAAAAATAATATGGCAAAACAGAACTGTATAAATACTCTTATTTTGTTTTTTACCAGGTTTGCCTCGGCTTAACTAAACCAAGAGATGGTTTAAGCTAAACCAGCATAAGAGGGCCTATTTGCGTCTACCACCGCTGTCCCTACCTGAGCCCAACTCTCTATGTAACCTGGCTTTGTAGCTACCAATGTTCCCAGGGAAACTGGGGACAGTGGTGGAAGCAGTAACATCAGCCAGGGGAGGGAGTGAATGGATGGTGAGGGGACGTGCCACTGAGCATGAAGGAGAAGAGAGGAGAGAGTGTTTCTTACCTGTTTTGGGGACTAAAAGCCCCTGACTGCTGTTGCTGCAATGTGGTCTGTCTGTTTGTCCTGAGGGGCGCTCAGAGCAGGGGTGCCAGTCATATTTGCCACACACTCCTTTACAAAATCCTGGATCCAACTATGATAGAAACCAAATAGATGTGAGGGAATCCACAGAAATCAAGAGAGGCAAATAGAAAGATTCTGGACCTGATTTAACACTACTTTAGTCCATGTTAAATATATGACCTCAAACTTTTGTAACACATGAAGAGACACACTATCTTAATGGAGGATTAGAAATTTCACTATTGCTAAAACAGTTATATTAAATACTTTGTAAAACTATTTAGTTGAAAGATACTGGATTTGTTATAGGCAAATTTCATAATTCAGTCAACTTTTGTGACTGAAGTGACAACTTTACTCTCTTTGTGTAATGCTGATACCTTACATCTGTACCAGAACAAACGATCTGCAAAGAGAAGAAAGTTGCAGTTCCTACATATTGTCCTGTTCCTCTAGTCTGTTTGTAACTACAATGAATTTTTTTGAACTGAAAAGTGGATTTCAGCTAGTTACTCTAAAAATACTGGTATACCTACTTTTGGCTTTCAGTCACTTACACCACCACCACACACACATTCTCTCATCTTTTTATCCTAGTCACTCTGCTATGTCATGGTACTGTTTTAAGCCCCATGCAAAGGAGAAAAGGATAAGGTGGTCTTTTTGCTCCATCATCCTTTTCCTACTGCATGCTGCCAGAATTCATATAACTGAAGTCACTAGGGCATGGGGGGAGAGGAGGGGAAGCCCGTGGTGATGCATAGGGGGTACACAGGGATGCACATGCACCCCCTGAGAGTGCTGGTGCACCCACTGACCAGCCACACTTGCCACTTAGGTGCCCCGCCTGCAAGCACCAACTGGGGAGCAACACTCCTGGAAGCAGCCACAGCCACTTCCAGAAGCGGCCACAGCGATTGGCTGCTTTGCGATTGTCCGTGCCATCAGTGAGATTGGCCATAGCCCCCACCCCCACAAGTCAGTGAGATCAGCTGTGACCCCAGTCACTGACTGGTTGCTGGGGGAGCACGTCCCCCTCCTCTTCCCCTGATTAAGGTGGCATCGGTTGTCCATGGGGGAAACGGTTGCTTCCTATAGATCCTGTTAATTAGCGTCCTTCTGTATTTTTATTTATTATATTACTATTCTATTTTCCTAGTGGTTTTGGGTCCTTGATTATAGTGGTTATTTTCCTAGTGGTTTTGGTTCTTTCCTTATTTGACCCTCAGCTGATGCCAGGCATCACCAATCAGTTGGACATGCTAAGGGCTCTGAAGCCTGGATGAGTGCTGTCAACATGAGTTTAGCTTTTCCGTTGTCTTTTTCACTCCTTTCTCTAGAAAGTCAGATTGATTAATTTAAATTCCATTTTGATTTTCACTTGTCATCAGTTTTATTTGCATTTAATTTTGGGGGAGATGTCTTGCTAACTCCCATCTCTTCTGCATTTCTTCTCTCATTGATGTTTCTAATTTTCATGCTGCTCTACTAGTTTGTTTGCTGCCAAAGAGATAGACTACTCTTCCATAATTTAATATTTATTATCCTATGAATTCAAATCACCTTGATTTTATTAAATTACCAAAACTAATGATTACTGAAAATAAAAGTAGGTATACATCTATATTTATACATTTTAGGATGGATTGCTTACAAGAGGCAAGTCAACTAATGCAGAAAAGAAGTCTCAAAATATTGTTAAAGGGATACACGCAGACAAGGTTCCTTGGGTGAATTTGATATCTTTTATTAGACCAACCCAAATGGTTGGAGAATAGTTATTAAGCAAGCTTTCGGGTTCAAAAACCCTTCGTCAGGCTCAGGAAGCTGCAGCAGTTGGTGTGTGCTCTTCCTGGATGGAATGAAAAGTAAACAAGCCAGGGGCTGGGCTGGGCTGGGGAGTCAGTTGCCAGGCAGATTATAATGTATCAAAAATCCAATGTCTATGTTTAGTCCCTGATCTCTAGTATCCAGCAGGTAGATGAAATGGAGCTCATAGGCTCGTCTCTGGGATGTGTTGTGTAAGTTTCCCTTGAGGATCAGGACTGAGAGATTGGAGAGAGAGTGGCCCTCCTGTGAGAAATGTGCCCCCACCGGTAGTTGGGTGTTTCTGTCTTTGATGGATTTCCGGTGTGCATTCATTCTGGTGCGCAGTTGTTGTCTGGTCTCTCCTACATATCTTCCATCAGGGCATTTGGTGCATTGGATGAGGTATACTACATTCCTGGAGGTGCAGCTGTAAAATCCTGGGATGCTGATGGCTCTAAACCCCTGTTAAAGGGATATAATTCTAAGATGTATGACATTATCAAATGCTCTAAATTTGGAAATGTAAATTCTTTAATTCCTAGATGAGATTCCTACATTTCAAAGATCAAACATATTCAGTAGTGGTAGTTACAGTGGCCACACATAAAATTCATAATTTTCTGCCAAGCCTGTTTCTTTTTTCTGCTGTTTTACTAGATACTCAGGATTTTTTAAAAGCTATTTTCATGATATGCTTTATTCTTTAATGGTAGAGATGTCAAATTCATAGCCTGAAGGTGAGATGCAACTTGTGGGGTAGCTCAACATGGCCTGCCTGGCAATTAAAAAGCTGGACTTCTTTATAACATTCTGAATCTTGATATAGGATATGTCATCTCTTGCCAGTCATAAAGAGTCACAAAGGGGATGAGATGTTTCAGGAACTGCTGGCTGATAGCAGCAGAGGACCACCCAATGAGACATAGATTCCACAGTTCTGTCCATTAATATGTACTCCAAATGCATTTGACGTTTCAGTTTAACACTAGCCAAAATGTTAAAAACTTGACACTTTCCTGTCAGCAACATCACAGTATGGCTTCTGGCAAAGAAGGGCCCCTCTAGACATGCAAGTAAAGGCACAATGGGATTTGATGCATGGTCCACACAATCATGCTTCCTGTCATGCCACGTGTGCTTGGCAGAAGGCTTGATTGTGGGGTTGCAAGTTAGATCCCATCACGCCTTATTGACAGTTCAGGGAGAGCCTGGGATCATGATCCCAGGCTTACCCTGCACTGGCAAGTACTAAGCTACTGCAGGTGGGAGCCCTGTCAGCTGACCCAGCATCCCAACTGTGGGGGCACCCCAGGGGTCCCCATGCCTGGGAGCCAGCAGTTGATGCAGACTTTCAGCTGTGGGGGCATCCCTGGCACCCCTGCATCTGGGAGACCACAGTTGACCTGGGCTTTCAGCTGACAGAGTCCTAGCCACAGAAGCATATGATCCCATGGCTAGGAGCCCATATAAGTTGTAAGCTCCCAGTCTCTGGGGTGCACATTGGTCTCTGGCTGGGAGCCCTGATCAACTGAAGGGGCTCCCAGCCATAGGGGCCCCTGACCACACGTTCCATTAATGGCATGATAGTAATGAGCCACAAAGTCTTTACACATATTTTGTGGAATAACTTTGTGGCTTATTCCTCCTTTTATCATGCCATTAATTGATTGAACATGTGGCCAGGTGACAACTACTTAAACACAGTGTAATATCCAGATGGGGCCTAAGTGTGTGTTAAAATGGCAGAGGTGAGAATCTATATTGTTAGCGATGGTTTTATTTATTGTTTTTTGATATTTAATTTTGAAATGTATAGTTCCTAAATGTACCCTGTAGGTTCAGATACCTATTCCTGTTGTCAAGGTCAGGTATCTGTGCATTCTACTGATATGTTTAAAACACAGCTAACCTTATCCTCATGTATCCCGAGACACCCAAGACAGTGTAGGTGGAGTGAGACACATCTTGGGTAAATATAATGACTATTTGCAGTAGTCTATTAACAGGTACATCCTAGAAAACCAACTGAAAGGCTGAGGATATTCTTTCTCCCAGTTCCAATTATTCTCAAGACTTTTGCCAGGAACATAGTAGTCTGTCACATTGTCTGCTATCCATTACTTACACAAAAAGGAGCCAAGAACTAAATCTACAAATCAAGTTTTTACCTCCATTTTTCTGAGCAGGGACCGGGACATCCCCCCACCGGGATTCTGGATGAACTCAGGAGAGATACCACCAGGCCTAGGGTCAGAGAGTACCTAGTTAGGGAACTTCTTTTGAGGCTGTACATGTTTAAATCAGCAGGTCCAGATGATCTCCACCCCAGGGTGCTGAGGGAATTGACAGGGGTCATTGCGGGCCCCCTGGCATGGTTTTACAAGCACTTGTGGTGCTCTGGCCAGGTGCCAGAGGACTGGAAAAGGACCAATGTGGTCCCCATTTTCAAAAAAGGGAGAAAGGAAGGCCCAGGAAACTATAGGCCCATTAGTTTTACCTCAGTCCTGGGGAAGCTCTTTGAGAAAATTATCCAGGAGCACATCAGTGAGGGATAAGCAGGGGAGATTATGTTTAGGGGCAACAAACATGGTTTCATTAGGTACAGGTCCTGTCAGACCAACTTGGTAGTCTTTTACGACCATGTCACAAAATCCTTAGACGCAGGTGCCATGGTGGATGTAGTCTTTCTGGACTTTAGGAAGGCCTTTGACACTGTCTTTCACCCCATTCTCATTAAAAAATTAGGTGACTGTGGCGTTGATGCCTACGCAGTCTGATGGGTCACAAATTGGCTAGAGGGCCACACCCAGAGAGTAGTGGTGGACGGATCATTTTCAACCTGGAGGGATGTGGGCAGTGGGGGGGGACTTGGTCCTCAGGCCCACACTGTTCAACATCCTCATCAGCAACTTGGACGAGGGAGTGAAAAGCACCTTGTTCAAATTCGCAGATTACACTAAGATATGGGGAGAGGTGGGCACGCTAGAAGGGAGGGACAGGCTACAACTAGATCTGTACAGGTTACAAGGGTGGGGAGATGAGAATAGGTTGGGGTTCAATATTGACAAGTCCAAGGTACTTTACCTAGGGAGGAAGAAACAGCAGTATACCTACAGGCTGGGGAACTCCCTTCTCATCAGCACAGAGGCAGAAAAGGATCTTGGAGTCTTTATTGATTCCAAGATGAATGTGGGCCACCAATGTGAGGATGCAGTCAGTAAGGCTAATCGCACCTTGTCATGCATCCATAGATGCATCACAAGTAGGTCCAAGGAGGTGATCCTCCCCCTCTATGTGACATTGGTCAGGTCACAGTTGGAGTACTTCTTCCAGTTCTGGGCACTTCAGGAGGAATATGGACAGCACTGAAAGGGTCTAAAAGAGGGTTACTCACATGGTCAGAGGACAGCAGGGCAGGCCCTACAAAGAGAGGCTATGGGACCTGAACCTGTTCAGCCTCTACAAGAGAAGGCTGATAGGGGATCTGGTGGCCATCTATAAACTTACCATGGGGGACCTGTGGGGAATGGGAGAGTCCCTGTTCCCCTGAGCAGTACCAGAAGTAACTAGGAAAACTGGCACAAGTTGATTGAGAGTAGGTTCAGGCTAGACATCAGGAAGCACTACTTCACAGTCAGGGCAGCTAGGAGCTGGAACCAACTTCTAAGGAAAGTGGTGCTCACTTCTACCCTGGGAGTCTTCAAAAGGAGGCTAGATAATCACCTAGCCAGGGTCATTTGACCCCAACATTCTTTTCTGCCCATGGCAGGGGGTCAGACTTGATGATCTGCTCAGGTCCCTTTTAACCCTACCAGCCGTGAAACTAAGTAGGGCCATAGGGTCTTTGTAGGAGATGCCCTAAAAGGTAGGGAAGGCTGCAGTGTGGAGGGCATTCTCCACCCATCCTGTTGAAGCTGTATAATTTCATAGAAATCATAGAGAAGTAGGTCTGGAATTAACCTCCAGAAGTCATCAAGTCCAACCCCCTGCCTAAACAGAGAGAGAGAGCACAGAAGGCAGCATGGTTTTATAGCCTAGTGGTTAGGGCACTCACTTGGAATGAGGCTGATGGGGGTCCTGCTCATGAGATTGCTTGTATTTAAACAGCCATTGGATAAAATACATAAACAATGATCAGAACAGGGACCGAAACATCGGTGCTCTCATTAGAAGTCAAAATCCTTCTTCTTCTATCTCTCTCTGAACTCCTAAACCTTGTATTCCTTTTACAGAATGGCACAGTTTCAACAGAAGGGAGGAGGAGAACCCCCAACCTCAGCCTTGCTTAAGCCTGATTTAAGCCTGATTTACTCTTTTCATTTTTTTCTGCCTAAGAATAGCAATCCTGAGATCAGCAATGACAGCCGCTCTAATTAAAGCACCCACAGTGTCACGTGTATTCAGCATCCCGTGCTTCAGAATGGTGGTGGGGGCACTTTAACTAAAGTTTATTTGATGAGCTTTAGTTAAAGCATCCCCACCACCATTTTGAAATGTGGGGATGCTGAATACAGTTAACACAGAGTCTGCTGGAGTGCACTAATTAGCATGCTTCAGTAGACTTGCAGCAGACTTCATTAATCTAGTATACTCCAATGCATGCTAATTAGTATGCATTGGAGCAGAGCTCCGTCATATGTATAGATGTCCATAATGTTTACAGATGAGTTCCCTTTCTTTATGCTCTGTCCTCTTTAGTAAAGTTACTTGTCTACTTGCCTTAGAAGGAGGAAAAGTGCTTCTTTGATTTAACCATTGAATAATTTTGAAAGTTATTCGTATACTGCATCTTAAAGTAAGATTCCCTTATAAAACAATTGCTTCTGAAACTATGTAAATGTATGGTAAATTGTAACTATATTTATTTTGTTATTGGAGAAGATTCCTGTTTTATTTACATGCATCTTTTGAAGGTAATGAGATCTTTTATGTGTTTGATATAACAAAAACCAGATAAATATAATGGAGTAGGAAGTAATAAATCTACTTGAGTTTATGACTTTGCCCTGCTAAAGTAACGAAGTTAATGCAACAGATTTTTTCGAGCATAAAAAGTATAAAATGAGATAAAACTCCAATAGCTAAGTGAACCTGGAGGAAAAATGCATCACTGCCTGTTAATTTTAAACAACATATTTTTCCATAAAATACGCTCACAAGGGAATGATACTTATTGTTCTTTTGAAAGCAATTATTTTACTGTGCAGTACATTATGCTGCAAAAAAACACACCAATAAACAGCAATAATAATGATCCTTTAAAGTGTCGCTTGTGTGCTGTGATGTATCTATTGCTAACTTGCATAGTAAATCTAAAGTGTTCAAGAAATAAGATATAATGCATCTGCAGGGCTTAATCCAGATTTTCTCATTTAGTATTCTTAAAAGCACAAAACTGGCTATGACAATAAAGTTCTCGAGATAGTTCTCCTTAAGTTTTATTTAAAATTGCACAAAACAATTATAGAAAACAAACTACTGTTGCATTTTAATGAGATATACAAGTGAATGGCAACATTTTTGTAATAAGTGTTTTGGGGGCCACATATCCTGCAAACTGTTCTTTGTGGGCACAGGGAATCAGCTACATGGGCAACACTTTGAAGGATCAATGCTTGTCTGTCATTAGAAGTATATTCATAGACTTGAATTATAGTTATATTGTGTATGATAAAATACCCATGTTTACAACAAACTCTGCAAGTGTTTTTATTCCCTATTTACCAATTGAAACCTGAGGTCATGAGGCTTTGTCTCCTATGTAACACTTACTGATGTCACATGAGATCATTAACCTGTGATGCAGTGTGTTTAGTTCATTCTCATGGTCACTGGCTAGTGTAGTATAAACACTAAAACCACAAATAAATAATAGCTCAGTCCTTGGATTCTGCGAGTCCTTTGCTGATGTCAATTCAGACAATACAATCACAGCATAGATTAATATGTCTTATTCATCAGACATGCATTGCTTAACATGGGCCTCTATACTCATAAAATAATAATTCTGGTAATGGAGTAGCAGAAAATATTTTATTACAATATATTTATATAATTATGATGATAAAACTAAATTGCCTAAGACTAAAAATGCCTTTGTTTATTGGCCAATTGCAGAGCAGTTTAGAATATATTAAGATAATGTATGAAGCCATGTGAATACTAAAATATACTTTTCTTGGTGTGGTGATTATCTTAAAGATGGTGGATATAGCAGTAGCAATCAGTGAAAATTAAATGCTATTCAGTATGAAAAATCTATGTTGGGTGAATTGTATTCTTTTAAGAAAGAATATTATTCAGAAAGTCACATCTTACACTAAAAAAGTACCATAACTCATGGAACTGGGGGGAGAGGGGGCATATGGAATACTAAACATTTCAAAGATTTCTGTTTAGTATTGTACATCCTAATAACCCATTCTTAGTTGGAACATGGCAGATGCTCAGTGTGTCCTGGGAATAACTATGTTTTCCACTCATTGCCTTCACTAGAGGTATAGTGTGCTCTGGAATTTCCAAACTGTTCACCATATTTTTGGCTATGGATACAGTATTAATATAACATGCTCTGTAAAAAGGAAAATATAGAGAGGAAGTACCATAGTGATTCTCAGTGTTGGGTACAGTGGCTGTGTCTACATGTACCCCTGACTGTGCGGTACCCGTCAGTACCGTGCAATCCCGGTGGCACGTGTCATTTTCAGCCCTACTGCACAGTAGCCTGTTGCTACTGTGCAGTAGTGGTGGCATCATGGTTAGTACCTGACAATGCTAAGTCTCTGTAGTGACGAGCTATGGCATCATAGCTCATTGCTATAGCGATGTAGTGTCTCATGTAAACACATCCAGTGAGAGCTCTAGAGACTGTCCATAAATATTCCTTTGCAACAGTAGTTTGAAATTATAGGGAATTATTGCATAGATATTTAGTGTTAGAAAAAAAGTCAGCTGGTACACTATATTTTTGTCAAGTTGTTAGGTAATTTTACATTAATGTAATTAGTCCGTTTCTGATCATTTTGACAATAGTTGATAATTCCCAAATGATCTTTTGAAGCTAGGTACAGGCAGTCAAAAAGCCCAAGGCTGAATTGATTCAGTCTTTGCAGGTTAGTCTAAGCTCCAAAGATTGAACCAATAAGTAAATGAACAGACATTCATTTTTGATTCAGGAAATGCAGTCACATGTCTGCAGTGGCTCAAGATAGAAGTCAAGGGGAGACTAAAGCGGGCTCTCTCGCATATAGCCAGCATGGGCTGTGTGTTCACTTCCTCTTTCTGCTGTCCCTGAGGTCTCTGGGATTTGCAGTCCACAGTCACTAGCAAAGAACTCTTCAGGGATGCTCATCACTTTCTCTTTCTGCTTCCAGGTGCCTCTGGAATTTGTAGTCCACAATGGCAGCCAGCAGTAAGTTTAGCAGGGCAGGGAAGCTCTGTACTGAGGGGAAGGAAAATTGAACCTCCCTCCTTGGCCCCAGGACCCAGCTGGGGTTTGCCTACAGTTATCTTTCAGTGAGCCAGCTCTCACTGGTCCAGCTAGGGAGCAAAGGGATGGGGCCAGCCCTGTTCTCTAAAGCAGACAGCATAGCACACCCCAGGTAAAATACTGGGATGTTGGGAGACTCCAATTTAACTTGAACCAGAAAGGGATCTGGGACAGAAGTTGGCTTGACCTAAACTGATACTATATTCAACCAGGTTTATCTTAAAGCTGTTTCAGCCATTTTAATACTAGTTTATGTGCACTGAACATCTATTCTGTTACAGGTTTAAATCAGTTCATGATCACTTAAACTGGTTTATGGGTAAGTTCTGTCCCTAGCTTTAATGGTAACATATCATAATGTGCAAACCTGCCTGACCTGAAGCCATTTACATATTAAAAATAGAATGAGCCATGTCAATTGAAATAATGCAACATTCTCATTTACTTCTAAAAGGGGACTTTTTATAGATGCCAGGTTGGATGTATCACAACTTGAAAGAATAAGATCCAATGTTATTGATAAGACTTCAGTAACTCTGACTCACTTCACATATACTTCTTTATGGCATATTGTTTCACTATGTTAATACACCGTAACAGTGGTGCTCAACCTTTTTTAGACTCAACTCCCCTTATTAGACTTGGCATACCTCTCATAAAATGCAGGCTCTTTGTTTTCACTAGGTGTTTGGCTAGGAAAAAAAAAAGAGCAGATTTTCTTTTGCAAAGAATACAGAAAGACCACAACCGGGCAGAATGGTTTTAACACTATGGATTCCTGTTTGAAATTTCTGGATTTATCTTGTGAATTATGTTTGTATGCCAAACAGTGTTAATGTCTCTGGAACCTCATGGCACCCTTGAGGCACCCCAGGGTGCTGTAACCCCAGGGTGCTGTAACATCTTGGTTGATAATCACTGTGTTATAGCAATAGGAAGCAAAAATGTTTTGTAAATCAATGTCCATTGTCATTTTAATCCCAAACATTGTCATTTTAATCCCAAATTATCTAGGGCTGACCAGCCATCTCATATAACTGAAATTTCTAAAATATATGTGTTCTTTCATATCTTGCATTGTGCTATCTTCTACTTTGGAATCCATAGAAGGATATCAAATCACATTAAGAGAAATTGAACCTCACATGTTAGAGGCCAGGTTCTGTTAAATTATTCAATTAGCAATATTTTACTAATGCAAGGTTTCTTTTAAGATAATGAGCGTCTTCCTATTGAGTATATTTAATTTTCAATTAGGTTCTAAGTATCCAGAGTTATCTTTCAGCTGCTTCAGTAATTAATTTTGCAATTACCTCATGGTTTATATTGATGCTTAGGACATATCATACAGTATAGTTATTGTTACAGGATATTCCATTAGTTTGTGTAACATTGTCACATTGCCAATATTGCTGCATAAAGGTGTCATTATATCTTTCGGTATATCAAGTGGCAATGCAGAAATTTAGCTTATGTCACCACTAAATCTACTTACACATCAATCTTTGCAGAAAATTAGATTTCTGTCAGCACTTCTGTATCCATCATACCAAAGTTCTGGTAGGTGATGGAAAATGTCATTTTGTGATAGGGGATAAAGCAGTAATAACACTCTAAAGGCTGCTGTGAAGGGAAAATTTGTCTTGTTTTTAGAGAAGATTCAGAGGTTCTGCCTGTCAGGAGGGTTTGCTTTTTTGGAGTGCTTGGCTTTTTCAACTGATTTTACTGACAGTGGGCCTTGAGCACTCAGAACTTTTCAGAATTTGGCTCTTTCTAAACTCATTTATTTGCATTGTATCAGTAATATACCAATATGCCAAGATGATTACTGTTTCTGCAGATCAGACTGTGCACTTGCTAGGAAAAAACTTCTTTGTGTGAACACTGTCAGCAGTGGTTCAGTGAACTCTAAGAACCTTCAGAAAGCATTTAAAAGGTCAGACACATTTATGGTTTTTGTTCATCATTTTAAACTAGAAAGTTTAAAAGCATGATAGATAACGATGTGGACACATGCAGATTTTCATCATTAGGCACTTGATATGTTTTTCTTTTAACAACTTTGATTCCTTAAATACAGTTATATATTTTTTACACAGCAGGTACTCACTGACAGTGGTATTCAATTTAGCTGTGGATTTCTGATGTAGAATCTTTGAAAATCTGAAACTTTGTAAATACTATATATTTTTCTAGGCTTCCTGAGCTTATGAAGTTATAAAAGCTGTGTGTGTCTTTTAAAGTACATATTTCAAATACAAATCGTTTCATCCTGTTTCATTTGATAGGCATTAAATCCATTATCCAGATTTGTGGCAATCAGCAGGCAGCTCTGCTTGTGGAATCATAACACCTCCAGTCCATTTCAAAATTAGACTTGAATTAAGCTTTCTTTACCAACTCATGTGTAGTATCTTATATTAACTATGTTGGCATTCACCATGTTTGTCAGAGGATAAAATGAGAAGGAAACCTCCCTACCTTGCTTCAGTCTTCCAATAGTTCTTTTTCCTAGATCTGAGAAGTGAAGAATTCATATGAGAAGTGAAACATTGGGCATAGATATTTGTTTTTGCCCTGACCTAATTGTCCCTCTGCTTCTTTCCTCCTTTTCAGTCTTTTCATGAGACTGGAGGCTGCCTTTGGGCTTTATTTTTTGCCTTCTCTTATAAAAATGTATGCATCAATCTCTTAATTGATCTCAGGGGAGGGAGCTGTTACCTTGCAAAAGAATGTAAACGTTGTATGCCAGAAGGGAGAAGCCCCCCCAAAAAGTATGTAGACAGGGAGTATGTCAATAGATGGAATTGCCTGATTCAAACAGTCTTTTATTTCCTACTCTCACCTCTGCCCCTTGGTATTTTCGTCTGGAAGTTCCTTGGCCCTCCATGAATAGGGAAAGCAGAATACAAAAAGAATATCCCCTCTCCTCTTTTCATTTCCCTTTAGAGGAACAAGTAAAACAGACTTGATTGCAAGGGATGGCTTGAAGCCAATGCACAGCTTAACTGAAAATGAATGGGCCAAGCCAAGCCCAAGAATACCAAGAATTTTGTTCACAGATGAACTTGGCTTTTGATTTGTGTTGATTCTGATGTAAAATGCAAACAGGCGCTTCCATTTTTTCCTGCTTTGTAATAAAACAGCCAAACAACCTCCCCACCCTCCCCACCCCCAAAAAAAAATTCCAGTTGGATCACAGACAACTGAGCAGAAAAGAGAGTTGACCTGAGTCTCCCACGTCCTATATGGATTCTTGAACCACTGTTTTGCTTGTAGTCCACTCTGGAAAGTTGTGGTTTTAACAGATCAACATTTTCTGTTGAAAAACATTTGTTTTTCCCAAACAAATCTGCAAACAAGTTCCATTTAAATTCTTAAACAACCTTTTAGCATCAGTGGGCTAGATTACCATTAGCTCATTTGCCAGGCTATACTTGTGACTGTGATCACCGCACTTGCTGATTTCCCCATCACTGATTGCTTTTGATTACCACTCTCATTCCAGCTTGGAGACCTGAATAAAATCTCTTTGCATGCTGTAGATTCAGTGTAACAAATGACCTCATGACAACTATGTGGGTGAAACCAGACAAAAAGTAAGTACTAGAATAAATGAACATCAAATAAATAAATAAATAAATAAAGGATGGAAACACTGAAATGCAGGTATGAGAACATTTTTTCCGGGAAACAAACAAAAAAATCATTCACTGTTCAACTACCTTTCTTCTGCTCAAAGTAAATGTACCCAACATCCTTACAAGATGAACTTGGGAACAGAAATTATTTGGGATATTGGACACTAAGTAGAAAGGACTTAACATAGACAATGACTCTGTGGTTTATTACAATCTACCTGATACTCACTAACCTTTGCATTTCACAGGTGATAACAACATGCTCATTAACATTCTTGTTCCTTTTTCAACCTTTATTAAGTTTTTACTATATCTCACCTGTCTGTTTACTACCTTATAATTTGGCTTATGTCCTGTTTTTGTTCATGTCTGGAGTTTTGCCCCAACTTCTCTCCATCTGCCATATCAGTTTCTCTCCCAGAGACCTGAGGAAGGGTACTTTGTTACCCAAAATTTTCCTACGTCTATCCCATCCATGCAGTTGGTTTAATAAAAGATACCACCCATAAGACTTTTCTATGCTTGCCATTTTAAATTCTCTTAATCAAAGAAGAGGACCCAGTGAGCACTTTGAAGAGTTTCACAGTGGTGGTTTTCGTTAAAAATAAAAAAAGTACCCTTTTGGTACCTGGTTTTAAAAATCAATAAGTAAAATAAAATATTGTCATTGTGATTTGTTGAACTTGTATAGTTTCTTTTTTTAAAACCTCCCTTCTTAATTGCATAATCCAAGATATCTTGGGTGTTTCACTTAATTTAATGGGGCTATCTATGTGCTGGAGGCAGCACAGTTACAGTTATTGAGTGGTAGAGTGCAGAAAGCACACTGTGGCCATAGGCAAACAGGGCACACAGAACGCTGTAAAAATGGCAGATACCACTCTGAGGTAACCCTAGATGGATGTGGTATCAAACTTTAGGGCTGTAGGTTAAAGTGTCATAACAAATATCTTTACTACATCCCATTGTGATGCACATTATGTCACACTCTGCCAACAACCCATGGGGCTTTGAGGCACCCCACTCACCTTGCTTCCCAGGGCCGTGCTTGTGTGGTCTGCCCAAGCACTGGGGCTGGCCCCACCCTTGGACTTTCAGTGACCCGAGGTGGCCATGCCCCTGTTTCCAACCCCCTGCTCCCCCTGGTTCCCTCCTATAAGCTACAAGCCACTGTCTGCTATTAAGGCTCAATGTGTTGATTCCATCTATTTCATCTGGGCATTGGTAAAGGTTGCCACTTTTAATTATGTGCTGTGTTGCTTGCTGGACAGCACATTTACACAGTGGCTGTCCAAGATGTTCACCTTGTGCATTGTTGTTTTGAAGCATACATATCCAGATCTCAGTCGGTTCAGCTAAGCCCACTCTTCTCTGTCAAGGTTGTTCCTAATAGGGGACTTATTTGGTTTTGGTATAAAATGTTTTAGGAATAGATTTCAGACTGGATTACTCTGAAAGATCATTTCATTTCTATTCACCACACTCCTTATCTAAATTTAACACAATATGCAAAGTCACAATACCCAGCCTACTAGGCTCTCCATGGGCCAAGAAACCTGGCAGCAGGGGAGCAGTTAGGGTCTGTCTTCTTATGTCATTTGGTCTAATACTCAAGAGTGCAGGGAATACATCTGTGTGTAAGTTGTGATGCCTATTATGAGACTCTACACATTGTTAAGTACAGTTTTGAGCTTTTTGGTGTGACACCTGGACCATACAGGAGCACAATAATCTACTGGGACATACACTATTGCAAGTGCAGTGGTTCTGAGCACTGTGAAGTTGGCACACCATGTTGTGCTGACTAAACGTGTTGAGGCAGCTACTTTGCACAGACTTTACTGCTGACCTTCTGAATGTGATGTTTATAGGCATAGGCAACTGGTAGAGGGTGCACGGGGAAAGCTTCGGAAAGTTTCGATGATTCAGACAGTCCCCGCCTGCTGCAGCAGGGAGCTGCAGCTGGACTTGGAGCTGGTAAGTGGGGGTCTTCCCCAGCAACCCCCCTATGGCTGCCCCGCCCACCCCAGCTCCCAGTGCTTTAAAAACAAGCCCCAACTCACTGGGTGCTGCTGGGTGGGGGGTGGCGATCCCCACTGTCCCCCACTGCCCCATGCTGCATGGGGAGCTCTGCATGAGTCCTCTGACCTGCCCTTGCTCCCCTAGCTGCCCCCCATGGCTGTTCTGCCCACCCCAGCTCCAGCCCTTTAAGAAAAAAAAAAATACGAGAAAAACCCCAGGACTCACTGCTCCTACAGAGGCCTTGAGCATTGCTCACTGCCCAGTGGGGGACCATCCCCACTGCCCACCATGTGGCACAGGGCAACAGGGGGCAGTGGGGATGGCCCCCCACTGGGCAGTAACTGGTGAGTCTGGGGGGGTTTCTCATTTTTTTTCCCTTAAAGGGCTGGAACTGGGCTAGGCAGCCTGTCATGGGAGTGGCTGGGACAGTGCTGGGGGACCAGGGGACTCATGCAGAGCCCCCCATGCAGTATGGGGCAGTAGGGATTGTCCCCCACCGGGCAGCACCTGGTGAGTTAGGGTTTTTTTTTTTCAAGTTCTGGGAGCTGGGGCGGGTAGGGCAGCCATTGGTGGGCTAGGAGAGTGGGCAGGGGATGCGGGCTGGCTGATTCAGAGATTCAAAGATTCAGCAGCAGCTGAATCTCCAAATTAGATTAGGCCGAATTGATTCGGGACAGTGATTTGAAATCACCAATTCGAATCACTGTCCCCCGAATTGGCTGAATCCAATGCGAATACTAGGCCTGTGCAAAGCAGCTATTATGCACACAGAAAGTTTGGCAGCTGCAACATTTAATTAAATTGAGGGCCGGCAGTTTTGCATATGGCATTCCTCCTGTTGCCCCAAGGTTTTGTATTGTTAAGTTGAGGTCCCATGGCTTCCAGCCCATCTTCCCCCTTCAACATCATAACCATCCAGTGCAGACAGGGTCTTTTCCCACTCTCTCAATGTTAACTGTTAAGAAGCTTCCAAGTTCTGGAGTGGGCAACAGGCCACAGTCTTTTGTTTAATAAACACACTAAAAGTTCAACAGCATCAAAATTTGATTAAAATGAAGCGAGTCACCTTGGGCCACATTCCCCTGCAGCCCCTGGAATGTAGTCCTGGGGTGTGTTGGGAAAGGGGACTGTACTAGGCCAGCCTGGGCTGTGGGCAGTATTGTCCATGATGCAGGGCCAGAGAAGCCCCAGGCCTGGAGACCTATGGCTAGGTGCTACTCAAAGCCCTCTGGCCCTATTTATCCAGGGAGGGCTCCTAGGCCATGTGGCTGAGGAACTACTCAAGCAGGACTTCAAGGATTCAGATATCCTGCCACTGTTTGGGGCCAGGACACCTCCATTGATGCGGGGGGAATACAGACATCTGGAGCATGTGTGCGCACACACATACACAGAATACAGATGCCTGGGCACACCCTCACATACAGAGAACCCAGGCATTTGGAACACGCATATAAAACCTAGGCATCTGACAAACACTTGATGGGTGCAGGGTGAGCTAGGTGGGCATGCATGGGATGACTGGCTGATGGCTCATTGCTATGATGAGTTCCTGCTGCATCAGGTCCAGGTGGGTGGCCCTGATGTCCCCACCGGTCAATCAGAGGTGGCTCAGCCATTTGGCTCCACTCAGGAGTCTTTGGCAGCCTAGGAAGCCCACAGGGCATACTGGGAGGTATGCAAGAGCCCCCATATCTGCTGGGTTCAGGCCATGCAGGAAAGCCTCAAGTTCCCACAAGGGCTAATGTGTTCAGCTTGAACCCAACCTAACCATAGGTGCTTAGAGTAAAGCTCAAAAATTAGAGCACTTCTGCCTCAGGCTTCTTGAACTCCTGTACTTAGCTTGAAACATTTTGTTGAATCATGTCCTTATCCTAAAAACCTAACCTACTTTACAGATAATTCTTTTTGCTATGTTTCTAGTAAACAAAATAGCATGCCTCTCCTATTTGGTGACAATAGATGAGTTCAGCTAATATACCAAGACCTCCAAAGCGACATTTTTCAAGCCACTTAGAAATTGTGATGTGAATTGATAAACTATATCTTTATTAAATGGAAAAATGAAAACCTCATTTTATTTCCTCTTGGCAGTTCTTCTGAGGCCATGGTAGGGCTTTGCAGCATGCCTGTAATCACAAGAATGCTGTAACAATCACTGATCAATCAAAGGCAGCAGCACATAATAACCCTCATTTAGTACAAAATTAGTTGTCTTCTTTTTTCACTGAGAAGCCTATATTTAGTTTGTAGTTTTTCTCCTCTACCTTAATCTTTTTAATTTCAGTTCATTTTTTGGAAATTATAAGCCTGCTGTAACTAGAAATCTATACAGATGGTATACACAGTAGCAGTATGAACTGGAAATGGAAGAACATGTTAATACACTCTCAGGTGAACAGGAAAAAAAAAATAAAAAAAAAGAGGAAAGGCAAACAGTAACAAGAGACATAGTGAAGGAAAACAAGAGCAGGAGAAATACATGTGCATGTGTTGTCATTTCTTTTGTTAAGTACAATGAATTATTTATTATTTGTTGTTTTATTTGTCATTTCTCCTTTCTTCCTTTGTTCTTTTTATTGCATCTTAGTCGCTTTACTTTTCCCCTACTTCCCCACATGCTGGTGCAACAACCTACAGATGTAGTATGAAATAGTCAGTAAGCAAAGCATTATTTCCGGCTTTCATTTCCTTACCCTTGGGATCATAGCACTAGTGGGGCCCTTCTGGGATGTGGAATCCAGTCTCCTGCCATGACTGTCTGAGGATCAAACTCTCTTTTAAAGGTAGTTAGTATTCCTCCTGTTGGAAGGCTGATTCAGAGCCTCATTCCTTTGTTGACTAGAAACTTTCTTTTAATTTCCATCATAAATGTACTCATGATCAGATTATACCCATTTGTTTGTGTGCCAAAATCACTCTAAAGCTTAAAGACCTCTCCTACAAATGCATTAAGACACTGTTACTACTGCACGTTAAGTTTAGTGCCTGTTATTACAGGCACTAACTAAATGCACAGTAGCTGGTACTAACAAGCTGTAGCACATTATGCCAGCTACTGTGCATTTTGCCATGATGTGCTAACATGCAGTAGAATTAGTCTACTGTGCATTAAACCTCTCATGTAAACATGCCCTCAGTGAGCAATCCTAACCCTGCTTAGTCTTCCTTTTTATATCCAAACTCTTCAAATCTCTTTGCAGAGTTGCTCACAATGGATGTTTTAGAATGGTTTCTAGGAAGGCAGAGAGAAACAAAGAACACCCATGAGAAAGAATGGCTCTGCAAGGCCTGTGAACTTTTTCTCTCCTATTGATGACAGTGGAGTTAGTAATTTAGAGCTAGATATCATTATTGGACCAACTGACATCAGTGGGACAATTAAGATATGTTATGAAGGATTGGCCTGATATGAACCAAGATAATTGCATCCCTCCATTGAGAAACAACTAATAGCATGGCACTAAGTGTTGAATAAATATAATCACAAATCTATTAATGCATCTATATATCCCATATCAAACAAGGCTCTGATGTGCCAAAAATGTAAATTTAAGCCATGGCTAATATGGAGAAAATCCAATTATCACAGCATAGCAAATATCTGTAACAAAGGTTTCTAAGCGCTAAAAGATCTTAAATTGCTGTTTCAATATTAAAGAGAAATGAAGTATAATCTCTACATTGTTCGTGCTAAAAGGTTCCTCCAATTTTCTAGTCATATGGAAATAATTATTTGCAGATAGTAACCTTCCTCCCTGCCTTTCTAATACCACCTGTTGTTTACAATATTGTATATAGTCATATAAAATAAGCATATGTACACTGGAATTCTGATAGTAGCCAAGGCTGCCTATACACATGGTCTGGGGTGGGTGGCATTTTAATTAGAGTGGTTCCCAGAGAGCCACTCTAATTAAAATGTATTAAGCTTAAAATGTATTAAGCTCTCATGCATTTAGAAATGGCTGTGGGATGCTTTAACTAAAGCTCAATGAGCTTTAGTTAAAGAGCCCCAGCAGCCATTTTTAAATGTGCAGGGGCTTATACATGTGATGATGTGGTGATGCTAGAGTATTCCAATTAGAATGCATCAGGGCACATGTATAGGCACCTCTAATGGATCTGTAAGTATTTGAAGAGGTAGAGATTTCTGCATGTAAAAATGTAACAAAAATTAATAATGATAAAAGGGCTTCTTATGTTTAGTCCCTCAAAAAGATTTAATTAGGGATAGTAATATTGTAAGGAACATGTCTTTTAGGCTAGCCTTTTGCAAAGATTTATGTACTGGAACACATTTATGCACTGGAGTAAGATAACCAACTTTAATGGAATTACTTATGTGAGTAAAGGTACTCATGTGCTCAAGTGATTGCAGGATTGGATCCTAATTTAAGTACTTCTTTTACTACTAAGTTTATAGCTGAAGATGATCTCTCTGTTGTGGTTTTTGCTTTATAATACCAACGTATTTACCTTTTGGAGGTATTTAAAAAGACACCAATATATTTCACTGTGAGGTTGGTATGAAAGCAATTTATTTTCCTTTAATGGGTCTATTTCTTCAATAAATAGTCTTACTGTGAAAGTAAATAATTCCATTGGAAGGTGCATGGATGCCTGCCTATTAACTTTGACACTAAATATCTAAGAAGAGCTAAAAAGTTCAATTTATATACAGTTGGCTTTTCCAAATCTAAGACCAACCCCCACAGGCAGTTGAAAATTAAGTCTTCTGGGACATGTAAACTCTTGAAGGCAGGCAGCATATGGTGGAGTTTGTGTGTGATAGTTGGCTGCTATAATCAGAATAGGTCATCCTGAAGTGCAAAGAAAAGAAAAAGAAAAAAGAGAAAGGACAAGAGCAGAACAGGCCAGCACCTGAGAAATGATCTCCTTCTAGCTATGTGCCCTGAATTCTGCGTGTTGAGTTAGTTGCATGGTCACCACTGTCGTACTCTGGCACTCTGCACTTTACAGATATTAATAAATTTACCCTTGGAGCATTCCTTATAAGTAGGCAACCATTATCTCTCTGTTGAAATTATGCAAAAAGGAGTGTTAAATTAGCTCTTGAGTCGTATAATCCCCTAAAAGGGTCTTGTAGATGAGAATTTGGCTGTAAGAGTGGAGGTTTTTGGATTAGAATATACTTATTTTAATGATACATCAGTGAACTTCAGGAAAAATTGTGTGCTTTCCTCTCCTTAATGATAGTGATGTATGATCAAAGGGCTTCTACTCTTATTTGCCACAGCATGCATTGGAATGTGCAAAAGAACACCAGAATCTGTCATACAAGTACTACCAAAGTACACATTTGTATTATTTTATGGGAGTTAGTTAGATTTTTTAGTTACGAGTCTGCTTTCAGATCTTTTTCACAATTTAGGATCCAAATGAGTGAGATGCTTTGTAACATTCTACTCTGGAGAGGCCACTGAACTTTTCCAAACACCAACCAAATTTCAAGAACCATGTTTACCCAAGAGACACACACAGCATCATAAGCACAGGCTCTTTTTATAGCCAGTGCTGTCAATCCTTTCAGTTAACATTGAAGGATACTCACAGGCTAAATTAATATCCTAGCAGAAATATCACAGGAGACTCCCAAAGGACCTAATAATTTGTGCCTGACCAAAGGGAAAATGCTCATTGGTGAAATAAGACATAGGCAATATAGCAGTGTGTTTTTTGCTAGACCTGACCTGTGAATTGAGCAAGTGCATGCCAGCACACGTGAGAATAACATAGAAACCATCATACTTAGCCTTAAGAACATTACTATAACATCTATATAAAAACCACCATCTAGTACTTTCCTGTAGAGCAATCTACCTGACAGTAGCACATGAAATACAGTCTTGTGATCAGTGACTTTAACTCCCATAATACAGCATGGAGATACAACAATGGCATCCTAGTTGAACAATGGGCAGAGACCAGTAATCTGTTGTTAGTACATGATGCTAAATAACCCAAATCATTTAACAGCAGCTGCTGGAGAAGAGGATACAACCCAGACAACAGCTTTGTGAGCAGTGGAATCAGTCAGATGTTCAAAAAAGCAATTCTTGAGCCCATACCTCACATCCAACATTGCCCTATAAGTATCAAACTAGGGTCCCCAGTAATGGTGCAAAACACTCCCTTCCACAGACATTTCAACTTGAAGAAAGCCAATTTGGCAACATTCACAGAGGCAATAGAGTAATCAGTCAGGGATATTACACCTATCCATGAGAAATATAATAATTTGTGAGGGCTGTGAAGAAAAGAGGCTGCTGTCCAAGAATATCCCAGGTATGTCAAGCTCAGTATCAGATCTATACACTCTCTATGAGAAAGAATACCATCTTAACCCCTTCTCACCATTATACTGAGAGAGATCCTAATAGACAACATAGGAGTAGAAAGATGCAACACCTGGAAAGAGATGATTGAGGACACCAATCTGACACACAACAGTGAGACAGCTTGGGCGACTATAGGAAAACTAGGAGGCAACAACATTACACGTCCAGCTGTATCAAGTGTTACTGCCAACCAGGTTACACAAAAACTACTCAGTAATAGGAAGTGCTCACATAGAAGAAACACTGAAGAACACCATCACTGCTTTATACAAACTGACAAGCAACCTCCTAAAGACCTTACAGGTTCATTTAGTATAGAGGAACTGACAGTTGGCATAGGCCTACTGTACCATAGGCAGGCAGCAGGAGTAGACAATGTATTCGCTGAGATGATACAACACCTAGGACCTCTTGCAAGGAAATGGCTCATTGATCTATTCCACACATGCATGATGAGTAAACAAATACCATTGGTATGGAAGGAGGCAAGAGTCATAGCTCTGCCCAAACCAGGGAAAGATCATTTATCATAAAAAATGTATAGACTGATCTCCATCCTCAGCATCACCTACAGACTCTATGAATGTCTTATCCTGCAACAAATGTCACCCTTGGTAGATTCCAAATTTACACGAGACCAAGGGGGTTTTAGACCATGTCAGTTCAGTACAAACCAACTACTAAACCTCACACAGCACATTGAAGATGGTGTCCGACAGAAGCTGATCATTAGCACAGTGTTTGTTGACCTATCTGCTGGATACAATACTGTCCAACACCATGTTGTGATCCACCAAATGTACCTTATGACTGACAACTTAGATCTAAGCCAGTCAGTCCCTAGCCTCTTGGAAAACAGGCACTTCTATGTGGAACTAAATGGCAAGAAAGGAGACGATGCTCCCAAAAAGAATGGTTTACCACAAGGCAGTGTGTTTGTCCCACTTTTATTCAACAACTACATGACGATCTCTGCATTACCACACAGAAGAATGTTGAGGACACAGAAGATCCTGGAGAGGGCACCAAACAAGATGTCAGATTATTACCTAAATAATTATCTCAAACCCAACCCTAGCAAAACCCAAATCTGCACTTTCCATCTGAGGAACAGGACTTGAGAAGAACACTGGAATGTTATTTGGGATGACCAGAGTCTCAAACATCAGAAACACCCGGTCTACTTAGGGATAACCCTAAACCGTATCATTTGTTTTACAAAGCACATATTAAATACCAAAAAGCCAAAGTCAACACATGAAACAACATTCTCTGTAAGCTTGCAAATTCCAAGTAGGGAGCATATCCTTCCATCCTATGCACTACTGCCATAGCACTTTGTTTTTCTGTGGCTGAATATGCTTGCACCAGCTGGGGACATACAAGTCACAGTAAACATATTGACACCATCCTAAATGACGCATGCAGAATTCTAGCAAGCTGCTTAAAACCCACCCCTGCTCCCTGCCTATATGCACTATGTGGCGTAGTGTCCCCTTACACCAGGAGGAAAGTAGCAGGTGACATTGACCAGTGGGTACAAAAGTCAGATGACTGCCACCCACTGTATCGACATCAACCAGTATATCATCCTCTCTCATCTAGTAATAGTTTTTTGTCCTCTATCACACCATTGACCACATCATAAGAATCAGCCAGAACTACCCTCTGGCAAAAAGAATGGAAGAAACTAAGTGACAAAGCTGTTGAATGGAGCTGGTGAGGAATTACCCACAGTGAGGAGTTAGCATCCAGCTTCAGCTACAAAGGGCATACATGGCAGAGCCTGAACAGATTGAGAGTGGGTCTCGGAAGATGCAACTTTCTCATGAAATTGTGGGGTCTCTACATGACCAACCAATGTGGTTGTCAGGAGAAGTAAACCATGGATCATCTCCTGAAATGCCCTGTAGCACAGCAATGCACTCCACAAGATCTAGCAACACCAACACCAGAAGCAGTGAGCTGTGCAGAATATTGGGAACAGATCATATAGAAAAGTTGGATTGGTAACTGTGGGCCATAATTCAAGGATGGTGTTTGGAAAATGGCCTCAGTTGCGTGTCGAGTGGGGCACTGAGTAGTGACCCCAACCCAGACACGCTCGGGGATGCCAAGTGGGAGAGAGGAAAAAGCGCGACAACTAGTAGGTGAAGAAAATTCATAAGTTTACTTACAAGCCAACAAGATGATTAATGAGTTGAATCAACTTGATGAATACAGGAACTAATTACAAGGACTATTTACAGTAGCAGGTGGACACATACGACGTGGTGCGGAGAACGAACAACTGATGGGTAGCGGCGAGTAACAAGCAAGGTGTAATCATGAAGGTTGACTGCAGCCGAAAATACTATCAGTACAAGTATGATGCCTAGTTGGGCAACACAGGGCGTTCCGGATTGCGCGTGGTCTAGCTATAAGCTGTGGTAGCCTATGCTAGGAATCTAGCTAGAGGCCTAGGGGTCTGTCCAGACAAGACAGGTGATCAGGCTGTCTTCCTGAGTTCGGGAGTGTCTGGGGACCCCACGCTGAGGCACGCAGTCCCCTTTATAGACTCCCTAGCCAATCAGGGTGCCCCCTTGATGGAACATTCTGGAGGCCTCAGCATGCTGGTCCGGCCAGTCACGCTCTAGGGGCAACTTCTGATTGGTTAGGCTACTAGCGATCACGCACTGTCCGCATGATAGTGCAGGTTAAGGTCACATTCCTTTGCCACTGCATCACCGAAGACCAGTCACGGGTAGCCATGTCACTTAATGTCTTAAACAACAATCTGGTAGAGTCACATCACCTCCTGACAGTAACATGAAATGAAAGAAGACTCAACTTCTCTCTACATCCAGTGTAAACCCTGTTGGCCTAGTAAGACACTTTTATGATATTTGCTCCTTCAAAAGTTCAACTTTATTTGGCTGCAGTAAGAAGTCCCAGCTAAGTTACAGAATCATAGATAGCTGAAGCTGCAAGGGACCCCCTATATCATCTAGTTGAACCCTGCTTAAGGCAGGATTATCCCCATCTAAACCATCCCAGCAATGTGTTTGTCTACCTAGCATTTAAGCTTCCAGTGATGGAGTTTTCACAACTTTACTAGGTAGTCTTTTCCAGTGCTTAACCATACTTATACTTGGAAATTTCTCTATAACACCTAACCTAAATTTCTATTGCAACAATTTTAAGCCCATTTTTACTTTTTCTTTTCCCTGAGGACACAGAGAAGACCTGATCACCAGCCTCCTTTATAAAAATCCTTTCTGGATTTGAAAACATCAAATCCCCTACCCTGTTCAGTCTTCTTTCCTCCAAACTAAAACCTCCCAGTTTTCCAATCTTTCTTTGTATGTCATGATTTCTAGACCTCATCATTTTTATTGTTCTACTCTAGATTTTTCAATCAATCCACATTTTTCTTGAAGTCTGGTGCCCAAAATTGAACACAGTACCCAAGATGAGGTCTCACTAGTGCTGAGTAAAGCAAAATAAACACCTTTATGAGCTTGAGCATTATATCTGACACTTAGGCTAGGTACATATATTTAAAAAGCCCAAACCAGAATTGATCTAAGTTCTGCGGTTTTCTGTAAGCAGCATTGTTTAGATTAGTAGCAAACAGAAAACACATTTGTCCTTTGGTGGGGGGAACAAATTTTAGACCAGGTTCTGTCATTTTAAAATTAGTCTATGTGCGCCAAATTTCTGTTCTGTTATGGGTATAGACCTGTTGTATGCACTGAATTTGTTATGTTATGGGCATAGACTAGTTTCCAATCACTCATACCGGTAAAAGTTTAATGTCTGGCCTTAGAGAATAGCTCCAGGCTAGACTGCTACAAATCCTCAAGTTAGCTTGTTTAAAACAAGCTTGACTCTCTCTTCACTGCCATGTAAAGAGGTATGGCATTCATCCAGTGATATTTCTTTTGCTGGTTCTAATTGCTATGTGGTATTGCAACAGCAAATGCATGTTCAGAATCACCATGCCTGCCTACTGTATTCTTTTGATGGTATAGAATCTACATTGCTTTTAGGAAAAGAACCAGTACTAGTGGCCCTAGAAATTAACTTTCTTGAGCTTTTCTGTTTTTATTATTACTGTTACATTTCAGCCTTGACTGAGCTTTATTCTAAATCAGGAGCATGAAAAATTGCAATAACAAGGTTGTAGAGGTTCTGGTGCATTTCAGTGAATTAAAATCCCCATTCAACAAGCCTACTGTGCTGTGACAATAGAGTTTATGCTATGAAGTAAATGACGTCACTCATAGGTGGGCATCCTTGCTGAGTCCATAAATATCACATAGGTCCACCATTGTTTTATGCTACAAAATTCAGGGGGGGAAATCCATCTTAAAAAAAAATTAAAAAACAAAATGTGTTTGGGGATTTGAATAATATGAGTGTAGAACAGAGTTTTCTATGGCTTCTAAAATCACTGAATCTGTTTAAAAAAAAAAAAAAACCGCCTGCAGCACAATAAATATAGACTGCAATGTTCTTAAGGTCTTTAAGACTAAGGAAGAGATTGTCAGAGATACATAAAACACCTAAGAACCACCTGTTTGAAGACAAAAGCCTGATATAGACAGTATACTTTCTCAATTTCTATTTATCTTTATTTTCTTTTAACAAACTATTTCATAGTTGGGAATTAACAGTTTTGTCTTGAAATGGATTTTAAAACATTAAACAAAATATGCACTGTTCTACAGTGGAAAGAAAAAAAATAATTTTCTTCCCTTTATCACTTTTATACTAGTTAGTTTCACCTTCTTGTTCACTGAGGACTGAATTCTTGTCAAACCCTTACACACTGTAGGAGCAGATTGTGAAAATGCATCTCTGCATGACCCTTATAAGGACTGTGGGGAGCTGCAGTCCTGCAGCACCCTAATTGAACTCACCAGTAGGTGTAGAGTGGTTCAAGGAGTGAACAGGCAGAAGCATTTTTTTCCTAACATGCTGGTTAAAGGAGCTAGCTGTTAGGGTGTGTGAAGCGGGCAAAAACATCCTATTCGATTTGGATTCAGCCTGAATCAGTGACAGTGATTCAATTAGTTAATTTGGATCACTGTCCTTGATTCAATTTGGCTGAATCTGAAGATTTGATGCTGATTCAGAAAAATCAGTGATTCGGACATAAACAAAGCGTTAAATGTTTTTTCTACATACCTTGAGGTAGCAGGTTTGGTTCATGATTGCTGTGATGCTAGTGCACATGGAACATCCCACAGGATAGTGGGGAGGGCCCTCCACATGCTCAGTGGTGAACCTGGAAGTGGATCAGATGTACTTCTGACCCACTTCCAGGTCTTCTGGGGAGCGTGCAGAGACTACCCCCCCCCCACAGCCTCTCTGGCTTGGCTGCAGAGGGACCCCAGTTGCCCCTCTCAGGGCTTAGGTTCACCTTGGAGGTGATTGGCCTGCATTAACCCAATTTAAAATTAATTAACCTAGCATAACATACACCCGTATGCATTCAAAGTATAGCCCCCCAGGCTGGGAAAGCCCAACCACTTTCTAAAACCCTGGGTCTGTGCTACTCCCCCACCACAATCCTGCTTGGGCTACTTTTAACTCCATCACTATTTTGCAAGCAGTGAACTCCTGTATTGCCTCTCCTGATTTAGTTTTAGGCAGCTTAAAGTAAGCCACCTAAACCTAATGACATCCCACAAATAGTTGCTTGTATCCTAACAACCTCAAACAGGTTTGGGTGTACTCATACTTTTTCCTGAGTAGTCCTATAGAAGTCAGTGAAATGGCTCATGCGAGTACATGCTTTTCAATCAGTGTGTAAAGCATTGCAAAGCTGTGCCAGAAACTTGTAGTCAATATTATCATTCATCTTACCTTTATGGAGACCTGGAGTTTTGAAGCAGAAAGCCACCCCTTATTTCACCCCATCCCCTTCTCCCCCTTATATTTTGACCCTGTCACGGCGGGGTCCTCGCGGAGGGCCGTGTGCTCCTTAAGGTCCCTCGCTCCGTGTCAGGCCAGCCCAAGGCACCCTCTAATTCTCGCCCGCCACGTCTTGCTGGAATATATATATGTAGTTGGGA
>NW_005842117.1:846661-855518 GCF_000455745.1 Alligator sinensis | reverse complement strand
TCTGTTCCCCGCCTGCAACCCACTGGTTGCGCTCAGGGGCCCCACACCTCTGGGGTCCCTATGAGGCCTCCTCCAACCCCTACAGCCTCACCCAAGCCTCCGGTGTAATATGCAAGCCTGAACATAAACTAGAGCCTCCTGGCTAAAACATAGTGCCCAATCCTCTCAGGGCTATAGTGAGCTATACTTGCAAGTCAGGCTTCTTGCTATATCTCAGCCGAGGGAGCTCCTGCCTCTCCGGCTGCTGGCAGGAAACTGCCAGCCTGGTCTCAGCCCTGGGCTTTATAAGGGCCAGGCCCTGCCTCCTACAGGCAGCTGGCTCTCCTTAGTTGCCCCGGCAACCCGCAGCTGTGCCCGTTACCCTGGCAACCCTCATCTGGGCTCGTTATGTCCTGCCAGGGCTCTCTCTCCTTGGCAGTTTCTACTCCCTAGGAGCAGAGCACCGAGGTGCTCTGCGACAGACCCACTTCTTGTTTGGGCTCTGTTTTTTATGGCTTTTCTGTTTTCTTAATACCTTATCCATCAAGGGTTAACTTAGAGTGCAATCCACAATTTTTAAAGTGCTCTAGGATCTATGAACATCTTCAGTTACAGATCCAGAGTGCTTTCTGAGCTAGGGTGCCTGTACATGAGCTTGGAGGCTGCTCTGATGCATTTTAATTACAGTGCATTGGAGCAGACTCGATTAATCAAGTCTGCTAGAGCATAGGAATTACCAAATTCCAGCCAGCCTCCGTGTCTCATGTATCAGCATCACCATGCTTCAAAATGGCAGTGGAGGCACTTTATCTAAAACTTATTGAATGGAATTTAGATAAAGTGCTCCTGCCATGATTTTGAAGTGCAGGGATTTCTTGGAGCCAACCATAGTTAAATTCCACCCCCTCCCACACTCACAGAACACATGTAATGCACAATAGGTGTAACATCTGTACCTAGCCTTAAATAATAAAATATCTGCTTACAGATTAGTAACTCCTTTTTGGTTTTACTTTGCAAACAGATTTTCACAGCATGTTAAATTATCATGAAATAAATCAGGTTAAGAACATGCTCATTTGTGAAAGCTAAATTAAATTAAAAGAAATTAAACATTTTTAGTCAATATTTGCTTTCGGCATTCATAATTTCTGAGCTTCACCAGTCAACTCCATCTGGCCATTGCAAACAAGTCATTTGTTTTCTACAGAGACAAATCATATTTGTATTTAAAGTTCATTTGAAAAAAATTATTCTTACCAACAGAGCTACTACTTAAATAAGCACATTAATTAGCACAGGACTGCTTTGTAGTAGTAAAAGGATTCAAACATAACAAGAAGTAGATGTAGAATTGCAAAGACCACCACAAGGGTTTATAACCTTCATCTATTATGTTATATAGTTTTTTTATTGGATAACATCGAGAACTCTTTCATCTTGCTTTCAGATGCATCCCAGCATAACCAGTAAATCAGCAATACCACATGTCTGCACAGGAAACTTACAATATAGCTAATTCATGCCAACACAAAAAGGAAACATTATATAGAGAATAAAGCAGAACACTGAAAATTCAGAGGTACCAAGTCAATAGTTCACTTACACAAAATGGTTCTGTAATCAATCTGAATTACATGATCTTTTACTCTCGGTTTCCACATCCATAAAATAGAGAAGCTCTTTGTCTATAACTAGGGGTGTTGCATGTTTTAATTTTTAATCTTTACTAAGATTCTTGGATAGAAAGCAAGGTAGTGTCTATTATAATATATTGTATCTGAAATAAAGACTAAGCCCTTTGTGGACATGACCACACATGCAGTCATGTGTGCTTGCAGCAGCTCAAATAGCAGCAGCACAAATTTGTGCTGGAGATTTGTGCTTAGCACACGTGCCTAAGCATGTACTTTAGTGTGGGGCAAATTGTGCTACTTGGGTCAAACTGACCCTGCCCAGCTCCTCCCAGATCATCAGCCAATAGGAGCTAGAGCCTGGGGCCAGCACCTGTGCTGGCCCCAGCAGTATAAAAAGCTTCCCTGGTGAACAACTCAGGGATACTTGTCCTCAGGAGCTTCTGAGGCCCATCCAGTTGGTATCTGGGGACACTAACCCCTTGTGCCTGCTGGACTGCTGTGCCAGGCCCTAGCCTAGAGTGGTCCATGCACCCTATACCCAATGCAGCAGTCTGACAGTGGGGCTGCTGCCTGGCTGTGACCTGCTGTGCACCTGTGACAGCATCCACCCCCTTGGACCTGCCACCCCACAGTTGTGCTCCTCCCAGACCCAGACAGGGACTGCAAGGCCACCTGGGCTGTGGTACTGGCACTTTAGCAAATCTATCTTCACCTCTAGGCCTTCTGCCATTGGGCCGTGGCTGCACAGTTGGCCTTCGGGCAGCACTGCTATCATGTCTTCTGGTGTCTCCGCTCTGACATTTGGGCATCTGTTGCTCAGAAGATGTGCTCCTTGCAGTGGCCTGCTTTGATCTGTCAAAGCATGTCTTCCTGGCCCCAAATGGCCAGGAGGTCAGCCACCTCATATGCCCTCCAGCTGGTTCCCTGGTGCTGGCCCTGGGTAGGCTCCTCTGCCTGGGTCCCACTGCTTGGCCCACTAGCAGAGATCCTGGTGTTCCCTGTTTAAAAATTGCAAATTCTCTGATAAAAATACCCAAACTCTCTCATTAAAATACCCAAAATTTGTATTCTTCCATGATTAAAATGAAATGCCACTATATAGAAAGAGATCAGTTCAGCAATGTTGTATTGATGTATTTACAATTTTAAAGCAAATTGGAAGCCTACCAGTACCTATATCATCATCATAAAATGAGTTCTAAATATCTATACACCTTGGTATTTGCTTTGGGTTTTTTTATTATACAAAAATCAGAGCTTCCCCTGTCCACTTTGCTAACCAAGATGTTGGGTGCTTAGGAGCACTGATATGCCAGTGCCCAGGCCCCAGAAATCCCCATGCTGTTCCTGGGAAGCCCTCAACTGGGGCTGAGGGACTGGGCTGGGCAAGCTTCTTCCCTTCAAGGCCAGCCTTTCATTGCACAGGCTGCTCTAGGGGGAGCAGAGAGGCTCTAAGCCTGGTTCTGGTGGCCTCCCCTACCTGGAACACTCTCCCATCCCCAACCCACATCTCAATCTCTCTCATACACACCCCTGCTGCCACCTCCACCCCTCCCCCCCAGCTCATCCTCCCCCACCCTGAGTGGTTCCTGGGAGCAGGACCCCCCCCCCCAGGGTGGGGCCACATGTCCTAGCACTGGTGTGGGCACAGGGCAGGTCTGCAGTGTGGCAATTGTTCCTGCAGCTGTGGCTCCCACCAGCAAGTCCTGTCCCATCTAGCAGCTAAGGATGTAGGCTGTGAGATATGTGAGGGATGTGGGATATAGATAGGGTTGGTGTGGGGTTTGTGGGTGGATTGAGGGGTCTGTGGGTGGGTATAGGGGTGAGTGTAGGGTTTGTGGGGGTGAGATTTGTGGGGGAAGTTTGGGGCTTGTACAGGCATTTGGGATGGATGTGGGGTTTGTAGGTGTGGGGTTTGTGGGTGGGTATGTTGGTGGGGGGTCTGTGGGGGTAGTTTGTGGGGGTGGGGTTTGTGGGTATGGGAGGGAGGGCTTTAGGGATGGGAGGGCTGCTTGGTAGGGATGGATCCCCCCTGAATGCCATACCACTCTCCTGTAATAGCAGCAGCAGCAGATGTTGGGGCGCTTATGGCCTGATGCAGGTAGTGACCCCCGGTAGCTGCACATGGCACAAGGTGCAGGCCTGGCACACTGGTATATTCTTTCAGGCAGAACTGGGCTGGCTCTTGCTGTCATCTGGACTCCCAGCATTGCACACAGAAGCCATGTGCCCTTGGGCCAGGCTGGGTCCTGCCTCCATGTGCCCTGCCTACCTGCAGCCCGGGCCAGCTCCATGGAGGCAGGAGACCTGGCCCTGCCTGATAGTGTGGTGCCAGGAACCTGGGTGACAGCAAGAGCTGACCCAGTCATGACTGAGGGTGCACACCAGAGGTCTAAGCTGGCTCTGTGCACCATATGCAGCTCCTGGGCCTGAGGCATCACCATACCACCAGGTGGGGCTTTGCCAACAGTGGGCCATGAGCATCCTGGTGGCCACAGCGTGCTGGAGTAGCAGGGGCATGCAGCAGGCATAGAGATGCTGTGGTCATGTGCTACAGCATCTCTCTGGAGGAACCAGCCTCCGGTTGCCTCAAGACCCTGCCTATGGTTGCGCTGCTTTTCCCCAGGGTGTTACTTTTTGATACCAGGATTTCCCAGTATCAAATGTAGAGTCTGTGCTGCAAATATGCAGTGAGGGGAACATTTTTTCATTCCTAGTGTGCCTCTTGCAGTGTCTCAAACTGCTTGGAGGCACCATAACAGGCACATGCTCATTTGTCTGGATGTGGCCTGTGGGTGCATCCAGATGAGCTCACACTTGCAGTTTGTGTGACCTGTCTACAGCACCTCAAACTGCATATACCACACATGCACTTGTTCACTGTACTGCTAATTTGCAGCACAAATTTTTTTGACCCCAAGAGATTTTGGTGTAAAAAACCCCTGCAGCTGAAAAAAGCAAGGTGGCATGCATGGCGACAGCAAGCACTGCCTGAAACCAAAACCTGGCTAGCTGTACCCACACTCCAACTGCCGACCTGGCTCTGTGTGCCTGGATCCCTGCTGCTGGAGACAAAGGAAGACCCCAGAACCTCAAGAAAGGCTTCTAGGGCCAACCTAGCCTCTCCTACCCTACCTGGGGCAACTTGCTCCAGTAGAGCATACATGCATGGGCATTGCCCAGGGACAAGTAGCAGTGGCACAGCTTTGTGCTGCTGCAATTTGTCCCCAAGGATACACATGTGTGCACTCATCTTGATGCACCCTATGGGTACAATTTATGTTACTTTACTATACTAATAATTTATGTTATTTTACTATACACCACGTCTGTGCATACTTTGCTGCACATAATGTAAAATCAACAGGCATCACAATATTGATGTTAATAGGATTAGGACTAAAGCTGATTAGACATTTCCTCTCAGAATAAATTCCTGATATAAAATGTTGTTAGAAAACCTTGATTTTAGTACATAAAACTTTCAATTTTGGCAAAAAAATATTTTCCTGTTTTTGTTTGGGAAAATCAAAATAGTGGTAAATAAGAGCACTGGAAGTGATAAAAGGGAGCCCAGACTACTCAGCCTCTGCCCGAAAACTGGTAGATTCTTTTCAGATTCATTTTCCACTTATAAAATTGATAAAAACTGTTTAGATGTCCAGTAGCCAACCCACAACATGCATTTTGGAACTATCAGGGGTCAGTGCTTGGTCCAGTGCTTTTTAACATCGTTATCAATTATTTGAATGTGGAGGTGAACAGCTGACTGGCCAAGTTTGCAGACAAGAAGCTATGGAGAAGCATGATCATGCTTGAAGATAGGCTGCAGTACAGGTGGACCTAGGCAGGCTGGCAAGTTGGACAGATCAAGATGAGGCTTAACATCAAGAAACATAAAGTGCTCCACCTGGGGATGAACAATCCCCTGCACACCTACAGGGTTGGCAATACCAATCTGATCAGCACTACGAATGAAAGAGACCTGGAGGTAATAACAGACAATGGTATGAACATGAGCTGGCAGTTTGACTCTGTAACCAGCAGGGCAAATAATACTATGGCATACATCAATCAATGCATCTCCAGCAAAACCAAGGAAGTGATTCTTCCACTGTACTCAGCATTGGTAAGACCGCAGCTGGAGTACTGCATCCATTTCTGGGCACTGCACTTCAACAAGGGTATGGAAAAGCTTGAGAGAATCCAGAAAAGGGCCACCTATATGATCAGAAACTTGCACGGCAAACCATATGAGGTAAGGCTGAAGAACCCGGGACTCTTCAGCCTGAAGAAGAGAAGGCTGAGAGGGGACTTGGTAGCAGCTTACCACTATATTGGGGCATACATCAAGGGCTCGGTGAAAAACTGTCCACCAGGGTACCTTTGAGGAAAACCAGGAGCAATCGTCACAAACTCCTGGAAGACCGTTTCAGGCTCAACATTAGAAAAACTTCTTCACAGCAAGGGTGTCCTCTGTGTGAAATAGGCTCCCTCCAGATGTGGTACAATTGCCTGCCCTGTAAATCTTCAAGAGGAGACTGGATGGTCACCTTGGTGGGGTCACTTGACCCCAGTTATCTTTCCTTCAGGTGCAGGGGGGCTAGACCCAATGATCTTCTGAGGTCCCTTCCAGCCTTACTATCTATGAATCTATGATTCTTTGGATTTTTTTCTGGAAATTCCTTTCCATGTAAAATTATGTTTTGGGGATTTCTGAATTTAGAATTGCAATGAAAAACCTTTGAATATACTTTTTTTAGGGACAGATTTCCAGTTTACAGTGACTTCTAATCAGGATTTTATCTAATGGATATTTTTAGGCAATTAATAAGTTAGGGCACAAGTAAGACGTTTCTTTAGATACTTGTTATATAACACTTACTATTGTTGCACCTTCTAATGGTAGGGTAAGTTCTCTTCTTTATTTAAAAGAATTATTGAGAAATAAATGATAACTCTGAATATTAAGATTTATAAAATTACAAAAAATATCTACCTATTTTGATGGCTTATTAAGTGCATTTCTACTGTAATAGATTGTATACAGTGCAATGTGCTAGTATAAGTTGGTAGTAAACCTCACATAACCAGAAGCAGATTTGTTTAGAAAATAATGGAACATTCTGCTGTCTTCTCCACTCTTGTAATTCCATTGAGGCTCATCAAACTGTGCTTACATAACTGGAAAAAATGTTTCTAGTACCTGCCATGTTATTAGTTAGGTAATTTTTACTAATATACCTTGGAGCCATATAACATTACCATTTTGGTTTCATCTTTCCAAGAAACTCTGCCCTGGAAGTAGAACATCATGTTATGGTAATCATTCTTTCATTACACAAAATGTCCATCTTTCAGGGTTGTAACTTCTATCAGCTTCCCATATCTTTATTTTACTGGTTTCTAAATCAACACCTAGTTCTCATTTTCAGGATAAGGAGATGTACTTCTGTGAATTGCATTTAAAATATTGATCCCAGAAGAAATGTTATGGATAACCCAACAGAAATTTTAGCTGCTGAAATTTTCAACTCTTTTTAATATCATGTCATCAGAAATATACATCTTTTGAAATATTTCTGCTTCTAGTGATTCACCTTCATATGCCAATGCATTTCAAACCCAGACTTCCACTTCTGATATGCATGTGTGTTTTTGCGTGGAACCAACCATATTTACTGTTTAACCAGTGCCAAATCAAGTACAGCTGGAAAATGCACTTTGTCACTGTGACTAAATAACTTTTTGCTTCCCTTTATTTGAATGAATGTTCTAAGAAAACAGTTCCCAAGAAACAGATGTGGTTCTGCAGCAGAAGTGAGGTTATTCATGGAGCAACTAAAATATGCAAAAGGAATGGAAGCTGAGGATTGGGACTTCAGAGGGGAAGAGTAATGGCCATATAAGAGGATTGGCATGTACACACTAGTAGTTGGCACCTAGGTGAATTTTTAACTTATTGCTTTGGTTTACCTCCTGCTGCTGCTGCTAGAAATGAACACTTTTTCCTCACCTTCTCCTTTTCTGACTCTTCTAGAAATAGTGTAGATTCAAGCTACAAAGTAACTATTACAGCTGCAAGACCCAGGTGCTCAGTTGTGATACAGATTTTTTTTTGAGCAACAGCATCTGGAGCTTTGGCTGGCTATGCTGTAGAAAGCTATTGGCTCTTGTGCTGCTTGTATTGGCATCCAAGGCATTGCCTCAGGATCAATCTGATGTGAGGCTGGCTGGGATATGCTACACAGCTGGAGGCCATAGTCCTTTGATAGGTCTGTCATTGTCAAGAATTTGTTCAAGTTTATATACCTAAGAATAAAATCCCGTTCAAATTTCTCATGATTTCTTCCACATGTAAAGCCGTGTTTTGGTACAAAGGAACCTGTCCAAATTCATTGGAGTAGAGTTATAAAGAGCTTTTAAGGACCCACTAGTTTGGCTCACTCTGACAAATTATCAATCCACAAACTATAGAATATACATTCCTCTCTGGGCTATATCAAATGTTCTATCAAAATAAAATCCTTTTAAGATGACAGGTTTACCATACAATTGAAAGAGTAACCGATTCTAGCCTGAAAAGGGGACTTTCATAGTTTAATTTTATTTTTTTTATTGAATCAAAGGAACAGAAATCCTAAAGGAAATAGCCCTGGAAACAAAAGTTGCCTGACTGCTTAGGACCCTGCCTTTCATGGAAGCATAAACCTGTAGACTGCAAATACCTCATTTAGACCATTAAGAATATGAAAAATGCATGAACAAGCTGGCAGGAGGTAAAAGACATTATATAATTAAGAAGATTAATAATATTGGGCCCATACATGTGTGATGTGAATTAATGTGTGTAACAGCAGGAGGAACCAGGGAGGAGTCTGCAGAGTTGTGATGTCTGTTAATTTGAACTGCAACTCTCAGACATCCCCAGGGGCTGGGGAGCAAAGAAAAAAGGAAGAGAAGCTTGAGTCTGGAGTACAGGGAAGAGAGAGCAGTGTGCACATGAAACCTGGTCAGTCCTACACAAAGGAGTGCACAGTGTCGTTGAAGATCTCACTGGCTCACTAAGGCCTGTGGACTGAAGGAGCTGGACTCAGACTTCAGGGTAGCTGCAGGCTGCTGTTTGAGTGGGACTAATGGCTTGTTTGGGGATACCTCTGGAGGTATGTGTGTGGTGGGGAGGGGGGGGATTAAGGTGCTGAGTATATGTTATCACGGTGCTGATGTTTCTTTACCTTTTA
>NW_005842117.1:845374-846630 GCF_000455745.1 Alligator sinensis | reverse complement strand
TCTTTCCCTTTAGCTTATTGTCTTGTGACCCTAACCCCTATGATTTTCCGTATGACAGTAGGAACTCCCAGTGGCAATGTGTAGGGGGTGCATGGGAGTGCATGTATATCCCCTGAGAGTGCCGGTGCACCCCCCTGACTGGCCAAAATAGAAATGCTAGAAATGAACACTTTTTCCTTGCACCCTTCTCCTCACCTTCTCCTTTTCTGACTCTTCTAGAAATACTGTAGTTTCAAGCTACAAAGTAACTATCACCACTTAGGTGATGGGCAGGGGGGCCAGGCGGGAGCACCAGTGTCCCCCCTGCAAGCACCGACCAATTGCTGCAGTCATGCCCAGAAGTGACCACAGCCACCTCCAGAAGCAGCTGCTGCAACTGGCTGTTGTGGGATTGGCTGCAGGGGGAGTCCCCCTCAGTCAGCAGGATCGGCCACGGGGGACCTCTCCCCTGGTCAGCGGGACTGGTCGCAGGGGGGCGTGCGCCCTCCCTGACGAAGGCAGCACCAGTCACCCATGGGAACTCCCCCTTCTTTCTTGTGCCAATTTCTCAGGGTTAGCACACATGCAATAGTGTTGGTGAGATTTTAATAAATAATGCATTTAAAAAATGTATTTATATTGTTTCACTATTAATTATATAAATTCAATATCTGCAAAACAATCATTTTAAGGTTAGAGCACATTCCATAGTGAGAGGAGCTGGTTGGCAATATGATGCTATCAGAACAATCGGTGCAATTTTGGCTTGTCCTTCCCTACCCACAAAGACTGTTTCTTGTACCAAATTTTTCAAAGTATTTTCCCTGACTCCATCCACCTGGGAACCTCTAGATTACTCTTACTGCCAGTTTGCAACATATGCAGTACAGGGAATATGTTTACTGACAGTTTCATATCATTACTTTGGAATCCCACTCTCACACCAGACATTCTTTGCCTGTGCAGGAAAGAGCATATAAGCCATCTTGTGAGCTGTACTTAGTCCACTTCCTGAGCATTTGGGGCATTTATACATATGGCAGGGCTTTAGTCTTCAGGGTTTTATTCTATGCCCCCTAAATTGAAACAGTGGGGCATAGAATAAAACCATGAGGACTAAACCATTTCAACTATTCTGTCAGGTTATGGCAAGGGGCCAGATGTTTTTTATATTTTTTTTGGCAGGGGGCAAGCTGCCAGTGGGCCAAGTGGCCCCTGAGCTGTGGGGAGCCCCAGTCCTTCCTTAAATGGAGGCAGCACTTGACCCAATCCAACTC
>NW_005842117.1:811536-845353 GCF_000455745.1 Alligator sinensis | reverse complement strand
CTTTCCCAACCCTGAGCTGGGGCAGCACCTGGCCTACTAGCAGCTCACCCAGGTGGCCCAGGGGCTGACACTACATGGAGGCCAGATGAGGACTGCTGCAGCTCAGGGGCCACTTGGCCCACCAGTGACTCAACCCTCAGCTGTGGGAGAGGCAGGCAAGCTTCGCCAAAAAAATAAATAAATAAAAAGGATTGGGCCTCTAGCTGCTTCTGCCTTCAGCAGGTTTCTGTGGCCAGGAAATTACCTGGACTGCCCAGAAACAGGCTGGCTTGCCCCTGGAGCAGTGTAGGGAGAAGGAAGGATTGTGGATGGGTGTGCTGGTAGTGGAGAAGGTGGTGGAGATGGTGCACAGGGTGCAGGGCCATCTAGGCAGGCTTCTAGCTGGCTGGGTGCTGCCCCAGCTTGGAGGCACCTGATTCAACACTTCCCTGAGCCTGTCCAGGCTTCCAGTACCCTGTGCACCATCCCAGCAGCCCTCTATGGTCACCAGCACACCCAGCTTCTCCCTGGGGCAGCACAAAAAGGTGGCAGGAGGGTGGCTGGGTGAGTTGGTGGCTGGAGAAGATAGCAGGGACAGTGCACAGGGACTGGAAGCCTGGGAAGACTCAGGGAAGTGTTGGATCAGCTTCCTCCAAGCTGGGACAGCACCCAGTCAGCTAGCAGCCTGCTGGGGCTTCCAACACCCCATGCACCATTCCTGCCACATTTGGCTACCAGCAAACCTAGCTGCCCTCCTGCAACCTTCCCACGCTGCCTCAGGGGCAAGCCAACCCATTCCTGGGTGGCCCCAGGTGTCCTGCCACCTGCAAGAGCCTGCTGAAGGCAGAAACAGTGAGGGCCCCAATTCTGTCTTTTTGGGTTCTTATTCCAGTGGAACCTGCCTGCCTCTCCCGTAGCTGGGGGCGTGAGCTGACAGCTGGATCATTCAGTTTGCAACATTACAAACGAAACTACATTGGGATGTAGTTTAGTTTGCCATGATGAAAACTCATTTAAAAATCACCAAACTCTTGCATGTGTATAGTGCGATGCCATTAAGCCACACAAAATTATATTTTTGTCATGTGTTCATGGAAATGGCATCATATGTACAAGCATCCTTGTAGGCTATTATAGTGCCTATATCAACTCTGTAAGGTAATGTGCACAGTTCATGAGATTAAAAATACAAAATATTATGTGAGGGGAAGCTAATAAGAGGATTTTAATTCCAAGGCAATCTTTGTTTGTTCTGGGAAATATTAATTACAAATTAGCACAGCAGAATTTAGTAAAAATAAGTGAAAATAATTTTATCATTATTTCACTTTGGGTTTTTTGTAGAATGAATCACCAAGTCTGAGCAGACCAAACATATAGCTTGACGTGTCAATTCTATCACTAAAGTAAAAAAAAAACAAAATTAAATCTAGCTTAAGGATGGCATACTGTGCTACTGAGTCATAGCCACACTGGTGACCAATGTTCAGTTCTGTAAAATCATTTTAACAGCAAGGACTCTAAGGACATAGTAGTGTATTTTAGTGATTTCATAACAACCAGGCAATATTAAGGCATGGCATGGATTCCCCAAAGGAACACTTGCTTGAGACTTCTAGCTTTATGTAGTCCCTTGAAAGGCTCCCTGAAGCCAGCCCCGGCATCACTTCTAGAGAAGGTGAGTCCTTGGCTCTTTGGATTCTGAGACCCAGCCTTTTTGTCTTTAACTGTCCTAGTTATCTGTGGCTCCCTTGGAGAGCTACCCTGCACCTTAGCACTTGCAAAGCATTTTCCACGTCATCCCGTTAAAGAGGTACCCAAAGTCACAGGCAGTGAAGCAGCTTTTCTTGAAGAAAACTATTTATTGGTCAACAGCAATACAATAGTCAGCCCTGGTTCTAGATGCTCAAGCCATCTCTGTCAGGAACAAAAGTTAAGCTGTTGTCTCTTCAGTGTCTCAGGTTCTTCATCTCCTCTTTTGTCTCTGAATCCGTTCATCCAAACAGACTTTTTACACTATCCTTCTCTAAAGTGCTTATCTGGTAATGGCAGACAAGGTTCTTTGGCTAAATGTGATATCTTTTACTAGACCAACTAAATAGTTGGAAAAAACTGTACTGTAAACATCAGGGAGTCTCTTCAGGTACAGGGGCTTGGTGTGTCAACATTAGCAGATTGGTTCATTGTTTGCCGAATGGTCCATTTTCCTATAATAAAACACTCCAGCAGGTCAGTCTCAAAACACAATTGACCTTCTTTTCCTGCATACAAGCTAGCTAGGGAAATCAAGGCATACAACATAATTATAATATAAGTACATTAGCTCCCCAGTAGTGCAGGAAAATGAGACTCTGTCCTGCGCATATGTATAATATACTGTATAAGCTCAATTAATTAAATTATGGCTATGCAAAAGATCCTATTACCAAAAGTTCATTATACTATCTGAGGCTCCATGCCAAGTTCCTTCATAATCTACAGAGAGACCTCCAGAGTCCAAAGGCATGTTAGACTACTTTTACCAAGTACAAACTTGGAACCTGTAATGGTGACCTCTGTTGAACTAGTGGAATCCCCATGTATAGTTTCCATACTCCAAAGACTGAGAGAGAGAACTCTGATACCAAAAACCCCACATGTTCTTGGTATAACTGCTGAAAAAATATTTAATTAGTACTCTAAGAGGTTTCTTAGATTAAATGTAGAGAGAATAGGTTACATTTAATTGTACTGTGAACCATGGAATGAACTATAAGAACAACTGGGATAATTGCACTAAGCCTGGGACTTTGGATCTTAAAATATGGTACAAAGTGCAAAAAAGGAAAACAAGAACTTTTGGGCCAGAGAAAGGGAACAAGCAGGATATCACTCTTTATCATGGTTGGTTTGGGTGCTACACTAGGTAATGGGAAAACTGGGTTTTGTTCCCAGGACCTTTCTGTGCTTTATTCAATCTTTCTTTAACATGTTAAGAATAGTTATTTTTATGTGTGTATGTATGTATGTATATGGTAGTATGTCTTCAACAGGAAACAGAGGAGAGTGCTGTTACCCAGAATAACCTATATAGCCTTGTAGTTAGGACACTTTCCTGAGAAGTAAGAGACAGTGGCTTGAACCTTATTTAGGCTGAGGTGAGTCTTGAACCTAGTTCTCTTGTAGCAAAAAGTCTATGATATAAAAGGTAGGCAGCAGTAGCACTGTCACAACATGCTTCAAAAGAAAAGAGTGAGTCCTGCACTATTGAAAAAAAAAATGGAAGTATTGATCAAATCTCAGGGAGGATTCTTGGATACAGACAGAAGTACAGCTCCCTGCTGTAACTGAGAATGCTTTGCAGGAAGCCTTCTGAGTTACAGTGATCTGCAGACCAAACAGAAATTTGCTGTTGGTTCTAGCAGGGAGGGGAATCTAGCTGTTGGCTGTGAGCTGCAAGCCTGAAGCCAGTTTCTCCTAACTCTGGTCCCTGCTCCCTCCCAGCCTTATGCAATTTTCAGAATAGGGAGGGGGGGAAAGGGAGGAGAAGGATCTCTTTCTAGGGGTTTCCCAGCCAGTGCTGGAGGGTGGGGTGGGTGAATTGGAGACCCCTCACCTGCTCCCGCATCTCCACGTGCTGATCCCTGGCTGGCTGGGGCATGGGCGACTGATGCCACCTAGTCGGAGGGGCGGGGCATGTGCACCCCCAGTGGCCAGTCAGCAACCAGGGGGGGTCCCCCCACAGCCGATTGCACTGACCAGAGTGGGGATCCCCCACACTCGATCATGCCAGCTGGGAAGTAGCCTCGGCACTTCCAAACGTGCCAGCAGGGCTCCCAGAAATGCCAGTAGTGCTTCACTTGGTGCCCCCACTTCCCAGCTGCCGCTTGCAGGGGGGTATCCTGCCTGAATATATTTGAGAAAGAATCAATATTTATGTATTTTATATTTCTTCAGTTATCTTCTTAGTGATCCATTTATATATATATATATATAGATATGGTTGATTACATTCATTTTTAATGTAACACAACTTCAACTCCCAATTTCCATTCTATTAAAAAATGAGTTAAGATGCAGACTTAATCTGGCAATTTTTGAAGGAATTTCAACATACAGTATTTCACATTTTGTGTCGGTTTAAAATATATATTTTTCTTGTCTTGTTGAATATTAAGTTTGGGTGTATACATAAGGTTCCCCTCAAAGTTAGTCTAAGATGATCTGGTGTGGTAGGGATAAGTTCATGCTAACGATGATAAAAGCCATGAGGTTAAATCTGAGAGAAAACTTGATTGCAGAAATGAAAATTGGGGGGCCTTTAATCAACTCTGGGCATAAATTCTGTAGCTTCAAGCAAAGTTATAAACTTAACAGAAAATTTTGTGTTAAGCAAGAGGTCAGACTGATCATAACAATCCCAATGTACCTAAAACTGAGAACAAAGTACCTTTCTACTTTGCTGTTTCTATTTCTGATACAGTTTGTTAATTTTATTATATGGGATGTTCAGAAATGATACTTTGAGTATTCCATGTGTTCTTTTAATATAAACTAGGAATAATTACCACACATGGGAGCTTAACTAGTTGGAACATGATGCTCAATATTACAAAATGACCCCATTATGAAAAATGTTGGGAGAATTGAAATAAAAGGACAATGCTACATGATATGCTTCCTCCATCAAAAAGGTACAAGACCATGTGTATGGTTCATAGATTCATAGATTCATAGGTGTTAGGGTCGGAAGGGACCTCAATAGATCATCGAGTCTGACCCCCTGCATAGGCAGGAAAGAGGGCTGGGTTTAGATGACCAAACTAGATGCCTATCTAACCTCCTCTTGAAGACCCCCAGGGTAGGGGAGAGCACCACCTCCCTTGGGAGCCCATTCCAGACCTTGGCTACTCTAACTGTGGAGAAATTCTTCCTAATGTCCAGTCTAATATGGAGTAATATCCAGTCTATGGTGTAATAGATGTGTTAGTCTTCAATTTAAGGAAGACTTTTAACTGTCTCTTACAAGATTCCCATAAATAAGCTAAGGAAATCTAGTTTAGATTAAGAGCTATAAAGTCAATGCATCATGCAAACTAGGAAGAGGCATAAAAAAGGGTCTGTTCTGGGCCCAGTGCATCTCAATATCTTCACAGATGAGGTCACATCTGAGGATGCAGGCAGAAGTGCTAATTTTTGCCTGATCTGGCCACAGAAATTGATCAATAGCTGTCACCAAGCCCAAGTGCATGGCTGCAGACCACTTAAAAATGGCCAATTGTTTGGAAATCTGAACTCTCATTGTATGAGGGTTCAGATGAAGATGTTTCAAAACATTGTGTCATCTGTAACTTCTGTCTGTGCTGCCTCCCAGTCTGTTGATGTTTTCAGAATGGCAGGAAGGAAAGGGAGTGGAGGGAGTTTAGTCTGGGAATTTTTCAGACCCAGCTGGAGGATGGGGTGAGTGTATTGGAGCCCCCTATGGTGGGGGGACTCCAATTCACCCTCCAGACTCTTCACTGCTGGCTAGGGAACCCCTAGAATGCTCTCTCTCTGCTCCCTTTCCCTCCATCCCATTCTGAAAATAGCCCAAGTTGTCAGGGAGCTGGCAGGGAGGAGGGATCATTGCTAGGGGAAACTGGCTATAAAGTCCAAGCCAGAAACTAGATTCCCCTTCCCCTGGAGCCAACAGTGAACTTCTGTTTGGCCTGGGGGATCACTGTAACTCAGAATGCTTCCTGAAAAGCATTCTGAGTTACTGCAGGGAGATGTACTTCTGTCTGTACACTGAATCCATGCATATACAAATTACACTAAATGTGAAGAGGCTTGCAGGAATTTCAGAAAACAGGTTTAGGATTCAAAAGTATGTTCATACATGGTGAAAAAAAAATTCTGACCTAAATAGTATGGGACTTAATAAGTATGATACCTGGAAAGATCATGGAGCAAGTGCTGAAGGAATCTATTTCAAAGACCCTAGAAGAAAACAAGGTGATCAGGAAAAGCATGGATTCACCAAATGCAAGTCATGCCCAACCAGCTTGGTTTCTTTCTGTAAGATAACTAGCTCAGTGAATGCAGGAAGAGCAGTAGATGTAACCTTGACACCATTTCCCATAACATTCTAATTAATAATCTAAGGAAATACAGACTAGATGAAAGTACTGTAAGGTGGATATATCACTATCACATTTACCCATATCCACGACAACTTTAAGAGAATCCCTCAATAATTAGATTCTATACATGGAAAATTAAAATTATAAAACTATTAGATTTAATTTTCCCTCTCCACCCACTGCTGTAGCAGGGTGGGGGGGAGGTGGGTAGAAAGAGGACAGGTGGCCTGACCCCCTACCCCTTGCATCTCCTGCCTGACAACCCACACCACTTGCACTGCTGGTGTCTATACACTCCCTAGTACCTGCCCCCTGCCACTTGGCCCCTTCTGATGTCTACCCCCTGCCAACTGCCCCCCTGCCATTTGAGCCCCTTAGTGCCTGCTCTCCTGCCACCTGTCCCCCCAGCCACTTGGCACCCTTTCCACCTGCCCCTCCCCACCTCCCGACCACCACTTGCTGCCACTGTTTAACCTATGTGGTGCTGGCCCTAGCTAGGTCTCAGTGGCAGCAGCACTGATGGAAGCACCTGCAACTCAAACAAAGGTCCCAAGCCAAGTCAGGACTGGAGCCAGGGCTAGAGCTGCATTAGCTCCCTTGCCTCTGTGTGGTTTCCCTCATGCTTCCTTCCCTCACTGCATGATGTCTCCTCCATTCCCTCCTCCCCTCCACCCCCCATAGTGCAGTCTCTCCCACACTTCCTCCAAACCACTCAGTGTCCCCATACTTCCTCACTATGAATGAGCCACCTTGAACCACCAGGGGCCCTAGCTAGGCAGCTGTAGTGATTGCAGCTCTGGCCTGGCCCTGATACTCAATTTAAGATGAGACTTCCCCGCCATGTTAAATAAGATAAACACCTCATCTTAGATGAGAATAAATATCATAGTTGGATCATTGTGCTCAATGAGAATCTATGAATCGATCGATGTTTATTTGGTTGTAGGTATCAAGTGGCGCTCCCAAGGGGTCTTTCATGGGTCCACTATTGTTTAACATGTTCTTAAATGATCTGGATCATGTGGTTGAGCACATACTTAGCAAATGCGTGGATGACACTGAGTTGGGTTGAGTTGCAGATACTTTGGAGGGTAGGGCTAAGATCCAAAATGACCTGGATAAACTGAAGAGATGGTCCAAAATCAATCAGATGAAATTCAGCAATGGCAAGAGCAATGTCTGGCACTTAGGGCAGAATAACTGCATGTATCAATGAAGATTAGGGAATTACTGGCTGAGATGCAATACTGCAAAGAAGAACCTAGAGGACTATAAAGAAAAATAAGCTGATTATGAGCAAAAAGTGTACTCTTGTTGCAAAAAAAGGCCAACAGTTGTATTAACAGGCATGCCTCTTGCAAATAAAGGAAAGTGATTCTTTTGCTCTTTTTAGCACTGGTGAGGCCTCATCTGGAGTACTGTGTCTGGTTTTGAACTCCACGTTTCAAGGAAGATGTAGATAGATTGGAAATAAAGTGTGCAGAGCAGCAAAAGTCATTAGGGGACTGGGAAGTCAAACTTGTGAAGAAAGGCTTCATAGAATCATAGAAGTAGGGTCAGAGGGTACCTTGTAGATCTTCAAGTCTGACCCCCTGCCTGGGCAGGAGGAAGACTGGGCTCAAATGACCCCAGCCAGGTAGGCATCAAGCCTCTTCTTAAAGACCCCCAAGGTAGGAGCCAGCACCACTTCCCTTGGAAGTTGGTTCCAGATCCTAGTCGCCCTAACTGCGAAGTAGTTCTTATGGATATCTAATCTAAACCTACTCTCCAACAACTTGTGGCTTAAAAGATAAAGGTATTTAATGTGGAGAAGAAAAGATTCAGAGGGATTTGATAAACACCTTCAAATACTTGAAGGGTGATTACGGAGAGGATGGAGATGGGATTTCTTTTTGGTGATAGGGGACAGGACTAGAAGCAATTGTCTGAAGCTGCAGGGAGATGCACTAGGTGACTCCCTGAGGTGCCTTCCAGCCCTACTTTCCTACGATCCTATAAACACACAGTAGTACTCCTAGGAAAGAATGATCAAATGCACAAAAAACAAAGAAAGGTTAGGTTGTTGTACTGCATAAAAAGACCCAGGAGTTATACTTGATTGCAAGCTATGCTGTAACAAAAATCCTAATTCCATACTGATTTGTATAAATGGGAGCATTGTGTACTTGACACAGGACATGATCCTTCTACTTTCTTTGGCATTAGAGATGCCTCATCTGGAATTTTGTGTACAGATTTGGGCATTGCACTTTAAGAAACATATGGAGAAACTGAAGACAGTTCAGAGGAGAACAACTGAAATGATTAGAAGTATAGGAAATGTGATCTATAAAGAAAGGTTGGGAAAAAATGTATTATTTAGTCTGGAGAAGAGAAAACTGAGGGGGGCAATTTTATAAATCTTCAAATACACAATGGATTTGTTTTCTACAGCCATATGGGATAGGACAAAAAATTAACAGGCCTAAATTGAAAACAGTGAATTTAAGTTAGATTTTAAGATAACAACATAAGAACTGACATTTACTGGGTCAGACCATGGGTTCATCTAGCCCAGGATCCTGCCTCACACTGTGGCTGTGGGAGATCCCAGGTGACTGCAGGGCTTTCTTCCTTTCCTTTGTCCATGTGCATCTCCAAGTAGAGTTTCACTGGTTGGCATCCACAGGCTCCTTGGATTTGTTTGTGGGGCAGTGGGTGCAAGCCCGTGTTCTCTGCCCAGTGTCCCCTTTTGGATCCCTTGTTATTAACCTGTGATACTCACTCCCATCCTTGTTTTTTTTAATTTTTTTGTCACAAACAATTAGTTATGGTGTTCCCAGTGGTCTCCCTTATTGAGGGAGGCTTATAGTTGTTTTGGTGGGCCTTGGCCCTCACTAACCTTGGTGCAACAAATAGGCCTATCTCATACTGTGGCTGGAGGGGTTCCCAGGTGTCTGCAGGGCTTTTTTTCTTTCCCTTGCCCATGCACATCTCCAAGCAGAGTTTTACTGGGCAGTGTGCAGAGGCTCCTTAGTTATTTCAAGACATGGTAGGCACTAGTCAGAGTTTTCTGCTTATCATCCTTCCTTCACATCCTAGTAATTAACTTATTACCTGTGATCCCATTCTTATCATATCATCCTTTCCCCCAGTAACTGAGTCATTATATGTTTACAGGTCTCCCTCTAACCATTGAGGGGGGTCTTGTAGTTCCTGGCCAATGTCACCATTCCTGTATAACAAACAATCACTTTTTCACACTGTGGCAAAAAATGAAGGCTGAGGAAAAGGGTGAACAGGGCATGCCCCAAGTGTTCTACCTCTTCTCCCACTACAACTTCTAATATTCAGATGTTAAGACATTCTCATCCAGAGCCTGTACTCCTAAATACCATGTTCAATACATTCAATACATCCAGATAGACATTTCTCCATTAATTTGTCCAGTCCCCTTTTGAACTTGGTTAAATTATCAGCCTCCACAACATCTTGTGACAATGAGTTCCACAAGTCAATTGCACAATGCTTGAAAAAGAGCTTCCTTATTTTAGTTTTAAACCTACCACCTAGCAGTTTCATTTTATGGCTCATAGTTCTAGTGTTTTGAGAGGAAACAAATAATAACTCCCTACTTACTTTCTCTGCACCATTTAGTATTTTGTAAATCTTGATCATGTCCACACTCAAGTTTCTCTTTTCTAAGCTAAAAAGTTCTAGCATATTTATTCTCTCCTGTTAAAGTACATAATGGGTGGTGGTCCATTGGCTGACAGCATCTGAACGGGACCTGGGGGTCATGATAGACCGGAAGATGAACATGAGCCAACAGTGCAATGAAGCAGAAGGGCAAATAGAAATCTGATGTGTGGCCAATAGATCCAGAGAGGTGATCCTCCCTCTCTATTCATCATTGGTGAGGCCACAGATGGAGTACTGTGTCCAGTTCTGGGCACCACACTTCAAAAAGGATGTGGATAAGCTTGAGAGGGTACAAAGAAGGGCCACCTGTATGATTAGGGGCATGGAGGATAGGCCCTGTGAGGAAAGACTCTGGGAACTGTGCCTGTTCAGTCTGAGTAAGAGAAGGCTGAGAGGTGATTTGATTGCCACCTAACAAGTTATAGGGGAGCAACTCTTCTGGAAGGCACCTCAAGGGAGGATGAGGACCGATGGGCATAAGATAATAGAAGGCTGGTCATAAGAAAAAACTGAAAAGGGTCACCAGAATCTGGAACACACTCCTAGCAGAAGTGGTGCTGTCACCATCCTTGGAGGTGTTGAAGATGAGACTGAACAAGCACCTTGTTGAGCTTATCTGAGCCCATTAACTTCCTTCCCATGGCAGGGGACCAGACTTGATGATCTTGCAGGTCCCTTCTGGTCCTCTGATTCTATGATTCTATAGATTTATAAAGAGACCTAATTCTTCTTTTTGTTTTGTTCACTATTTCATGCTTTATCATTCCTAGCTCCTGTATAATTTTATGTTCCTGACTCTTGTATAATTCCTTTACATTAAAATTCCTATAATTTCTAATTCCTCGCATGAACTTTCCAACCATAAGAATGGTTTTCTACTGGAACAGATTACCTAGAGATTCAGGTCAAGAATCTTTATTAGAAAGGTTAGGGTAGGTTAGACAAGCATTTGTCTGGGATGATTTAGACAGGAAAGGTCTTGTCTTGAATAGTGCATTGAACTCAATGACTTCTATTTACTGATATTTTTGCACTGATATTAAGATTTATGCTGTTATTAAGATCATGTTCTACTTTTTCACATTATGTTTGTGTAAATATCTTTATTAAAAACCTGTTAAATTAATACTAGAAAGCTATTTAGATTGCATAGTCAAGCATTTGAAAGCTACAAAATATCATTTTTATGATTGCTGGTGTGATTTTGTTCACTAATGAGTCAGATATCTAGCATAAAAATATGCATGTATTATTAATGACTGGATAAGGATATGTATTCACTAGGAAATATGTTCAAGTTTCATTATTATTTTGGTATGTTGTGAAATGGAAACAGACCAGTCCCATGTGCAGAGAGAAGAAAAGTGGCAGTTCTAAACAGTTTTTATTTTTTGGCATGTTTAAATGGAATTTTGTGGGAGAAGGAAAGGGAGCTTCTCTGGCATCATAGCTGCAGCCAAAGGAAATACCAAACAGCTAATGCAAACAATTATAGTGACTGAGCTGCTCAATAAATAGTGCCAGGACCCTTTTTATATATATATTATGGAAAGTGCTAGGCAAGTCAAATGTAGGACTCCATCCTGGATCTCCCGATAGTATGCCTTATTTTTTCAAGTTTTCCCTAGCTGAGAGGAAATCTTAATTTTAGAGATCAAGCAATTAGATACATTCAGCTGATTGTATGTTTCTTTTCATTATTTGTCATAATAGTTTGCATCCCATTCTTGTTCACTTTAAGGTGTCCTTCATCCTCAGTGAACAGGTGTATAGAGAATATTAGCATAAAGGAACTGATATCAGTGCAAGCAACAAATGTTTTTATATCCATACGTCTCAGTTTTGTAAGTGCTTGTGTGCATTTAGACTAAACAGACTTTAAGAAAAGCCATTTTCTATAAAGAATAATGTATAAATCGGACTTTAATGCTAACAAAGGATCATGGGTGACTGGTGCCTCTTGAGCTGGTGGGGCATGTGCCCCCCCAGACACCAGTCAGTGACTGGGGGGGCGTCTCCCAGCAGCCAATCTTACTGGCGGGGGAGGCCGATCTCACTCACCAAAAAGTGGCCATGCCACTTCCGGAAGTCCTGAAAAATGATCTGTCACTCTCCTTTGTTTTTTTTAAGTAGGCCTGTAATATGAAGAAGTCACAATAACAGCTAAAAAGCTAGAGCTGTTAAAATAAATGCTATTGGGTGCAATGTAAGGTCAGCCCATAGCAGCCCTATTAAAGGAGGTCATAAAGTCAAATTATCAAGACTGCATTTTAGAGACAGTAACTGGATAAATTGCAAGTACGGTTAAGTAGTGTCAGGTTAAACTACTTGCACCCTTAAATTCCCAGATTTACAGCAAGGAATTTCTTTTTTTCTTTTTATTATGTGATATAGTCAAATGTAGAAATATATAACTACATTCTGAGGAGTTTAACTGAACTCAAGATTATTAAGTGTTGAACACTAGCTGAAACCAAATATCACACTGGATGAGTCAGCAGGATGGGGATTGAGCTATGTGCTGGCCTAGTTATAAGCACTGTGCTAGTTTAGGAATAATGTTTATAAAATAAATATTAGGCATTTCTTTTTTTTGTTTCATATTAATACCTTTGACAATGTTGTGTAAAGTATATTAAAATACATTTCCTACCCTAAAAGGCTTTCAAACACATTAGGTAGGGGTGTGCAAAGCAGGCAATATTCTATTTGGATTCAGATTTGGCCCAATTCAGGGGACAGTGATTTGATTTGCTGATTCAAATCACTGTCCCAATTAGATTTGGCTGAATATGAATCTGAAGATTTGATTCTGATTCAGAGAATCAGTGATTTGGCCATAGACACAGCATTATATGTTTTTTCTACATACCTCAAGGTACCAGGTGCAGCTCATGAATGCTGCGATGGTGGGGTGGATGGAGCATCCAACAAGAGCACGGGAGGGGTGGGTGCTCAGCAGCAGACCCAGAAGTACTTCCAGTCCACTACCTGGTCCACCACCAAGCACACGGGGGACCCCCTCCTCACAACCCCTTAGCTCAGCAATCAACCATGGGTGCCCCCCAAGACCCAAGAAGCACCAGTCACCAAGCTAGGGGGTGGAGTGGGGTCCCCCGCATGCTCTATGGTGGACTCGGAAGTGGACTGGAAATACTTCTGGTCCATTTCCAGGTCTGCCGCTGAGCACACGCCCCCCCTCCCCCCCCCCCCCCCACCCCAACCCCCCCTCCCGAGCCCTCTATCGCGCACTCCCTGTGGGACACTCCATCTGCCCCACCATCTCAGCATTCACAAGCCGCACCTGGTACCTTGAGGTATGTAGAAAAAACATACAAAGCTGTGTCTATGGCCGAATTGTCAAATCTCTCCAAATTGAATTGCAGGCTTCTGATTCAATTTGGAGAGATTAATGGGTCTCCTGATTTGATTCAGATTTGGAGATTCGGCCGCTGAATCAGGCCGAATCTCCTCCATATTGAATCAGTGACTGAAGCTTCACACAGCCCTAATATTAGGCACATTTGAAAAGAGTACCAAGATAAGTGGAAGCTGAACTGGACTAAAGTGAGGCTCTCAAGCATAAAGAATTTAGGACCTTAAACATATTCTGGTGTTACAGACAACTGATTAGGGGAAAACTTGCAGGTGCCAGTCATCCTTTGCTATTTTCACTACCATCTAGAAGTAAGGGGTGAGATACAGTGAGATGGGGAGCACAGGTGACGTTTAAGCTCACTCAGATTCCTGTTTTACAAGCTTAACTTATGCTCCTTTTGGGAGACCTGAGGCACAGCTACACAAGATGTTTACTGCAAAGTTGACTAATTATCTGTGCATTAAAGGTCTTAGTGTCTACATGTACATCCCTATTAGGGTGCACTAAATGAATAAACTATTCATCAGGGCAGGACTTGTAAATAAAAGTGTTTTCATGAGCAGCAGCAAGTGTGCAGACACTGAGCTGGCCAGCTGGTGCATGAGGGTGCTTCAGTATAGGAACTGTCTGCAGTTAGCCCCGCACTGAAGCACGCATGTGCCCCAGCCAGCCCTTCTGCATCACAATGAGACCAGTCAGAGCACCCTGGGGCTTGGCAGGTAGACCGCCCCCCTGGTGTTTGCCAGCCAGGGTGGCTGTGACCCAGCTCAGTGTGCTGCGGTCTAGGCACATGTGCAAACTGCACACCCAGGAGCTTCCTAGGGGCAATAAACCACAGAGAAATAAGCTCCATTGTTTATCACTTCATGTTAACGGCACATGTTGACACACCCCTGTTTTTCTAAGTTATGTCAGTCTCATTGGACTTTGCTATAGGATGGGTACAATATCAACCGTATCCACTACACAGCTCTCCTCTCCAATGTTTGTGTTAGAGACATTCTCCCTAGCTTAGCACTTTCACCCACTATACAGGAACCAAGGTGGAAGTCTCTCTCAGAAGTTCGGAGTCTCTTCCTACTTACAGTAGTTTAACATTCTTGCCATTTTTACTAAACTCTGATTTATGTCAGTAAAACCATCCTGCAAAACTACCTTATTTCTCCTCAGTCTTTAAAACTACAAAATAATGTTCCGAACTGTTGCCATTGGGAGGGAGTTTGTTTTCAGCAAATCTATGGCTAAAACACCAGAAGATCTAGTTCATAAATGGACAGGCTGATACTTAGATGAATCATGAACAGCTCCAGCACAATTATGAGAAAGATCCGGAAGGGTCTCTTGTTATTAGTGAAAATACTCTACAAATAAGGCTCCCTCTATACATGCAGGTAAAGACACAGTGGGATCTAATGCACAATTCAATCAATCGTGCCTTCTGGCATGCCATGTATGCATGGTAGAACGCATGACTGTGGGATCATGCATTAGATCCCATCACACCTTATTGCCAGTATAGGAAGAACCCAATCCAGGGATCCCCCTGCACTAGCAAGGAGTAGGCTCCAATGGTTGAGAGCCCCATGCACCCCAGTTGAGGTCAGAGCTTCAGTGATCTCCCTGCCCTGGGCATGCAGGCATACTCCTGGGGCTGGGGTGATGGGTTATGGGGATCACCCCTGCTGCGATCCTCCAGCCTTGGGGGTTTCCTACACCCCAGAGCCCAAGGGATTCTCAGGGTTCAGGGGCTTCACACACTCCCACCCCAAGTGCTAGGAATCACTGCAGCCATGATCCCAAGGTCCAGGGGTTTGGCATACTCCTGAGCCCTAGGGATCATGGCAGCTGCAATCCTCATGGTCCTGGAGTTTCAGGTACCTCTGAGCCTTAGGAATGAAGGCAGTCATGATCCCTAGGGTCCAAGGTTTTTATGCACTCCTGAGCCCTGGGAATCATAGCTGCTATGATCCTTAGGGCCTGGGGGTTTTCCACTGGACATGGTGCACCCCTGGGAGCTGGGATCCCCATCAGCAGACACGGCTGCCATAGGAAGGGGAGACCCTGCTACATGTGCAAATTAAAGCTTAATAGCAACCATCTATATAGTTAGTACCACAGTTTTGCCCATCATTGGTTGAAGAGGTCACTTCTGTTACTTGTGCTGTTTTTTCTTATTACAAATGAAAAAGGAAAGAAACTGTGGATAAAGGGACAGACAGAGCTGGGCAAAAACATCTAAAGGACTATGCGTGTTATTTCTGGAAAGGTTCCAGTGAAGTTAAAAGGGTATAAAAATCTGTGCCAGCTCCTGTTTTTCTCTTTGTGGCTTGGCTGAATTCAGTGCTCTTGGACGATTCCTACTGCTTGAGATGTCTTACAGCTATTTGGCTAGAGGCTAATACAATATTCTAGGTGGGGAAATAGTATTTTCTCTTTTTTCCACCATTCCATTCTTTATGTGATCATCAATAACCCTTTCTACTTTTTATTATTTTCCATTTTCTTCCCCTTTTAGCATTGACAAGAATGAACTGTGGTCTTTCTTATGGTTCAGTTCCTGCTCAGATCTGTGGGAGTTCCAATGCATCATGGGAGCCAGAGTCTGATTGGAGGAACACAACTCACAGGACAGGATAACCTCCTCCACCCCTGCTCCATCCGAGGGACTCGACCCCTCTGGCATTGGCATGCCACTTGGGGGGGGGGGGGCTGGGACATCCTCCCAGGTTTCTCCCACCCCTGTCATGGCTGATACCCCGCCCAGTGGAGGGGCTGGGGAGTCCTCCCAGTCCCTTCCTGTCCCAGTTCCACCCAGGGTGGCTGGCATCTCAGGTGCTGGGGCCCCGTCAGGTGGAGCTCCCTCCACTCCTGCCTCTGCCGAGGTGGTGGACCCAGAGGTGGCGAACCCCAAGCAGCCTGACCTACCCCCTATGGGGGAGGTGCCAGCTGCTCCAAAAAAAGCCAAGAGCAAGAGGCAAAAAGGAGTGTCTAAAGGAGCTCCTGCCCCTTTGGGGCCTGCCTCGGACAGCACCGGGGAAAAGGTAGCCAGGGAACCTGAGCCCACCCTGCCTGCCCCCCCGTAAGCCCTTCCACCTCAGGCCATGACTGAGGGTGTCCCAGAGACATCTGGCAACCCCTCACCCCCATCCCAGCCAGTGGGGCTTCTGAGTGCCAAGGCAGGGGGAGAGTGCCTGCCTCCAGAGCAGCAGCAGGCACGGGAGACAGCAGAGGGTCCTGCCACCCCACTGCCCACTCCCCTGCCCACCGAGGCCGATGAGGAGGAGATGGAGTGCCTGCCGTCCGAGCGCTGCAAGTGGCCCTGGTAGCAGGATGACATCTGCCCCCCAAAGCGGATGGGGATTGATCTCCCAAACCCAGATACGCAGGGAGGCCTGCTAGGGAGCCTGGTCATTGAGGGCACTTTCACTGGCCTCACCGGGAAGTCCCCTCCCAGAGTACAGCCCTGCCGGTTCTCGGTCGGCAATATCCAGCTCCTTCTGGAGAAACCCCCCTGGGTGGCCCCCAGCTATGGAGGCCTCCTCAACCTCTTGGACTAGACCAAGAGGTTGAGGAATGCGGCTGAGAGCATCCGGCAATGGTGCCTGGACCCCATGCAGTTTGTCCGCGCCCTTAGCGACGTGGCGAGGCTCATGCGCCAGGATCCGGGCATGCGTCAACACGCCTTCCGGCTCGAGAAGCTGGTGACCCGGGTGAGGGAGGTGCGGGGCCGAGGCGGGCCCGCAGAATAGGGTAGGGCAACGCTAAGCCTTCCCCTGTCTCTGTAGTTTTTGCCCGGATCTGTCACCTTCTCTCCCACCAGTACCCTGCCTACCCTTCCTCTCTCTTCTCCTGCTCATGGCGGTTACCACAATTGCCTCGCTAAACACCAACGGCTGCAGAGACCCAGTGAAGTGGATGGCTGTCCTGGAGGGCTTGCAGCAAAAGCGTCTTGCAATTGCCTTCCTCCAGGAGACGCACAGCGATGTGTACATTCAAGCTGACTGGCATGCCGCCTGGAGAGGTCGCTTGTTCCTGAGCCACGGCACCAACCTCAGTGCAGGAGTGGCGACCCTCCTCTCGCCACAGCTGTGGTACGACTTGGCGGGGGCACCACAGGGCACCCCGCTCACTATCCACATCACCCTGGCACACCAGAGCCTGCTCCTCGTCAACATCTACGTACCCACCGACGGGAGAGAGAGGGTCGCCTTCCTAGAGACCCTGGGCGACCTCCTGCATGACATCAGCGAGAAGGATGACCTGCTCCTCATGGGTGACGACTTCAGTTGCACCCTCGACGTGCTGCTAGACCGGACGGGGCTGGAGCCACACCTGCCTTCGACCCACAAGCTGCAGACCATGGTGGAGGCAGCTGACCTCATCGACACCTGGCAGGTCCTCCACGTTGACACGCGACAATACACCTGGGCTAAGATGAGTGCCAGCGGGCTCGCCATGGCCCGTCTTGACCACCTCTACATCCGCCAGCACCACCTGCCTTTACTGTGCAGCAGCTGCATCATTCCATTGGGCCTCTCGGACCACGCCCTGGTCTGCTGCGAGCTGAGCCTGCCTGGCAGAGCATGCACACAGGCCCCTTACTGGTGCCTCAGTGTCAGCCTGCTGCAGGACACCCATTTCAGGGACTGCTTTGCCCACCTCTGGAGGAGCTGGAAGGAGGCGCGGTGAGACTGCTCCTCCTGGCGCCTGTGGTGGAACGTGGGGAAGGTCCAGATCCGGGCATTCTGCCAGCAGTATTGCCAGCTGGTGGTGAGCGAGCTCTGCCGCTGCACCCAGGAGCTGGAGGAGGACGTGGCGGAGCTTGAGGCAGCCCTGCTCCACATGGGCAATGACGCGGTACTCCTCGAGAGCATCTGGTCCCGCAAGAAATGCCTGCGGGAGCTGGCGGAGGGCGCAGCCCGCGGTGCGTGGGTACATGCCTGCTGCCAGGAGCTGGCGGAGGCCGATGCCCCAACTGGCTTCTTCTTTGGCCTGGAGAGGTGGCAGGCCACGGCGAAGACGCTGGACCACCTCAAGACCCCGGATGGATGGCTGCTTACGGACCCAGGCGAAGTGTGGGGGCATGCTGTCGCCTTCTATCGGGACTTGTTTGCGGCTGAGCCTGTTTGTCCGCAGGCCGCTCAGCAGCTGCATCAGGATCTGCTGCGCCTGGGTGCTTTGCAGGTCAAGGCCCTGGAGTGTGAACTCTCCCTGGTGGAGCTTGAGGCTGCTGTGGGGGGGCTTGCCTTGGGCAGGGCCCCGGGCCTTGACGGACTGCCCGTGGAATTTTACAGAGCATTCTGGCCCCTCCTCAGGCCCAGCCTGCTCCGCGTCTTCCACGAGAGCCTCGTCGATGGGACCCTGACGACCAGCTGCTACCGGGCCGTGCTCACCTTGCTGCCCAAGATGGGGGACCTCGGCTGCCTGAAGAACTGGCAGCCTGTCTCCCTTCTGTGCACCGACTACAAGATCCTGGCCAAGGTGCTAGCGAACCATTTCTGCACCGTCGTGGCCTCCGTCATTGGGCCCGAGCAGAGCTACTGTGTGCCGGGCAGGACCATCCAGGACAACTTGTTTCTGCTACGTGACCTGCTCACGGCCATGGAGCTTTTTGGCCTGGACATTGGCTTGGTCTCCCTGGACCAGGAGAAGGCCTTCAACCACGTCGACCACCGGTACCTGCTTGGCACACTCAAGGCCTTTGGCTTCAGGCTGCTCTTCACCGCGGCACTCCGGGTCCTATACCACAATGCCTCCAGCTTGCTCAAGGTGAACGGCGTGCTCTGCTCCCCATTCCCTGTGCATCATGGCATACGCCAGGGCTGCCCCCTTTTGGGCATGCTGTACGCCGTGGTCGTCGAACTGCTGCTGCACACTCTGCGACATCGCCTGACCGGCCTAGCCCTACCTCCGGCACTGGGCCCCACCACCGGCCCCCCGATCCGGCTGACGGTGTATGTGGACGACGTGACCATCTTTCTAGGCAGCCAGGAGGATGTGCGGGCCCTGGTGGATTGCCAACGCGCCTATGAGCTCACCGCGTCAGCTCACATCAACTGGGGCAAGAGCAACGCCTTCCTGCTCGGGATGTGGACCGGCACGTCGCCTCCGGACCTGCCGGGAGAACCACCGGCCCCCCGATCCGGCTGACGGTGTATGTGGACGACGTGACCATCTTTCTAGGCAGCCAGGAGGATGTGCGGGCCCTGGTGGATTGCCAACGCGCCTATGAGCTCACCGCGTCAGCTCACATCAACTGGGGCAAGAGCAACGCCTTCCTGCTCGGGATGTGGACCGGCACGTCGCCTCCGGACCTGCCGGGAGACCTCGCCTGGCACTGGGAAGGCCTCAAAGCCCTGGGAGTGTTCCTGGGGCCACCGGCCTTTGCATCCTGCAACTGGGAGGACCTGGTGGAGGGAGTGGAGGCCCACCTTCAGCGCTGGCGCTGACGCCTGCCCGCCCTCTCTTACCGTGGCCGGGTCCTCGTCGTCAACAACCTGGTGGCAGCGACCCTGTGGCACCGCTGCACAGTGCTGGACCCTCCGCCAGAGCTCCTGGAGAGAATGCAGCGGCTCCTGGTAGACTTCCTGTGGGACGGACGCCACTGGCTCCCACGAGCTGCCCTCTACCTGCCCACCGGTGAGGGGGGCCAAGGCCTGATCAACCTGGCCAGCAGGGTGGCCGCCTACCGGCTGCAGGCCCTTCAATGGCTCCTGTACATTGAAGGCCACCTCCCATGGTGGCAGCTGGTGTGCCAATTCCTGCAGCAATTGGGGGGCCTCAGCTTTGACCGGGAGCTGTTTCTGCTGGACCTTACCTTCCTGAACGGGGCGGTTCTTCCCCCGTTCTACCGCAGCATGGTGCGGGCCTGGCAGACAGCCTTCCATCTCTGTCCCCAGGCCAGGCACCTGCAGTTCCTGCACCTGCTTCGGGAGCCCCTGGTCTACAACCCGGCCCTGCAGCATGTCGCGCCAAGCCTGGTCGTGGCAGCGCTCATCAAGGCCCGCACCACCTGCCTGGAGCACCTCCTGGACCCTGCTCAGTCAGCCTGGCTGTCACTCGAAGCCCTGGTTGCCCGGCTGGCACTGCACTCCGTCTGCACTGCGGGCCGGCTTCTGTGGACCGTCAGGGGCGCCCTCCCAATGGAAGAAGCGACCACCCTGGAAGTCTATCTCCAGGCTCGCTGGACCCTCCCCGCCGCGGACGCCGCACACGATACCTTCCTACCGCTGCCCGTCAGTACCTGCCATGAGCCCAAGCCATGTCCATGAGGCCCAGGTGTTCGGGCCAACCTGTACATACTCTCTACTGGCCCCGATTTGTCACCCTCCCTGGAATAAATGCCTCTTAAAAGTCAAAATTCTTTCTTTCTTTCTTTCTTTCTTTCTTTCTTTCTTTCTTTCTTTCTTTCTTTCTTTCTTTCTTTCTTTCTTTCTTTCTTTCTTTCTTTCTTTCTTTCTTTCTTTCTTTCTTTCTTTCTTTCTTTCTTTCTTTCTTTCTTTCTTTCTTTCTTTCTTTCTTTCTTTCTTTCTTTCTTTCTTTCTTTCTTTCTTTCTTTCTTTCTTTCTTTCTTTCTTTCTTTCTTTCTTTCTTTCTTTCTTTCTTTCTTTCTTTCTTTCTTTCTTTCTTTCTTTCTTTCTTTCTTTCTTTCTTTCTTTCTTTCTTTCTTTCTTTCTTTCTTTCTTTCTTTCTTTCTTTCTTTCTTTCTTTCTTTCTTTCTTTCTTTCTTTCTTTCTTTCTTTCTTTCTTTCTTTCTTTCTTTCTTTCTTTCTTTCTTTCTTTCTTTCTTTCTTTCTTTCTTTCTTTCTTTCTTTCTTTCTTTCTTTCTTTCTTTCTTTCTTTCTTTCTTTCTTTCTTTCTTTCTTTCTTTCTTTCTTTCTTTCTTTCTTTCTTTCTTTCTTTCTTTCTTTCTTTCTTTCTTTCTTTCTTTCTTTCTTTCTTTCTTTCTTTCTTTCTTTCTTTCTTTCTTTCTTTCTTTCTTTCTTTCTTTCTTTCTTTCTTTCTTTCTTTCTTTCTTTCTTTCTTTCTTTCTTTCTTTCTTTCTTTCTTTCTTTCTTTCTTTCTTTCTTTCTTTCTTTCTTTCTTTCTTTCTTTCTTTCTTTCTTTCTTTCTTTCTTTCTTTCTTTCTTTCTTTCTTTCTTTCTTTCTTTCTTTCTTTCTTTCTTTCTTTCTTTCCTCTTAGCAACCCCTTGAGAAAGATTCTGTCTACCCCCCATGATCTCTCATTTGGGAGTATGTCTAATTGATCCTGAATTAACTAAGCAAATAAATAAATAAATAAATAAATAAAAGAGCAGAATTTAGCCTTTATCACCTCATCAGCTTTTAGCTCACAGTGAGAACAAGTAAAATAATTGGATCTTTACAAACTATGATTAGAGACTTTACTTTAAAAAAATGTGATTTGGGCAATTTCTTCAAAGATATTTCCTTTTGATTCCTTTTTTTTAACCTCCTGCTTTCATTCACTAAGTGGGGGAGAGCTTTTATACATTTATTTTTATTATTATCCCTATGTATGACTACAAAGGTGTCAAAATAATTAGGTCAAGTGGTGGCAATAAGCCCAATAGAAATAAACAATCCTTCTTATGAAATGTCTTAAAATATTTCAGATGCTGTTCACAGTTTAGACTTTGTTAAATTCACACCAGACTTAACATCACAAACAGAATAACTCCTCCTTTTAAGCAATTAATATGTTTATTTTTCTTGTCTTTGTACTGAAAGATGTCAAATCAATGTGTTTTGTTTTTTACTTTTCCTGAAACAGCTGAGAAGGAAATCTGTCTAATCTCAACAGTGTTTGAAAATTAAAATAACAAAATGTGTTGGAATAACTGAGAATTTAAAAGTAGGACTTGGCCAAAATCTTGAGCCTTGTTAATCATACAGAGTAATTTATAACTCTGTAAAATATAAATCAATGGGCTTCCACTGACATTTAAATTAAGGATTGACCCATAGATTTAGAAGAAAATAATTTCTTACAATGCTTATATATTATGCCCCCAAAACTTTGTATTGAGTCCATTATGAAATGTTATATACATATATTTAATATCTATTTGGCAAATACATTATCTTTAAATTGCATAGTGTTTATGGAACATAACCCACAGTAGGAAAGACTAAAGTTTCTCTTTCTAGTTCAATTTGCTGCCAGTTATAATTCATTTTTTCAAGTAAACGCATACCAGAAAGAGATGGGGCTAATGTCTATGAATGCAAGGCAATAATTATTGGAAATTCAATAGTGTAATAAATTGTGTGTATGTATGTAGCTAGATATTTTATGCCATATTGCTGAATGACTAATTAAATCAGTGTATGTTATCCATCCCTAAATGTAGCATTAATAATTCTATTAAAAATATAATTACAAAGTATACTTCAGCATTATTTAAGTTGTAGTGCTATTAATACCCTTTGTGCCTACATAAGAAGATGAAGAATATTGGCATAACAAGCCATGTTGGTTCCCGGAACAAACCCTGTGGGAACGGGGGGAGGACACATGGCTCCAAGGGCAGGGGGGGCACGTGGGTTTTGAGTGGAGAAGATAAGGGGGGGCAGCAGTCTTATCCAGCCAGGAACTTCTAAACAGTCCTGGTTGAGCTGTTGCTGCTGGGCATGCTCTCTGCCCACCCCAGCTCTGTTGCTCTTAAAGCATCTCAGCCAGCAACAGTTTTGAAGTTTCCTGTATAGCAGTATGGACTGCTGATGAAATACTGATATGAGCTAACTTAATTTAGCTAGTACAAGCAATAATAGCAGTAAAGACATGGCAGCACAGCCTTCCATTGGGCTAGCAGCTAGAATGCAAACTCCGTTGGGCAATGAACTGTACTCTGGCTCTGAGAATCTGCTAAAACCCTTAACTTTGTGTCTTCACTGATGTTCTTATCCATGCTAGATAGATTGAGCTGCCCCATGTATGCATAAGAATAAATCCTGGAAGAATGGCACACGTGCACACACATGCACACAATTGCTACTTTGGGAATGAAAAGATTAATGGTCAGTGCAATTAGTGAACTTCCAGCATGCAGCAGGGTTGTGCTGTTGTGATTCTTTTCACGAAGCTCTAGGCTATTTATCTAGGGGTGTGCTCAGGGGAGTTTTGAGAGCTGTCTGATAAATGACTATGTGCACAATCCAGTGCTAATTCACATCAGGCTGAGTCTCTTTCAATTGACTGCACTGGGTTCTGAATCAAGCTGCATCGCAGCTGTGCAGAGCCACCAGCTGAACGCTTCTCATGTGGAGGATAGTGTACTAGGTCTTTACACTATCATGACTGATGTAGGGACTACTGGTACTGAAACTTTGCAGCCTGTGAGAAGGGCTCCTTCCCCTTCAGCTCACTTGTATCATTATGACCACAGTATACTTACTCAGCCTGAGCACTGACAACCCAATTTTTTATTAATGAACAATCTCTATATATAATATAAAGATACTACTATTCAGCATTGAAACAGAATGATATATGTAGCTTGACCAATATAGTGCATAATGGGCTTTTTTGTCAGCAGGTCATATGAAATCATTGTTCTTTGACATGACTCCTCAGTTGCCAGGGTATAACAGAATTTTGACTTATACAGAAAAGGGGATGGTGGAAGAAAGAACTCCTGGAGGAAATAGGTGAATCAGCAACTTCCTGCATACATAACTGGGAACTTAAGTAGCTTTTAAGTACCTCACTTGCTGTAAGGAGGTCTGCTCCATAAAACACTTAGGATCCTGATCCAGCAAAGCTTACATACATGTGCAGTCTCACTGATTTTTTTTGATCAACGAGGCTACTGCCAATGGACTGAGCTGGTACTAGCCCATGGAGAAAATTCTTGGGCTTAGATTCTTAAATGGATCTCAAGCAGCAGCTGCACATAGGTTTGGGTATTTCTTTTGTCATTCAAGTCTGTGAGGGATGACTATTCAGATACTACAGCAATAAATACCTGTAAGAAAGGAAAAAACAACAGGGCAATATCACTAGTAGGCTTAGCAATTTCCTATGATACAGACATTGTAAATCTAAAAGGAAATGCATGTTTGGAAGGTTTTCCTGTGCCTCAAGAAGAAATACAAATATTTGATCTCATTTAAATTATGAGCTTATTTGCAAGCAAAACAGAACAGAATTGAGTGAGAATATGGAGGTTTAAATGTCTAAAATTTGTGTTTTTTTTATTTTCCAGGGAGCCCCTTTCTATCCTTTTGCCTCTTTCTGCAATCTTTTCTTTTTCTCCCTCAATTTCTACGTGGGTTCTGCTGATCGTATGAAGATTAATTCAACTTGTGAAAACATCACAGCAAGAGGATTTTATCCTTTGGGGCTTTAGGTCCTCTGCTGCTGAGATACACACATTTCAGTTTTGCCTAGAATATGAGTGATACACAATATAAGCCACAACACACCAAATGAACTAAAACCCTAGTTTCACATACTGGCTCTGTATTTTAAGTGGCTTTTTGGAGGCACATCCACATATTTGAATCAGTCAATAAAACAATGTTTGCGTGTACATTCATAATTTCTCTGCAAAATGTTATGCATGCATAAGTCACTGTATAAATAATAAATTCAGATAATGATAGCACTAGCAAGAACTATAATTTAGTCATAGGACAAATTATAATGTAAGTATGTGTCTTAGATTTTAGTTTTAGAATCTATCAGTAGAAGTGACAAGCCCATTAATTTATTTTTTTTTTAATATAACAATTCCTATTCTCTGTTTTCCAAGTATTCTCAGCAGCTTCTGGTCACAGAGAGCTTTGGAACATTTGCATACTGAGGTTTTACGGTATTAAGGCTCTGCCTGTATAAAAATAGTATGGAATTTTGTAAAGCATTTATGCATTTAATCACTCAATAATTCTAGTCAAGTGCATCCCCAAACTTGGAAGTCTTCAAGAGGAGACCGGACAGACACCTTGCTGGGATCATGTGATCTCAGCAGTATTCCTTCCTAGAGCAGGGGGGGTTGAACTCAATGATCTTTTGAGGTCCCTTCCAGCCCTTAATTTCTATGATTCTATGATCATGTACTGAAGAAAATTTAAGGAATCCTTATATGCATACATATGAACATGGGCGACTGGTGCCTTCTGAGTCGGGGGGACACTTGCCCCTGCAGCCAGTCAGTGACCCGGGGGGGGGGGGCGGTCCCCAAGGCCAGTCACACTGACTTGTGGGGGGCAGGGAGCAGGCACTGCCTCTTCCAGTGGGGGAAGCCCATGGCTGATCGCACCACTGGCACTTCCAGGTGGGTGCAATCAGCCATGTGGGGACCACAGGGATAGCTTCTCCTGGTGCCCACATTCCCCAGCCAGCACTCTCGGGGGGGAACACCAGCACTCTCACCTGCCCCTCCTGCCTGGGAATGCTGGCTGTTAGGGGATGCACCAGCACTTTTAGAGGGTGCATGTGCACCCCCATGCACCACCTACACATCGCCACTGCATAAGAAGAAGGCAGAATTGGAGTCCCTATTAGCATACATATCATATATACCTCCATAGGTCATCTAGTCCAAACCCTCACCTGAGGCAGGATCATTTCTATCCAAGGCACCAGATTTTACAATAGACAAATCTACTGTCTAAACTCTTAGCAAACTGCAGTGAACCCTGACACAACACAGGACCATGTTTCTTTAGTCCTTCCCTCCACAAGGAGGGAGAAGTATGCATGAAAGGAGTACAATCATAGCTCCATTTCCTTATAGTCCAGTAAATAGAGCTAGATGAACCAGTAGTAGGAGTGAGTGGTGCAGTTACCATATGCCCAAGTTTTCCTGAACATGTCCTCTTTTTCAGTCCTTCAATCTCCATCCGGATGTTTTTTTGAAATAGGAACCAATGTCCAGGATTTTGCTTTTCTCTGCTGGCAGGAGGAAGGGGAGGGTGATTGGAGGCAGGGACAGCACTGGGAGAAGCTATTCCAGGTGCCAAACCTACAGCAGGGCAGGGAGCAGGTACTGCCTCTTCCAGTGGGGGAAGGGAGTAAAGGGGCCCTTTGAGGACAGCTCCATGGTCAGGATGGTCCTCATGCTTGTATGGACTGGGAGGCCTCAGGAGATGCTGCCTGGGGGAATAGGGGTGGCCAGGCTGCCTGGTGTGATGCTGGAGCTGCAGCCCAGGGCAGGGATGTCACAGGCCTCCTGTCCTCTTCCCTCCAGCCTGCGCCAGAGCTGGACTCACTCCGCCACCTGCACAAATTGAAGCAACCACGCTCTGGCCCAGTCAGGACGGGGGCAGCTGGGAGCCCAGCAGAGCTGGGGGGATCAGGGGGCTGTGGGTTGGGAGTAAAAGGCACTGGCAGGGCTGCAGGTCAGGAGTGAACGGCACCAGTAGGACTGGGGGGCATGGGTATGCAGATTGGGAGTGACAGGCACCAGCAGGGATGGGGAGTGGGGGGCAGGGACTGCAGGTCAGGAGTGAGGGGTACTGAGAGGGGGGTGGGAGGGAGGGGGCTGCAGGTTGGGAGTGAGGGGCACTGGCAGGGTTGGGGGGGGCTTCAGGTCAGGAATGAGGTGCACCCCTTAACAGGTGTCCTCCTTTTTTGGAACTGGAAATATGGTAACCCTAGTGAATGGTAAATTGAACCCAACATTGGGATGCATTAATGAGTATACAGCCACCCTCCCAATGCTTGAGATCTCTGTGAGGTATTAGATTTCTCTGCATCAAACACTAAATTATTTCCTCTTTTCTGTGTGGTTCTTTATTTTTGTAGTGGACTCTGCCTAAGCAATGATCCACCCCTTAATTTTATAGTTGTCACAATTCATGTAGGCTATGTACACACATGCAAATAATCTGGGAGAATTCTTCCAGGCTTGTTCTCCTGGTAGAGAAACATGCCCAGAGCTCCTTGTACAGATGTTCAGGTAAGTCCACTAAGAGAGACAGTCTCTGTGGGGTGAGCAGCTGTGAGGGAGGGAGGCCGAAGGACCATATTTTCTTTAGAGAGAAGCCACAGTATGTAGACATTCTCTGTGCCAGGAGGAATACAGCTGGGAGTGATGTAATCCTGGTTATTCCCAGATTATTTTTCTCCTGCAGTGTCCATTTTTACTCCAGGAGAAAAAGCCTTAACATTTGTATGCTCATAGTTTTTCCTGCAAAAGCAGCAACTGTCTCAGGAGAAACTGAATGTCTGTATGGCCACGTCCCCATGAGCAGAGTGTGTGTTTGCAGCACCACAAATTTGTGCCACTACTTTGTGCTGCAGTGCACACCCCTGCTCTTACAGTTTGCAGAAGGACGTGTTGTCCAGCTGTGGGGGAAGGAGAGGCTGGCTGGGGCACAGGGTGCCAAAGTGCAGGGCTAGCTGGCAAACAGACCCCACACTGACACACCCTGTGCCCCATTCAGCCAAGTTGCAGTACCCTCACAATGAAGCCCTTGTGTTGAGGCCATGGAACAGCTGGCTGGGGTGCAGTGCAACTCAAGATGAGGGAGTAGGTCTCCCTGGGCTGCTTGCTTCCCTGTCTCAAGGCACTCTGTGGCCCAGCCAGCCTTGAAGCAGCCAGCTGGGATGCAGGGTACCTTAATGTGGGGGCTCTGAAGCACAGAGATAGGGGAACAAGAAGCCCGGGACAGCCTGCTCCCCTGTCTCCACATTTGTCCTGATGCAGAGCACTTTGGCATGCTTTGCACTGTTTTTTTTTTTTTCAGGGTTTTTTCTTTTGCTACCAGGAAGTCCCAGTAGCAAATTTTGCCCCAGAACTGCAAATAAACAGTGTGGGGCATGGTTTAATGTGCAACATGTTCTGTTTGTGTTGCTGCAAAGATGTTTGTGGCACTATAAACCACACGTGCCTGCATGTCCGGATCTGGCCTATGAGGCCTCAGTGGCATTTCTAAAGAGAGGTAAATACCTAAGTAGGACAGAAAAAATAAGAATCTTTCCTACTCGCTAACATGAATTAGCATGCATACTATATCCAGAATATATTGAGGATCTATGCTATCAGTCAGTTTGCTTAGTTTTCACTGCACATACTTGGCAAAATTCATTTCAGAATGTGCATAAAAAACTATGTGAAGCCTTCTAAGCACTTTACAAAAAGTATTCCAGGAGGAGCTCCCTGAAATGTATTTGCTTGCAGTTTTCCATATGTAAGTATGAAAAGAAAGGTAAGACAAAGAACAATCCACCCACAGCATTATTATGTGTGTGGCTCTCATTGCAATGCTAGAGAGAATGTGCTATGAAAAACCCAGCTGGAGAGCTCATCAAGAACAAACCTAGCAAAAGCTGGAGTGGAAATAAATATGGGAAAAAATTAGAATAGCAGGAAACCACTACAATGCCTGAAAGTAAATTTTCTAAGTGATTACAGCCAGCACCTGCACCAATGTTAAAAGATAAAGTATAAACTCAATGAGGGGTCCTGGTAGTATTCTGAGTTCTTAAATGGAGCTAGAGTGGGCAGTGAGGGCATAACCGTGGTCTTTCTATATTCCAACCCTTGAAAAAAAATACTAGTTTGCTAATAAATAATACTAATGATCCTAGTACTTAACTTGCATGCTCCTTGTTTTTCACTAAAATGAGAGACATAGTTACCCATGTTAATCTGAAGTAAAGAAGAAGGCAGTTGTACCTTATAAATGCACCTCATCAGCTGCTGTGAAAGACTTGCATAGAGTGGTGCTCAGAATGGAGAGTGTGGTTTGAATACAAAAGGGAGGAAGGGAGGGGGAGAAGGGAGAAAGAAATGCTGGGAAGCAGGGAACAAAAGGGTCACAAAAGCTAATTCAGGTAGTGGAGTAAGAATCCATCGTCCCTGTTTAAACCACACTTAACACAATCAAGTTTGTGGATGATTTCTTGCTGCACAATTTCTCATTTAAACAGCTGATGAAATGAGCTCCAGCTCACAAAAAGCTTATGCTATATATATCTTTAATTTAGTTAGGCTAGAAGATTCACAAAAATGACAGACTGCAAATTCACAGCAAGAGAATCAGGCTGTTCCCAGACTTCTTTGTGAGAGGTTTTTCTCTCCTAAGTGAAAAGAGATAGCATTTCTCACTGTCCTGCATTCATTCAGGAAATTCAGGGAAGGGACAAGAAAAGGAGCTAAAGATAATTTAAACGTCAGAAAATCTGAATACATAGTAAACAGGATCTTTGTTCTATCTGAAGGATCAACAAGTCTTCAAGACTGCACTTATTTTAGTTGCCTCCATTTGTTTGCTTCTCAGTGGGTGCATCTATACAGTTCACACTGGAGTTTATTGTTCCCAAGCACAGTATTTACACATGCACCCAGGCCTGGAGCATGTTGAGCTGGGGTGGACCAGCCCACACTGGCAGGGGGCTCTGGGGGTCAGCTTGCCAGGCTGGCGCTACTCCTCCCCATCTCAACATGCCATGGAAGGGCTGGCTAGGGTATGAGGGTGCTATAATGCCAGGCTAGCTGCAGGCAGTCCCCACACTGTAGCAGCCTTGTTCCCAGCCAGCTCCAGTCACTGTCTACACATGCATTTTGGTGCATGTAACTATTCTGCTGTAGAATAGTACTTGTCCTGGATAGTATTATCCTACAGTGGAGTTAATTGACTGCACCTTAATATGGCTGCACATGTAGATGGTGATGCTTTACTGTAGATCTAATTAGTCAGTTCCATAGTAAAGCACATATGTAGATGCACCGAATATGTCTGGAACTGTAGCTACTCATCACATTTGTTATTATTTTCTATTGTTACAGTGAATGCAATAAATAAGGGTCTCAGTGTTCTAAGTAGCGTACAAATACAGTAGAAAAATAAATGGTCTCTGCTAAAAAGTCTTTGCCAATGTTCAATGGGTATTGTAGTTCATTTCAAATACTTGTTAGTACTGCCCTAATGGCCATCCCCAATGTGTACAACGTTAAATTAATGTTAGTGGATATATGTCAGTGTCTATTCATTAAACAGTGGCTATCAGGTACCATTTCTAAGTTCTGTCCCTAGTCATCTCATTTGGATCTATTGTCTCAAGTTAAACTTCTTCACTGGGCAACTGATTTTAGTACACAGCAAAAATCATTATGAGAAAGGTTATAAAATAAAATGACCCAATTGCTAATTGTGTGAAAATGCTCAATGTGCATGAATTAATGCTATACAGCCTTTAAACTGATTTCTTTCTCACTGCCTTGTCATATTTATTCTTTTCAGAATCAAGTGGCAAGAATCTTAATGATTTGTCATTTGAAAAGGCATTACTCCTTTGAGAATCAGGATTGGGGGGATTGAAAGCAAATTTATTTCAATTTAGTAGTAGTATAATTCCAAATGATATCAGCTGCATTCCAATATGATCTAATCCACAAAGTAAAAAGGACTTTGTTTTTTTTCAACAAAAAAAAAACACTTTCATTTAAAGGCATTTAGAGTGAACATGCCCAAAATGATATTTAAGAAATAATGAACATGTACAAGCCAGGTCTTATGTCTCTAAGGGTACATACGGATATGTGGGGAAGTTAGATTGAATTAAAAATGGCCACCTGATCCAAGGTAAATTGGGATGCGGGGGTTAGTGGTGGAACTAGGGGAGTTGGGAGGGGTAGTAGTGGTCCACAAGGGGAGTTTGGGGTGTTCTGAGGACTAGTGGGGTCCATGGGGAGGTTGGTGGGGTCTGGGAGAGTTTGGCAGGATGAGGGGGACTACAAGGTCTATGTGGGGATTGGGGTTGATCAGTAGGCAAGGTCTGTGTGGTGTTGATGAGGTCCAGGAGGGTTTGACGGGATCAGGAGAGCTAGCAGGGTCTGCATGGGTGGGGCTTTGGAGGATTGGGGGTTTGGTGGGATTGAAGAGGCTCTCTGATCCCACCAACCCCCCTGGACTTCCTTCTCAACCCCCATCCCACCCCAATGCCACCTGACTGCCCCTGATCCTGCACACTACTCCTAGGGCTGGTTTCATTGGCTTTCACCAGTCCCAGGGGCCTGGCTGAAGTAAAATGGGGTGGGGAGAGGGGTGTATGGATCAGGGTGTTCTGGTGGCTCTGCAGAGGGGGCTTGCTGGGATTGGGGTGGCTCTGTTTTTTAGTCTCCCAGAGCTACTTTTAGCCTTCTGACCCCCCTCCAATACCCAGATGAACAACTCCTACACCAAACCAACCACCCCCCCTCATCCCGCCTGATCCTCCTTCACCCTGACTTACTTCCATTAGTCCCAACACCACCTAATGCCAGTCATGTTGGCAGTGGGAGTAGTTTATGGGCTTAGGGGTTTTGGCAGGCTCTCTGGGGGGAGCTGGCTGGTCTGTGGGGGGGGGGGTATTGCCCCCCCCCAGACCAGTGTAGAGAGGAGCCAGGGGGCTAAAATAGCTTGGTGCCAAGAGGCGGGGAAGGAAAAGCAAATTCCCCGGGCTAGAGACAGTGACTGGACTTTTCTAGCTGCAGGGCTGTTCTGGGAACTCTACAGAAGTTCAGTTAGATCATTCTCACAGACCCAATCTAAGTTACACTACCTCTGAGGTACAGTAAACTTAGGTTGGGTCAGCCATTTTTAGACTGATCAAACCTTCCTGAACTTCTGTACAGTTCACAATTAGATTACCTAACTAGGCATCTAAGCGTAAGGTCTGCACCTGGGCAAAGTAAGTTATATCAGGTGGCCATTTTTAACACCATTTCACCTCCCTCTAATCTCCCTGAATGCCTACACATAATCTTTATAAAGTAATTCAAGTTTATCTGACCTGTCCTGTATTTCTGTTTTTGGCTGTGTTGCCCTATGGGGCCAGGCCAACTCTCAGGATCTCAATATTTTGCTGTTAGACAGGAGGGTGTGACACAATTGCACATATACAAACACACAAATCAATTAGGTGCATACACACACATACACACACATACTACCAGCTCAGGCACATACACATCCAAACCAGCCTAGGCACATGTATATCTATCACCAATTCAAGCACATACACTATACACCCCCAAAGTTGGACACTGATCACTAATTCATATATCATGCATACAATTACATATATATACACACACACATACATACACTCACCAGTTCATACACATACAACCCACCTACACATACACACAGGTAAGTTCCTAACTTGGATGATACAGTGTGTATGTGTATGCTTGGAGTACCTGGGATACTTGGGAGAATGTTAAGGTGAGAGAGAGAGAGAGTTAAAGGGTAGGGAGTGAAAGTTGCCAGAACCAGTGGACTACAGAGAAACTGGCTGAGGAACTGAGGCTTGGCTTTACTTAAGGTAGACTGGGGCTGGAAACTGAGGCAGACAGCTGAGATATTGGGGCAGGGGGCAGATAAGTGGTGGCAAGGAGGAGACAGCCAGGAAAAAAACTGAGGCAGAAACCTGGTTACTCAGGGGAAAAGGAAAAGGCAGTGGGGATAAGTCAGTGGCAAAGAAACAGGGGGTTTGGAAGCAGAGAGGAGCGCAGGACAGGTGTTGGAGGTGGCAGTGAGCCAGAAGCACGAAGGGAGAAATGAGACAGAAGTTAGAGGGGCGAGGAGCAGAGATTGGAGCAGGGCCAAGCCATAGAAAAGCAAAACCCAACTTAGAGGTCCAGATAACAGTTTTATTAAACAGACAACACACTATACAGCCCCAGGAAGTTATTGGTTCTCACACACACACACACACACACACACACACACACACACACATACAATGGCAGCGGGAGAAAGAGACTCAGTGGAAAGGTTGGAGTCCAGGTGGGAAAGTGAAGCAAAGTCCAAGTCCTTGGTTGAAGAGGGGTGGGGGGTGATAGCTACCTATCCAGGCTGGAAAGGGGTCCTTGTCCAGTAAGTGTTGTCCAGAGGGGGGCCACTGGCAGGGCCTCTGGGTGGATAGGTGGTGTGGCATGGTGCAGGTCCAGATGGAGAGGGTGTCCCACTGGGTCTGACTTCACTGCCTTTTTTTATAGGGGCAGACCTTGTGTGACCCTAGTGACAGGAGGCATGCCCAAGCCTGGCATACTGAGGAGCATGTGCGCTCCATGCAGATATGTGCAGTTTCGGATGTCTGTAATGATGGGGTACAATGGTAGAGTTGCTGGTTCTGCAGGATCTTTTTTCTTTTAAATGCTGGGTTCTTGTCTCTGTTCCTGGGTGAGGTCCATGGTTCCTGGATGAATCAATGTGAGGTGATGGCCCAGTTGTTACAGACCATTCAGTAGAGGCCTGCTACCATTGTATTTCAATCATTCCCAATCACATTCATTCATCCGGGAACCAATTTATATGGGAGGGGTACATGACTCATATAGCTGCAACACAGGGGATGCCCAGGCAGAGGACACAAGATGGATGATTGACATACAAAATGGAAACTTGACATGACTTACATATATAGACCTAAAACAGTAATCACACAATATAAAAGCAGTACAAACATAATAATTATCACTTGTAAAACGGTGGGTATCTCTATCAAAATAGCAGGGAACTTATTTGCAAAAAGGGGAGAGAAAAATAACACTTACTGCCTAAAATAAAATGTTAAAGCTTATCCTACATCTTAGCTTACTTATACTTATCTATAGGGAATAGAGAGGGAGAGAAAAAGTCAGAAATGTTTGGGGAAGGGGAGGGAATGCATTTTAAAATAAATAAAAAAAGAAAAACTGGGGGTTTTGCTACAAGTGTACCATGTGTACAGAAAGGAAGA
>NW_005842117.1:808833-811505 GCF_000455745.1 Alligator sinensis | reverse complement strand
GAGGAGAGGGAACATAGTTTAAGATTTTCTGAAATATGCCCCTATTATTAGACCTTTAAACCCTTACTTAAAGAAGTGATGGGATTTTTTAAAGTACTGAGCTCAGTGTGAATACATATGTCACTACCTAAGTTCAGACCCCATTTTGCAAACATTGGGAGAAGGAATGCATTCAGGACTTTGAAAATAGGAAAGGACAACACTAGTCATCCCAGTGCCTCATGTCAGACGGCCTTGACAGGGTATTTAGCATTAGAATTGAGAGAATAGAAACAGTAAAACTGAGTATTGTAGCAGACTCCAGAATCAGGTAATTGAGTACATGCTTGAATTGAGAATATATATTATGATATTGAAGAGTGAATGAAGTCACAATTCTGGAGGGGTGTCTCTTCACTCCATGAAGTAAACCAAAATCTTTTTTTTTTTTTAAATACAAGAAAGCAAGTACCTTCAAAGGCCTTGAGTTCAGGTATATCAGTTTTTGAGTCACTGAGATATTTATTATTTATCTGGAACTCTCAAGTTCTAGCTCTCTGGGTGCTTTATGTAAATTAATGCATAGCACACAAATTAAAATCACTGGTTGCTTGTGGGGGGGGCAGGGCTCAAACAATCTTTGAATTGGGTCTTTAAGTCATATTCTCAAGACAGTATAAATGATAGCATAAAACGCCTAGAAGGGATGATATACTAGTTTGTATTATTAAAATGCAAAAACAGGACTGTGACTCAGAGCATGGCCACAGGATATGAAAGTCCCAGAGCAAATATCACCATGGAAGCTGTACACAAACAAGCAAGCTGTGCATTTGAAGTCAGGTATTTGAAGGCATGAAAAAATTGTTCCTGATTCTTTGAGTGTTCATTTGCCAGTCTCAGGGACTTTTGAGTGTTGTATCATACATTTCCACCTTTTTAAGTGGGACAGGATGACTTACCATGGATAAACTCATTTGCATGCCTATGGTTTCAGATATTGTACTTTTCTGTCGATAAAGAAAGGATGAATATGAAGATTTTAACTTACCTGTTGAACAGCAAGTATATATTACAAAGGTAGCAAACTCCCCCGCACATACATTGGCATGCTTCATTAGTTTTGAAAGCTATATAAAAGGCCAGTTTTTGGTAATTTCCAGAAGTACTTTATCTGACATCAGCACTTGGAGTAGTGTCATAATGTTCAGTACATTTTTTTTTTTTTTGGAGATCATTACACAGAAAAATATCTGTTGGAACGCACAACAAGGTTATCAAATCCATTTCACTTTTGTGTGGCCTGAGACATGTTGAAAAACAAAGAACTGATCTGCCATTGCTTTTAACGGGTTTTGGATTGGTCCCTAAGTTTCCTTAAGATGAAACATCATTAAACTACTGAAATGGTATTCCTCATGGGAAACAGGTTATATACCATTTTATAAATTAAATTAATAGAATCTAATTCCCAAAGCAAAAGGAACTAATGCTTAAGCTGGAACCCATTTAATTAGAGTAGTGGTGAATATTTATGATGCAATTGGTAAAAGCAAAATGAAGCCAAAAAATCCAAGACCCCAGTCTAAACAGTCTGTTATTGCTCCTCTTTCCTTAAAAGGTAAATTTGCCAATCTAAGGGCTTGCATCATACATTTCCAGATTTTCAGTGGGACATCTTGACTTGTCATTAGTCAGCTCACTTGCATTAACATTCAAAATATGTCAATTGTTCCAGGTATATCTCCACTAACTCTAATGGAACTAATGGATGAATGTAGCTCATCAGAGTCAAGCAAATGCTGATATTCATGAACAATCTATAGGCATATTGTAGTTATAGAACTTAAGAAAGGGCTAGACTTTTATTTTTTCCAGCTCAGGCTTAGTTCTGCAGCAACTTGCAGAAGTAGTTGTGGAACTGGACTGATGACAGGAGGCTCCTTGCAAAGGTCAAAGTGGAATTGTGCTCTTTATTTCAATTGTAGTAGAAATAGGAAAGAAGAGACATCTATATGAGATGCTTTAACACAGAGATCACTAATTAGCTCTGCTGTAAAGCATCACCATCTACACATGTGCCCCTATTAGGCCAGAGTAAACTAATGAACTCTGTCTTAAGATAATATTGCCTGACACAAGTACTCTCCTATGGTGGAGTTATTTGCTTTATCGCAAAGTATGTGCAGAGGATGACTGGGGCTGGCGGGAGCATAAATGTACTACTATGTGGGGGCTTCCTGCTGGCTAGCCCAGCACTGGAGCAACCTCATGCCCCAGCCAGCCCCTCTGCAGCACTCTGACCCCCTCCAGACACCCTGCCAGTTGTTGCTGAGCCACCCTGGCTCAACATACTGTGGTCACAGGTGCATGTGTAAATGCTGCACCCATGAGCAATAAACTCCAGTGCAAACTTCATCGGAGTTTATTGCATCGTATTAATATTGCATGTAGATGCACCCACAGAGTACCAGAGGAAGGATGATGTGAGAAGCAGGACAGTTCACCTGTTGGTCACTCTTGGGATGAGATGATCGTGATGAAAAGGGAATTATCTCACCTTGTTGGGGTTTGATGCAAAGCTCACTGAAAACAATAAAAAATGCCACATGCTTTGGATCAGACCCACAATAAAAATAAGAATCAAAATAGCTCATATTGGAAGCCAGATCAAAATTATGAGTCAGTCTGTC
>NW_005842117.1:806789-808802 GCF_000455745.1 Alligator sinensis | reverse complement strand
TGATTGAGAACTCTCAGTTGTGCCATATAATATTTTCTCTAGCGTTATATCCTATCTATTGTTACAGCTGTCAGATTTTATTAAGATTATTAGCTTGGGTTCTGGAGGGGGAAAAGTAATCAGACAAATGTTGCCCTTCTTCCTTTTTATCAATGTTTCCCAGCAGCAATAATATGACACAGTGCTACACATTATGCAAATATGCCCATTTATTTTCATAGTCCCTTCACACTTAACAGACTCTTATGAGTCCTCTGCTGACTTATCACTGACTAATTGATTCAAATAATAATTAATTAGCAAAATGAAAATATATAGGGTAGCATCCAAAGCCAATATGTGTGTACACAGAAAAATTATATAAGTACTTACATATATTATTACATAGTATGTATTTACTAGCTACAGATGTGTATAGATTGAACTGATCTTGTAAATGCTTGGTACCTATGAAAACAAGGCCTCATTGAGCTTCATAACCATGGTTTTTAAATTTCTAATTTAAGAATAGGTGTGTTAATTTATTTTCATAACCTTTTAATCAGGATTATTAATGACAGATGTCCATCTTATGAATTTATATTAATCTACAACATCACGTTGTAAATAAATGTCTTTTAATTTATTAGACAATTATCATCTGTAATTGAATCCAAGATAACTTCCAATTTAACCCAATAATTGGATTCTATACATGGAATATTATAATTGTGTATGTATGGAATCTAATTATTGGAGGGTCATGTGTTTTTGTGTGTGTGTGTGTGTGTGTGTGTGTGTGCGTCCCATCCCCTGATGCTGTGGGTAAAGCTGTGGCAGGGAGTCAAGCAGCAGGATGTCCTCCCTTTCCAGTGCCTGCCCCTGCAGAAACTTGTCCCTCCTGTGCCTGCCCCCCAGCACCCCACTGCTAGTGTTAAGCGTATGTGGTTCCTCACTACAGATTACTCTACAGGACAGTTTTTATTGCAGTTTTTACTGACCCAGGGCATGGAGCACACAGGCTGCTTGCAGATGTGGGGATAAAACAATGGTGCTTTACTTTAAACAGTGCCGAAGAGGCAGCTCTTTAGTTGCACCCGGATTTCCCAAAGTCTTAACAGATCAGGCACTTTAGTGGGGGGGGTTGAACCGGCTGTAATGAAAGGTGTCAAAAAGCCCTGCTGAAGTACCCACTCTATACTTCAGAGCCAGGCCAAAGTAATGCACTCCTGCTGCTGGTAAAATGTTGGGTTGTTTTTTGTTTGGGTTTTTTTCTGGGGGGTGGGGGGTCCACATGTGTCAGTGCCCACAGTGACTCAGCCCTGCCCATACTCAGCCAGTTGGGGCTGGAGCTGCAATTGTAACAGCTCGCCTGCCACTGCACAGTTTCCTCAATCCTTCCCCCATCCTGCACTACGCAGTCTCACCTCTACTTACTTCCTCTCCTCATCACAGTTTCCCTTGCACTCGCCTCACCTTTCAGCATGTGATCTTCTCCGGGGTGGGGTCAGAGTCACAGCTGGAGTCAGCACCAGAGCTGGAGCCGCAGCAGCTGCCTACTATGGGCCATACTTGAATCTAAGATGCAGTTTATTTTTCCCCATGTTGAACTGGGTTTGAGTAAATATGGAAAATTAGTTTCTTATTTTGATATATGAATTTTAAGTTGTATTTCATATTCAAGAACTCAGACTTGTGTGTCTCAACAGAAAGACAATATTGTATCAGACATAATATAACCTATGGAATAAACAGTGGGTATGGTTATAGCTGTTTTTGATATAATCTGTAATTTTTTTTTTTAATATAATCTGTGAGTTTATATTTGTCTCGGACGGCCAGAGCCAACTCGAGTTACGCTCGTACGTCAGGGCGGGCTGGTGAATGGAGAGGCAGACACAACTTATTGGTTGCAAAAAACTTTACTCACGCCGCTTGCAATCACGACGCAGGTGGTCCGGTCATCGGAACAACCACACGAGTTGCTCCAGCTGGCGGGGCCCAAGCCAGTTAATCCGTCCGCAATTCGAAGCC
>NW_005842117.1:799386-800265 GCF_000455745.1 Alligator sinensis | reverse complement strand
GTCGGAACAACCACACGAGTTGTTCCAGCTGGCGGGGCCCAAGCCAGTTAATCCGTCCGCAATTCGAAGCCGGCGGGGAAAGGGGTACGTCGGGGTTGCGCTCGGTGACGGGAAGAAAGATCGATAGGTGATCAGTCTATCGATCGGCAGCCGCAAGTCAGATAACTTCAGAGGCACTCTGCAGCGTGCTCAAAGCTCTTTGACTTGGGCGGAAGTCGCGCGGAATTTTAAATGGCCAGCGAGCCAATTACTAGCCACCACGTGTGAATAATTTAGCACTGGCCAATAGCAGGGCACAAATTTACATTCGAATGGCGGGAACTCTTTGCACCGTGCATCTCCGTGCTGCAAAGAAGAAATGCATCTTGCAAAGGAAACTGCAAATTAGCGGGAACTCTCCTGCACGCAGGCTCTCAATTGCAGCAGAACACTCTGCCGTGCAAAGGAGCTCTCATGTGACCAGGAAATTCCATAGTGCCGAGGCACCAAAAATCACTGGGTCGTGACAATATTTAGTTTGCTTTCTGCTTACTTCCCAAGATCTCATGCTAACTTTTGTTAGAGCAACAATATTGCCAAATTCCAGTTTGGTAGTATATGCAGTCTAATTATTTTCTTTTTTCAGTTTTATTAAATGATATCTTGTCCAGTCCCTAGATGTGAATGACTTTTCAGACACTAAACATAGTTTAAAATTTAATTAAAATTGAATGTACAGAGGCATAGCTGGAGAAAAGGTATATAGCCAGAGTATTCTTGTATACTGATTATCATCTGATTTCTGCTAAGCTAAGCCCTAAGGCTGCTGAAGGTTTTTTGTGAGTCATAACTCCCAGAGCCAGGGGACAGCCCCATAACAACCCCATAACAACCTTGGAT
>NW_005842117.1:738993-799376 GCF_000455745.1 Alligator sinensis | reverse complement strand
AATTTGCCCCCCCCCCCCCCGTACTCAGATGCTCCAAGGGATATTGCAATACAACTGAGTATATATCCATATACCTGAAAATATATGGCTGATATCAGTTACTCGCTAGTGTGCGTATATCTCCTTATCTTCTTTAAGTTCTTTAAGTTAATTATTGTGAAACAGAATAAGACTCCCATCTTAGATTCTTATCACTGTTTAGCTTCATACCTGTTTAATACACATTTTAGTTTCTGTCCATCTCTACTAAAGAATCCATAGAATGTAAAATAGAAACTGAACTCACAAGACTGTAAGACAGATTTTTTAAGTTGACTTCTCATGGGAGGTACTCTGACACCAAAGTGAATGGTGACCTTATAAGAATGTTAGGGGATGTAGAGCCGTGAATCCCTCACATGAACTGTCAAAGAATGGTGACATCTAAATAGCCTTAGCCATTAAACTAGGAATAAAATAACTTATCTAGTCTGTATGTCTGAAAAGAAATTGTTATGACATTTTAAATCCTTCTAAAATGATCAGGTAGGAAATTGACTATGGTTAAAACAAAAATAGCTTAATGGTTCTGGAAGGAATTGCAGTAGTAACATGGGAGTTTAATCAGCAGCACGGTGGTGTATTTCAAAAGTGTACTTTTAATTTTGCACAGACAGGGAAAGTTTGCAGGGGATTTCAAGCAGCATGAATCTTTTCACCTACACTTTCTCTCCTAGCTTTCTTCAGATTTGTATTTCCGGGAGAAAAAAAATAATAAAAAAATCTGCATAATCATCCAGGCAGATATTTTAATGTAACGGTTATCGGTTTTCTCAGCAGGGTTCTAAGAGCATTTCTGGTTGAACAATAGCTTTAGGAAGTAGTTTTTAAAACAACCTTTCCAATAAATGATATGGTTCTATAGGAAGAAAAAAATCTTCACTAGACTGTAGGGTATACCACTCGATGATGATTAAAGAAGGCTTTTTTCCTCTCCTGAGAAACTATTTTCCGATCTCTTAAAGGTTTAAAGTCTTGTTCAAGGAAAACAGCACAGTAGCAGGCAAACTGAGTTAAATATTTTTCAAATACTTTTTCTATAGGAATATGCTCAGTTATCCTATGAACAGAATACCAGTCTCAGGTGGGATTAAGATAATAATATCATTGTATGTTGGAACAATAGGTTGTATCAAGCATGTTAATAGTTCAAGGATAATTTTTCATGTTGTTAATTAGAGGAATCCAGAGCTGAAATCCTAGCCCTGCTGCAGTAAATGGGACTTCTGCCATGGACTTAAATTGGGCCAAGATTTTACCTCAGGATCTACTTTAATGCTGGGTGACTGTTGTAATATTCCAGAAGGGCTGGGTGAATATAATACTCTCTTATTTGTGAGAAATTGTAGTTCATTTCTGTAAAAATTGGTCTCTGCTCATACCAAATAAAATGGTATAGCATGCTCTTGAAACATGTGTTGAGGTTTCTCACTTTTCTTCTGTGTTAGAAACCACTTCCATGTCATCCCATATTCAGTATTATAATAATAAGAAATAAATTGCAGAGTAACAACAATCCATGAAAGTATCAGAAAAATGAATATAATCATGCTCCATTTCTACAGAGGTACTTTGTTCCTGGCTGGCTTTGAGAGTTTTACACTTCCTTCTTCTGCAATGTTAAAGGAGAGACAAGACAAGGGGTTAAGATGGGAAAGCAAGAGCTCTTTTCCATTCAAGCTAAAGAGACTCCTCCTTTGCTAGTCAGTGGGCCTCAGCTTCAAAACCATGACTGAGGGAGCTTGTCTTTATAGTAACTGTTAATTTCCTTAATTTAGAAAAAAAAATTGGAGTCTATTTCAATCTATCTCTAAGTGCATATTTTTCCTACCTAGTAGCTGCCCAGATACTTTTTCTCACTTTGATCTTTTCTGAAAAAATTGTGAACACAATGTTTTTTAGGTCCAACTGTAATCCTGTCTACTTTTCCTTGAAATGCAATAGCATGGGTCTGCATAAGAAGATTTCCTGAATATTCTTTCAGTCATGTTAGGATTTTGTAGCTGCTTAGTCAGGTCAAAAGTTTTGCATTTTTTAGTTATTTCTAAAGCATAAAGCTTACAGCCTGACACATTTTCCATCCAATCTGTAATCCAAATGGCCTGTCTGGGGAATTGTCTCTTCGCAGTGGTGTCCTTACCACTATTTTGGTGTGGTTTATACATCTCCATAAGCACACTGAGCAAAGGTTGTTTTGGTAGTCTAGGAGAAAGATTTACCCCATGGTTCAGTTTTCATGCTGGCCCATTTAGGTATGATAGGTTACCTAGTATTTTTTTTTAATTTGTGCTATGGATCCTCAAAAGACTCCTCTTCTGTGGGTGTGGAGGGGAAAGAAGTGGAGAAAGGGTGACTAAAACTCAGCCACCTGCATGTATGGCTTCTCATGACTAGGGTAGAAGGGGTGCCAGAGTGGTTTCTGGCTGGTTTCTGGAAGGAAGTGTTTTTGTTTGTTTGTTTTTTTCCTCCAGTGTCTGCTTTATTTTGTGATACATTCAGTGTTGCATATCAGTTCTTTGGATTATAGTGTTTAAAGCTATCTGAATGAGATAACAATTCTATCCCTAAACTACTATTTTCAATTACTATAATATTCAGTATTTGAAAGCATGACTGTTTTTGCTGTTTGGGATCTGAAAGAGAAGATGAACTAATTTTCAAAAGCTCATGTAATATCACCTGAGCTAGACATAAGAGCCATGCAGAGCTGGCCCTACGGGGCTGGCAGCATGGGTGACCACTCAGGGTGCTGCACTCAGGGGGGTCTCACACACACACACACACACACACACATCCCTGCCCTGCCCTGCCTTGCCTTGCTGTTCATGCAGGGTAGGAGCCATCGAAGGACTTCAGTGGCAACTAATCCTGGGGGCTGGGCAACAGGGCCTGTCACTCCTGGTCATGTCTGGAGCTAATTGGAGCCAGGTGGCTGAGGCAGCAGGATTAAAACCCCCTAAGTGGTGGTAACAGTGGTGGGTACTGCCAGGCAGCATGATGGGCCAGGAGAAGGGCACCAAGGGCCATGCCAAGGTCAAGGCAGAAGTGCCCAGTAAGAAGGCGGCACATCTGGGCAGTCCCATCTTGTGCACTAAGGGCTTCATCACCACTGAGCTGCGGGGGCTGGAGGCCAAGCTGCAGCCCCTCCTTGCCACCATCACCACTGCCAAGGGCAGGGATGGCCAGGCAACAATGCCCTGCTGCTGGGGTTGGGCTTTCTGTGTGGGCAGCCCTGCCTGCTGTCCACCTGCCTGCCCTTCCTGTCACCCTGTGCCAAGCCCCTGCTGCCCCTGGCCCCACCAGCTGGCACCAGACCAGCATCTCAGGTGAGCAGTTACACATATTGCCAAGTGATAGCTGACAGGGTCCCCTGCCACCCCAGCTGCTGGGGCACATGTGCCACCCCCCATACACACACAGCCACCCCCACACATACCTCCATATCCTTCCACACTCTCCCCCACCCCCACATACAGCCACCTCCCCACATACCTTCTACACCCCCATACACATCCTACCCCTCAATGCCCTCCCACACACACCCCAACCCCCCCAAAACAGCCCCTCACACCCCCCCCTTGCACACACTCCACACACTGGTAGGACATAGGGAAAGGCACTGGGAGGGAGAGGTACCGAAATACAAGTTCACCTAGGGTGCCGTTTTCTCTAAGGCCAGCTCTGGAGTCATACTTTGTTGTGTTTAACATTTTAAATGTAAGCACTTATAGCTAATATAAAACTGTATTTAATAAATATAAGTTCTTAAAAATTGAATCTCATTAATTAAGTCATGGTTACATAAAAAATCTACAGTAGAATCCATATGATGTACTCTACTGTGTTATATAAACTGTGATGTCAAGATATTGTGACTTGATGTCATAGACAAAAAATAAGGAGATCCCAGATCTTATTGGGGTTTATAACTTCAGTGATTGATCATGATGAAAATAATTTAAAAATCTATATCTGTTTTAGATAAGTGTGCTGTTTGTCTTTATTCTGGGTAAACCACATCCTCCATTCATGAATATGAATGTCACTATAAAATCAGCACTCAGGTTTTCTGCTGTCTTTCTAACAACACCAAGGATGTGAAGTTATTGTTTTCTGAGCACTGGCACAGATAAATATTCCCTCTGTGTAAGAGGGAATATTTTGTACTCTGGGTAGGAGTTTTAGCTGGCACAGACAAAAACTGATGATTCTACATGGAGCTTTGTTCAGTAGAATGGGATATCTTTAGAGAATTGCTATAGTCCAGCCAATTTGGTTGCTGTGTTTACTTTAAATTTGATTTGAGGTACTTCTACATTGTTCTATGTACAGATCAGGCTTGGTCAAAACCCATCTCTCTCCACCCTGTCCCCCAACTGCATCTCTCCTTTTTCTTGGGATAATGAGCATATATGGCTTGTATCTCTATGAGGGAGGATTGTTTCCCAGTTTAACAATGAGATTGTAGGCTGCTTGTACATGGCATGACGGTTAAATTTGGTTTAGTTCTCCATAAATTAAAACAGTGGATTTTTAAAAACACCGCTTTAATTTAGGGAGAATTAAACCAAACTCAACCCCCATGACATGTACACAAGGGTGGGGGCCCGATCCTTACTTCCCTCTTTGATGGTGGGGGGCAGGGTGGGGGGGTGAGCTCCTAGCAGGCCGAGCAATCCCTGAGCTGAATGGGGTTCCCCAGGTTGCACTGGCCTGCTGGCACCCAGTCCAGCTGTTCGTGGGGAGTGCTGCAGCCATGGAGGTAAGCACCAGCTCCCCCACAGCCATGGAGGGAAGCACCAGGCCCCTGCACAGCTCAGGCAGGCAGGCAGGCTCTAGGGAGGGGAAAATAAAAGATCAGTCTCGCTGTTTTGTTTTGTTTTTTTCTTTAGTGGAGCGTGCCTGCACAGACTACCACTGGGTCCCACAGCCCCTGAGCTGAGTGGGGCCTGCCAAACCCCGAGCACATTATCTTCCAGCACCCTGTGCACTGTTGCATTTTGTTAGGTAGCAAACTAAAACACCTCGGAGGTGTTTTAGTTTGCTACATGCCAAAGTTATTTAAAGCAGAATACGCCACCAAGCGTGCAAACGGCAACGCCATTGAAGTGGAATACACCGCCAAATATACAAACAGAAATGCCATTAAAGTGGTGCAAAAAGGCATTTAAGCCACCTTAAAGGACAATTTTGTGGTGTGTACAAAGGCCCATAATGGACAGATTGTGTTTTTGCTACAACATACAGTGACAGTAACGATAGAAAAAATGCCTCCCTTTGATAAGTCCTGGGCACTGAACTGACCCTTTAGACTGCAGGCAACAAAATATTAGTTAGGATGTATCTGAGGTTGCTTAAAGTTACACCTGTGACAGCTGAAATTATGTCTGTGTGATAAAGGTGCTTGCTGAAGGCCCTATGAAGATTAGACCAAGTGTTTTTCTGTATTTGTTTAGATATTAAGCTATATGTTGTTGCTAAAAACCTAATTAAAGTCTAAGATGTAGTGAGGCCTTGTATAACATAAGGCCTAGTAAATTTAGCAAAGCCTAGAAGTAGTAAGGCCCTGTGGCACAGTTAAAATTACCTTATCAAAGGAATGCAAGGCTTGTACTGCTAATTGGTCAGTCTAAGGACAGTTGAAGTAAAAGGACTCTGAGTGGTCATTCCTTATCAGTATCATTCAGAAGCTATAAATGAGCTGTAATTTCTGGAAACCATTCAGAAGGAAGATACAGCTCTGTGAAAAGGATTAGTTAGCTGTTGCCTGGATCAGTGGGCCTGTGGACCTCGAGGAGCCCAAGGACTGAATTCCAGGGTTCTTCCCCTTTGGACAGTACTGTTCAGGGACGCCTGACTTTGCTGAACTTTGTGGAAAGAGAAGCTTGCTGTGTATCAGGCATCAGAGGGGACTGCCGATAAGTTACCGATGTGAATTACTTTTGTCTGTCATTGTTTGTCTTGTTACTACGCGTAGTTGTGTTTTTGTTAAGTCAATAAATTCTTTCTTAACTTTCTACCCTCGACCATACTCTCAATCCCAAACCCTCCTCAGGCGGCTGGGACAACACCAGTGCTCAGATACACCACAGCTAATCTCAGAATCAGAATGCTTTTAAGATAACTGAAAGCCATTGTTACTCTTTATACCTTCTCTCTGTGCTAGACTGTTCGTTAAGTGCAGACCAAATAGATGAGAGAATATGGATAATAAAATGAACTATAGGTTTAAAAAGGACTTTTTCCATGATGTTATGATGCTATCTTCATTATTAAATTCAGGAACCATGCCTGATACAGAAGTAGTTTTGATTCTTATACCTTCATAGGCTTTCAAAATCAGCTCACCGTTTTCAAAATTAAATGCCGACTTTGTGATGCATTTTTTGCTTGTCATGTACTGTCAAGACATTTAATGAAACCTAGATAGGCAATCAGGTGAAGAATGCATAGTACAATATAAAGAAAACTTGCTGTCTTTTATCATTTGGAATGATCATCATCAGACAACAGTAGGTTACTGTGTTGTCTTTATTTGTTTATGTATACAAATATAGAGCATGTCATGAATCTGAAAGACCAGAAATAAGACAGTCTCCGGCTGTTTTATTTTTTTTGCATACAAAAAGCAGACAGCTAGATCCCGTTGCTCAGTCGGGGGTCCACCATTAAGAGAGATATTCTTCATTTTAGATGTGAGTGTAATGCCATTTCAAGCAAGCCACATACATCAGAAATGCTTTGTCAAGTTACTTGAATCTGAGCATATACACAGCATTATGGTTTTGTTCCTAAGCAGGTATCACACTTCATACTTGTAGTAAGGGAACTAAGTGATAAAATGTAGTGATTGGCTGCACTCTAGCCAGAGCTAACCTTTGAAGTAACCAAACAGCCATCTGAAAAAAAACAAATCATGATTTATAATATATTTGTGCATTGTATAGTTTGTTTGGTTTTGTAACATAGAGAAACCTTCACAAGATCCTTGCATGCTGTCTGCAATAAATATATTCTCTTCTTTTTTTGTGTGTGTGTTTAATGAATCTTGCCTGTAATTCATTATTGCAATGGATCTGATGTACCTTCCAAATATGCTCCCCAAAATAGCTTTTTATATAATGACAGCTCAGTTTTGGAGTGTGCAACATCATTATTTTACCTGCAAATAAGTTATCAGGCAAAGATATGGAACGAGAGAGGGTTCTCAGCATCACCCTTTCTCCTATGGATGATAGGGAATGTGTAATTTTAATTTATTTTGACCATTTTTACACTTTACTTACAGCAAAAGTAGAGATGTTACTGTGTTTTATTAACCATCTATGGAAAAATTATACCCATACTAAAGGTCTGCAGAAGGACTTAAGTGTTGCATGGACCTTATGTGAGCCCTTTGGCCAGGACTGAATTATACCCCTAATGAATATTTCAATAGCAGAAGGAAAATCTGCTAGATTGTCTTGACATTGTTTGCCAAATGCATATCAGAAAGCCTTGCCTTATATTACCTATGAGTTAAAAATAGATACCTAGATACCTGTAGTTCAAACCATTATGTCACGCAAAACTCTTTAAAGTGCCAACATGGATATTTTCAGTATAAAAATGGGCAATAAACTACATAGAATTCATTTACAGTAGCATAAGGTATTGTGTAGCCACATAATAGGATGATACTGTCATAATGCTGTACCTTCAACATCTACCTGTTGCAATTATTAGCTATCGGTAGGGTTTTCAATCATGAAGGATTTATATGAGTTTTGTGACTTGTAATTTTTCCCTCAAGCAGCTAATGAAAACAAATAATGTTGTATTTGTCCAGAAAGCAAGCCCATCTCCTCCTAATTTCATTGTGTCTAGCTAGTCAGTATACTGGATACCCTAGTTATAGGAAACCTGATTACAGTTAAGTGCCTGACAGAGTGAGAAATATAGTCTAAGTCCTTTAGGGACATTCATCGGAGTTATTATTTTTTATAGTAAATTTCATGAACTGACAGCTCCACTGAGAAGTTGCATCCTGTTTTCAAGGAATCCTGGGGTAGCACTAATGTGAATTTCTCAGCTACTTATAATGAAATATTGGGCATCACTATACTGTATGCTATGGTTGTGTTTAAATTGCAAAACATTCATATTCACCCTATCTCAAGGAAATCAGATGAAAAAGTTGATCTTTAATGAGATACTCAGAAAGAGCTTTTCATAAATATTCAGTTTATGTCTCAAGAGATTGGTAAATGGAAATAGAAGCATTTTCCTCTCAATGCTGTTCAGGGCTCTGTGTGATATAAGTGGATGGTCTCAGACCACTTCCAACTGGACACTTGTTCTGATTACAAATCTAATGCTACAGTTTCAGCAGAAGTAAACACAATGGAGAAAAAAAAATGACTTTTCCAGAGGCTTTATCTACATTCTGGATCCTGTAGGTGGTACCAGAACAGCAGCATATTGGTAGCTCATAATCACAAAAGTCAGATGGACAAGCAATTAAATCATAGTCAAGTGCCTACTCCTATTTTGCTTTAGTATTTATTACTTGCAAATTTATTTTCTTTTACTCAGTAGGAATAATAATAGATTATTATGTTGAATGGAAAATCTGAGGGAAAGCAGGGAGCAAGAAAGGAAGACGAGAAAGAAAAGAAAAATGGACCTTTCCCTTTACCAAAGACAACCATTTATTTCTTTTCCCTCATCTTTTGTATACTCAACTGACTTTAATCAAGCCTTCCCTATAAGACCAGGATATAGGTGATCCTCTTTTCAATAACAAGTGTGCTCACCTGGTGATTTACCAAGGTTCCCAGAGGTTTATATTTTCTTATGATGTTCCAGTTTCATCTTCAAATGGTTTCAGTCTGCAATACAACTTCTCTCTCATTAGATTTCAAATTCAAACATATAATTACTAAGAACAAACTTCCCTGCAATTTGTTTTTTGCCTCATTTTGTAGAGTAGATACAATACTGAGTTTAAAAGCTACAGGAGTATTGAAGGTTATTTCTTCAATTGCATTTAACATACTCAAAATATACACCTGTTGTTATAAACCCTCGCCTGTTTATTCTTTGCTGGAGGTTCTGGTCTGATTGCTACTTTGTATATTTTCTTTCATGGTAACTTTAGTTATTCTTCAAATAAATCAAGTTTCTGAATCCCTGCTTTATCAAAAGTTTTGGACACTTGATTCAAATGCTATACTACCCTAGTCTGTATGATCAAAACAAATGCTTCTGAGAGGACTGTCTGCAAAGATAAACTTGAATCCTCAGGACTTATTTACATACAAAAGCACATTATATTTACAGAACTATGTTAAATGCATTTATTTGCATTCAAATTTCATTATTTGAATTCATCTTAGTTATAACAGTTAGGGGAGTTTTGCCATTGACTTCCACGGAAACAGGCTTTGGTTCCATTTGTGTCCAAATCTGAGTAATTTGCTGTATAGGCAGGCAGTCCAGCCACAGTTCTCTGTCCATCTGGACTCAATGTACATGCAATGGCTAATGAACCTTTGATCACTTTATTCCTGAGTAGTAGCACTGGGTAAAGCTACTCTAAGGCTGCCCCTTCATATCAGTTAATATTTTCTGCATGTTCCTCCTTATGCACAGTCCCTTCTCCCTTTTTCATATTATTGCATACAAGACAAAATTTGATCACAGCATTTATGAATATGAATCAGTAGTTTTTGTTTATATTGCCATATTTTTATATTAGGTTTGTTAGGGGCCAAAATCAATTTAACTTTTAATCCAATGTTATCCACCCCATGAACGATGGGTAGGGAAGCTCCCTGCTCACCGCCGCCATGTCCCCGCCACTGCCACCACCACCTGCAGGCGGTCACCTTGCCTCCCCAGCCTCCAGGGGCACGTCTCATTCACACAGTTAAGTATCCTTTTGTTTCTCAGCCTCACTGGCTCCACCTCAAAGGCACAAACCCACTCGAATCAACCACTCAAGCATTCTTCCAAGTAGAACTCCACTTGATCTACCACCTCCCAGGCACACCAATGGAACCACCTCACAGACACACTCCCAGTCTCTCTCTCTCAGGTGCACCCCAATTGAACACTCACTCTGAAGGGATAATTCCCTTTATACTTCTTTTGCACACAGCACTCACACAGGTAGCTTCCACACAGTATACAGGTATTTCCACACATCACACTAGATTTCTTCCCACGTCACCTTCACTTTGCTGCATAGCCTACTATTCTCCTGGATCTGCTGGCTGCAAGGTCACCTAAAGTTCAACTAGGTTCTCAGCTTTACAGGTTTACTTGTCTCAGGATGAAATTCTGTGAAAAACGGGCACCAAATAGGAAAGCACATAATTATAGGGCCAGACACTCAAGCCTTTATACAGGTTCCTTTGATTTTTTTGTACCAGAAGCAGAAGAAAGGTACCTTTAAGGGGAATTCTACTGGTGCCATGAAATTGATGTATCCAGTTATTACTGCCTAATTGTGTACACCCTCATTATACAAGCTGAGATTGTCAGGGTGTGGCAGAACACCTGCATGCCTGACACTTTAAGGTTTGAATTTGGCAGTGGAGCAGCTGGCTGGTGGATGTTAGCCTCATCAAGGGTAGTATATGACCCCAGGAAGGTCCTGGGATTGGCTGAGGTTTTTCAATCATGAAGGATTTATAAGGCCTCCATTTTAGCCCAGGCCTTATAGGGGAAAGCAGTAAGCCTGTGCAAAGCTTTAGTTGCTGATTCAATTTGGCCCAATTCAGTGGCCTAATCTCCGAATCTGAATTGAATCAGGAGATCCTTCAATCTCTCCAAATTAAATCAGAACCCTTCAAATCGATTTAGAAAGATTCGGAAAGATTTCACAATTCAGACATAGACACAGCTTTAAATGTTTTTTCTACATACCTCAAGGTACCAGATAGCTCATGAATGCTGAGATGGTGGGATGAATGGAGCATCCCACAGGAGTGTGGGGGGGTCCTCAGTGTGCTCAGCAGCAGACTCAGAAGTGTCCCAGAAGCACTTCTGGGTCCACCAGGGAGCACACAGGGGGCTCCTCTGCACCTCTCTGGCTCAATGACTGGTGCCTCCTGTGTCTGTGGAGGCACACAGGGTCCCCCTGCAGCCAATCACTGAACCAGGGGGCTATGGGGCATGGGGCAGCGCACTTGGTGGCAGACCCAGATGTGGACTGGAAGTACTTCCAGTCCACTTCCAGGTTTGCGGCTGAGCACACGGGCCCCTCCCTGTGGGACACTCCATCATCTCCACCACTGCAGCATTCACGAGCTGTGCCTGGTACCTTGAGGTATGTAGAAAAAACATTTAAAGCTGTGTCTATGGCCAAGTCACTGATTCCTCAAATCGGCATCGAATCTTCACATTCAAATTTGGCTGAATTCAATTGGGACAGTGAGCTGAATCAAATTAAATCACTGTCCCCAATTTGGGCTGAATCCAAATTGAATATGGCCCATTTTGTACACCCCTAGAAAATAGCAGTCTGTTGGGGGAGACCAGAGTGACAACACTGGCCAAGTGGCTGCTCAGAAACACCTTAGAGATAAGGGCATGAGCTATGGGGATTAACTGGAGGCTCCTGGTTCTGGGTATGACCAAAACTGCACCCTGCTGAGGAAGGGAGAGAAGGGGGAGTCCCCAAGAAATGCCAGGCCAGTTACCTCCCTGGTGAAAATTGAGGAGGGGCACCTGATGTATGTGTAAATATAGAAATACTGGATACAAGGTAGATGACATCTACAAGGCATGGGACACATGTAAGGGGAGTATGTACTAAGACCCTTGTCATCAGGAGGGTGAGTATCGGGCAGCCTCCCACCTTGGTAACATCGGTCATATTTATTTTTAATCAAGGCATGGCAGACGAGCAAGGCAGGTGTTTAGCCTTGAACAGGCAGGCAGCCGGCACTGAGATCCAGCCCTGCAAGGCCAGCCCATTACACAGGCCCAGAACTAAATCTGGCTGATCCTTACCTAGCTGAGAGGGTCACTAAGAGTTTATTTTTAAATATGATTTAAAACAGCCTAGAGACTACTTGTTTTATTCTGTAGGCTGAAATGGCCCTCTATTGGATGGGCAAAATGCAAATATGGTGGTAAGCTAGGCAACTGTTGATTATAGGAATGAAAATGTTTAGATTCTAATTTAAAATATTATTACTGTTTGTCTAAATTATTAAAGGAATTGCATTCATTGAAGTAATTTAATAATATTTAGATATATTTTGTTATTATATGCCTTGTGATACCATGTTATATTTGTAGAATTATTCATTTTAATAAGAGGCATGGGCAGCTCTAGGATTTTGAAAAGGGGAGTGTAGATGGCATGGGGCATCATCACATAGTACAAAATACATATTTTTCTCCAGTTAGACAGAAACTAGAAGGTTGACTAATATGCTAGGGGCCTAGCACTATATTATTCAGTTTAAGAGCAAAGCAAAAACAAATATACATTTAATGAATGTGCGCTAATTTGCTAAATTATATATTATGTTTAAAAAACACAAAAGCTAGGCAAAAGCAGTCAAAAGAGTGTTTCATTACTAGTTGTAGTCACTATATTTAAATATTCATCTCTTATTTAGATTTGTAAAACTTCTGGGGCGTCTTGATAGTGCCTGCAATACTCTATTGTCAGTCATTTCTACATGTGAGTTAAGGGTTTAGCAAGAGCTAAAAATGGTTTGCAAGGCTATGAAATAGAAGAGAGACATTAATAGGAATGGCTAACAAATAGCAACTTTGCAGAAGAAAGGATAGAGGAACATTAAGACTTTTATAAAGGAGACAGGGTTGTTAACACCTGTGCAGTGAACAGATATTACAATGAGTAGGGATCTGGGTTTTCATTTTCCCAAGGGAAAATGGACCCTCCCCCCCCCCCGATTTTCCCTTTTAACTGAGAAAAATGTGGATTTTCCCTTTTAACAGAGAAGCACATGGATTTTCCACTTTTTGCAAAGAGCTCTCTGCAGGCTGGCAGAGTTCCAGCTTGCAAGCGGCTGTGGGGAGTGGGAGAAGGGTGGTTAGACAGGGGGCACCATATGCACTCACACGTGCACATGGCCACCAGGCAGCATGAAGAGCAGCTCCTGCAAGTAAGCCTGGTGGGGGAGATGGGGGATTGCGGCTCCCATAGGGAGGGAGAAAGGAAGTTGGGCAGGGCTGGGTCTGGAGATGGCACTGCTGCCCAGCCAAGGCGGTGTGTGGGGGTGCAGGCTTCATGCTGTAGGCTCAGGCTCCCTGCCCTGCTGCCTTCCTCCTAGTGTCTCCTCAGTCTAGTGGGCAGAACCCAGCTCAGCAGGGCACAGCAAGGCTGGTGTGGAAGTCCCTTTCCCTGGCAAAGCACTTCCTGCCCACCCAGCAGCAGCAGCGGGAGCAGCACAGAATTATGCCACTTGCTTCTGCTGGATGGGCAGGGGGCACCTTGCCATGGAGGTGCGGAGTTCCCAGCAGCAGTACCAAACCTCTGCACCTGGCCATGCACTGCCTGGCCACATTTGCTGGGTTGTGGAGGCCCCAGGGGAGGGCAGCAGGGCAGGGAGCCCTAGCCCACATCAGGCAGCCCCCATCCACCTGCTTCCCACCATGGGCAATGCTCCAGCCATGCCACCTGTGAGGGAAGGAGAGCCAGGCTCTGTGTTCCACTCTGTTAGGGTAATGATATGGATTTTGGGTGTTGGGGTAATGATATAGAATCTGGGGAGTGCTGGGTGTGCAGCTGAATAAAAGTTTTTTCCAGTGTTTCAGCAGAAGCTGCTGGTCACAAGGCTGGATGATATATTAAAAGCAACTAACTTGACTAATGCTTAAGTAAGTGGATTCTTAACAAAAGGATAGGGTGCAAAGTGCATGATGTGTTGGGGAAAAATAGAATGTAGCCCACCAGCTAGAGTCAGGAGACAAAGCAGAAATATGGCCTTGGAGATGGTGCTGAAGTCAGCAAGAAAACCAGAAAGAACCAGCGAGAAACTGCAAGTGACCAAAAGAAGATGGGGGTCAAAGTCTTACACATGCACTCTTAGAAGAGAGGCATGTAAATGAATGAAATGCATAGGCAATACCATGCTAAGGAAGCAAACAGTAAACAGAGGTGGAGCTTGAGATGGGAGGAGAAATACGTGGAACCGAAGGAGGGACATAGGCGGGGTGAATGTTAATAAGTATGAACCAAGGGTTATAAATGTTGGAAAGAACTATTGTTCAGGGAAGGTCCCCGGTTTGGTGGTTTTTGGGACCCTTGTCTGAAGCTGTCTCTTTTCTGAATAAAACTGTTGCGAGCAATGTGTGCTGGTGTTTGCTCCCTGCTTGCTCTGGCTAATGAGTATCATGATCCATAAGCAATTGGACCTTTGTCTCCCTAGTCATTGGGCACTGCATAGAGTCAAGGTATAATATTTTCAGTATTCTTGTTATCAATATCAACATGGAAAAAAAAAAAACTTGGACGATACCTTCCTGAAGTATCTTGTGTCTTAAAGTCAACAGCATAAAACTAGGTACTCACCTATTCCAAAAATCAAATTACCTATTTCAAAAGCCTAATATTTTACAACTCTTTGAAACTTTTTGAGAAATCTTGAATGTGCTCTTTCTATAAATGTATAATACAGGAAAATTTGAGATCCATATTCTAGATATGAGTCAGTAAGTAACTCTTTAACATGGTCCTGAAAAGAAGCTACTGTTTAGTAATATATATTTAGAAAATTATACAACTACTTGACAATCTCCAAGGTAGAGTCAGATGATCCCTGTGTCAGTACATTAACTCCAGAACTGAGGAAGCCTCCAGAGCTCTATAATCTCTATAAAAGAAAAGACTGGTAATGGATCCATGTGGTAGCAGATCTAACATTTGTCTTTTTTAAATCAAAGGAGCTGACACACACACACATTTCCACTAAACTGGAATGAGCTACACATTTAATAAAGAGTATGTTAAATAGATAAGCTAAAATTTTAATGATCAGTTTTCTTTAATGCAAAAAAAAAAAATCAGATTAAATCTAAAAACAGAGATGTGCCCTTTCAGACATACACATATTAATTGATTTCAGCAGTACAATAGCATTACTGTTATGTATTTTTCCTTATTTCTTTTACAGTATGAGAGTAATCATGGCCATGTGATAAATATTGCATTTGTAGTAAATAAAGTGATATAGAAATAGAACAGCCATGGGCATTAGAATGTCTCACTGAAAAGTTAAATCAGCTCCTAGGTTCTAAGATGATTTAGTTTCTGCCTGGATAGCTTAACATATTTAAAATTCCACCTGGACTCTAATATGAAGTTGTTAGTAATTTGCCATTTATTTCAGCGGAGCTAATTCATCCACAGAATATCAGAACACCCCAAGGGCTGTATTCCAAACACAGGGTTTGAATCTAATCATTAAAAGACCTCTTAATACTCTATATTGAATATATAATAAACTGTTATAGAATTATAATCTGTTTTTTTCAGTTTTAATAGTTTAGGATTAATTACAATTGAGCTGACATTAGTTTCCTGGCTTGACAATGCTAATGCCACTAAAAATGGAGATGACATCAGAGTGCCCCCTGAATTTTAAATGTCTTGGAACCTGTTTATAGATTAGTCTAAAATATTATTCAACAGGCATTAAGGCAGATGATTTATATACTAGACTGCATTATATTATGTAAAGTTAAGTACTTTGTTTATTACTGGAATTTTGCAAATTACTGGTATATGACATCTTGATAGGATAACAACTTTGCAAGTATATCTCCTTCTTTTGGGACTTTCCATTTCCCTGAAAATAAAAAATAAATAAAATAAAAAAGCACAACAAAAGAGGACTAAAAAATCTCTGATTCTCTCATTTCCAGAATTCTTTATTGATTCTTTGTTTTGTTTTGTCTTTTCTCCGCTTGACATGAGGCGTTGTGTAAAGCTACTGCCAAGATCCCTGGTGGAATGAGCTGAATGTCTTTCCATTCTTTCTTCTCTCCAGCACAAATAATAAACATTGCATTTAACTACTTGGAATGGTAATATTTAACAAATAACACAATACAATGCTCCTGGAAGGGAGATTATCAGGCTTGGTTGGAAGGGCAAAATGGTACTGCTTCAGGATTAGGGGCATTTCGGAAGCCGATAATATTTTTGAAAGACTGGGATGAGAGACAGAAGTCTTGTCAAGAAACTCCTCTTCCCTGAATAACCCTTGCATCCATTGTCTACCACCCATTTAGTCTGAGTGAGGGTAATATGTGACAGGGTCAATACCCAGGTTCAAATGAAGAAGCAGGGTCCCATGTATTGAGAAGTAACACTGCATTCCACTCATACTCTTATTGCACTAAGTATATGTGACAAAGACAATTTTATACATTTCACTTCATGATTCATTGTGGATCAATAGGCCAATAGTAAGTTTAGGTGAAAAATTAGAAGAAGGATTCTAAGCATCAAAGCAGTGTAGCTTGGGAACAACTTTCCTATAGAAACAGTGCTGGCAAAAAACCTAATTAGTGTTAAGATGGAACTGGGTAACTTTATCAGAGAAAATACACTATATGATTGTCTGTGGCAGCAAGGAATTCATTAAACTAACCCAAAACATTCTTTCCAGTTCTAAGATCTGATGCTGAACAAAAGCATCCATGCTGTGTACAGCAACTGTTATAAAAGGAAATAACAGTAGGTAGTATGGGTACATGAATTAAAAGAGTGAAACTGATACTGAAAACATGAGGATGACACTATACTTGGCACCAGTTCATCTTCAACATAAAGATGGGATCTAGATTTTCATCTCTTTCTTTTAAACATATTTGTATGTATATATGTAGTTGAGGCCTGCAAAATGCAGCACTAATATATGGGCCTATTTATAGTGAAATGTGCTTAATAAGGTAAATTGCTCTTGAGTTATGTTGTTAGTATGGATCTGAGAAGATGAAAGTCTTTGTAGAGATGTCTTGAGATCTCAGGACATCTATCAATTAGGGTGATCATAATATCTACTTTGTCTATGATGGGGCATTAAGGTTACTTAAACTTTAAGCCTTTTATACTTCTTTTCATGAGAGGACATCATCTGTTCTAATATCAACATATAAAACTCAGAGACCCCGGTCCTGCAACCACCATTTATGCAAATAGCTTTTCTGAGGCCAGTAGCATTTCTGTGTATAGGGTCTGGAGAGCCATGTGTAATATGAGGGAGAAATATGGTGGACATATGACATGTTACAGTGCTACATTATGCTGTAACTATCTCTATATGAACTGATACTGCCCCAGGGCAAAATGAAAAGGTTCTTGAGAACTGTTGGAAGTTCATCCGCGCTGGCTGCTTCTGCCAGTTTTGAGTATTTTGTACTATTTTGTCTCTGGTATTGTGACTTTTTCCTTTGATTTACAAATCTACAGTATTAGAAGTCTTATAAATGTTGGGCTGTGAGTTTTTTCAGAGCCTTTGGGTTTTGCTTGTCTTCCTAATTTTGCCCTGACTGCCTCAGTTCTCCATGCTCAAACTAATGCAAGAATGTTCATAACAATTACTAAATAAGATACTAATCAAGAGGCAGCATAAGAAAGTAAGTCAGTTTTCTCCGTATCAGGAAAAGTAGCTGAGACAAAGAGGAGAATTCATATGGAAGGGTTGTTGCCTAGAAATCCACATCTGAGCATTCTTCCAAAGGCTTAAGCAATCCCTGCTCAAGCAAACAAAATTGAGCCAGTTCCATTAGAAAATATAGAGGTAACCTTATATTATGTGTTATTACATCTTTGGAAATTAAAAGTGACACTAATACCCTGAGGGATATAAGGATTAGGGAATAAGGTAGACATAGATAAAAAATGTCGTCTTGCATAAACTCATAATGTTCCAAACAAAAAGTGGAAACAATTAGTGCTAGGTTATTTCAACAGCTTTTATAAAGAAATGTTTTAATAGGAAGCTGAGGGAAAAAATTATTAAAATAGAAATACTGGTGAAAGCAGGAGAAATGGGGCTGCTGCCTGGGGTAAATGGGGAAGCTGATGAAACTGAATAATGCCTTGGATATTTTTACATCAAGGAGAAAGATTATAATCTTAGCTAGTGATCAGGAGGACAAATTTAACAGAAAACACCCAGGCTAACTTCATATCACTTTGCATTTACAGAGACATAGTATGGTGATGGATTTTGAAAGAGTGCTGTATTTTAATCTGATGGTTGGACTGCATCTTAGTTTGACTTTCATGCTAGCTTTTATACAAAGCAGAGTGGATACAGTGGAATGAACTCAGTGGAATACTTGTTTGTGAAAATGATTCAATTTAAAACACACCAGTATTTATTTTTATTTTTTATATCTGTGTCTTTTCCAGCCAACCACCTTCTTTGTTGTATTATTTCTTCAGTTCTGCTTAAGCAATTAAAGATATGCAGACATATAAATACATCCTTTTTTCCTTACAAAATTTACAGTAAAATTTAGACTCAGGGAATATGGCTCAGAAACATATATACAGTAATACTCAAATCAGCATGAGATATAATCACCAAATGTTTCCATACAAGATGTTTATTTGAAGTAGAAATTTGATGGACGAAGACTTTATTTGGCACATGAAGAAATGGAGCCAAATTCATGGATGCCAGGCAAGAATGTGTGGGGTAGAATATATGAAGACAGAAGGGGGAAATTAGGAGATTGGCTTGAGTTTGACAAATGTTGGTAAAAGGTAGCCAGAACACCATGGGATCCTTTTTTGGTTTTGTCTTATGATTTTTTAAGTATTTTCTGTCACCAGAAATGGGTAGACTGCTTTTATTTTTCCAAAATATTACATAATATTTACAGTATCTCCTTTCTGTTGACTCCAATAACTCTTGATAAATCATGCTACTTTCAGAGCCCAAAGTACAGACTCTCTTTCATAAATACTTGGGTTATTTTTCTGAGAAGTTGGTTTCATGGTGGACACTACAAGGCATGTGTAGTTTAAAAATTAATGTATAAAAATAACTAAGCTGGCTACAACGGTGTATTGAAATTGAAAAAAAAATCCCTGTTGTATACATGGCTATATTATTAAATTAGTGCCAACCTATAGCTTAATGTGATACAGTAAGCACATGTTCCTTAAAAGGAGGTTGTGGGGTTTTGACTTTTGCAATTTCAGTGTCATTGAGGGCAGAATTACATTTCATCCAGCAGATCATCAAAGTTCTTCTTATGAGTTACTCTGCATCTGGAGACATTCAAATCTATTTTTTATAATGGGACCACTTATGCACCCAGAAAGGGTAACACAATTGCTTTAACACTTTGAGTAACTCAGAGTTGGTCTGCCTAAAAACTATCCTAGTGGTGCTTTTTTATTTATATATATATATTTTTGTATTTCAACTTTTAGGAGTACAGTTTATGCCTTGACTGTTGAGGTGCTGGTTCATTTCAATTTAGTCCCCATCACTGAAAAAATTACTTTCTTAACAAGCCATAAAAGTACATGAAGTTCATGCCTTTGATTTTTGAGTAAATGTTCTGTAATGTTGTATAAATATTGTATAAACATGATGTGTAAATGTGTGAAACAGTATTAGTGAGATGGAAAATCTCCATAGGGAAAATTTTCCTAGAATTTAATAGGAAAAGCTATTTATTTTCCTGAGGTAATTATACTTAGAAAATGAGTATGAAACTGCATACTTTTGTTTTAAAACCTCTCCACATCCCTCCCAAATTATATTTCTTCTATAGACTTCAAACACCTATAGAAAAGAGATGGTTTATTTTAGGGTTTTTAAGAATATCTGTAAGTTTGTAGACCCTGTCTGGTGTACTCCATAAATAAGTCTCTTTCTTAAACTCAGTAGTGCTTTCAGAATGAACATGCTTGAGATAGTGAGAAAATTGGGTCCTTTTTCATGAAACCATTCTAAATAAATTATTTTAAATAAAATGACAAAAATGTTAGGCAACCATTGTTGCCTAAATATTTCAAGATTTAAAAATGGTTTGTGTCCATGCCATGTAGAAAGAGAGGGAAACTATTTTGGGGGGAAACTGAGGGATTAGGAGAAAAAAAAATCCACAACTGCTATCAACAGAAACAAACAAACAAACAAATAAATAAATAACGGCAATATTTTCAATACCCAATTATAACTGATCAAAAACCTAAGCTCTCTGTTAACACAAGGGTAGCCTTTGCATTTGATATTATATGCTACACCTTGTAGTGATGTTGGTCTTCATTTCTTCATTCTATGAAGACTAAACCGTTCCATAACTGTTACTTCATCTGCTCCTTTCTTCTGGATCCATGCCAATTACAATCTGATTCCATATTAATTATACGTGTTGCCTCTTGAATTTAACAGCACAGTCATGTTTTGTCTGTCTGCCTTTTTCTGTACCTGGTGATACCTTTCTGTCAATTGCAGCAATGTTGTGATATTATAGATGACTCTAAAGAACTGAATGTTTCTTCACATTTCAGAAAAAAATAGGAAATTGTGCATGTTTGCATCTGTGTGTATGTGTGAACACTCATGCAGGTTTTAATCTATATTCTTTTTACTGGAGAACAAATTTAAATTCTTCCTATATATTTATGATTATAAATGTAGCAATATTTTATGGAATTAATTTATATATTGGACCAGATCCTCCTCTGTTATAAATCAGCATAGTTCTATGGAACTCAGGGTAGCCACAGTGATTTACACCAGCTGAGCAATCTGTTTCATTCATTCATTTGTTCGTTCATCTGACTTATTTTCATTGTTGAGTTGCTCTTCCATATTTGTTCTCCATAGAGGGATATTGCCCTTTGAATGCTATTTATGGAATGATTTCCAAGGCTCACAACTATTAAGAGACCCTTAAGGTAGCCAAACGTTTTTTCCTAGACTGAATTATTATTAAATACATTATTTAAAATTCCTTTTCTTTTTTTCAATTGAAGTGGATCGTATTTCCCCAAGGGAGGTATGAAAGGAAAATTCTATTTATTTTACATCTACATTTGTGGAAGATTATGCACTGTGGTTTAATTGTCTTCCATTACACCATTTATTCAATTGTCATGTTTCACATCAGATTTTAGTAAATTCAACATTGTTGCTTATTTTTTTCAAAAACTGAGTTTTAAAATTGTGGTTATATGTTCTATTTGATTTATCTCAGCTGCTAAAAAGAAAAAAAAAAGCACTACCATATGTGATTTCCTTGGCAGATAGTGTATAAACTCCTGCTGTTAGCTAAATAGGGACCAAACCAGGACTTTGGATCTAATCATATGTAAATCCACTGCAAATGGTAGTAGTAGTGAACCAGATTTGAATCCTCCATTTGAATTCCTCTTCAAATCCTGGTCAGAAGCAAAACCAGAATACTAATAAAGATATGATCAGTAGGCTTTTATGATGTTTTTACTAGATCCTGCAGGAAATGTATACAAGACTTTGATGGCATCAACAGAAAATTATGTCCTAAACTTCTTGTTTTAAGTACAAAAGTATAAGTGTTGCCTCACCTCCATACAACTCAGTAGTTAAGAAGTTGCTGATACCAGTTGATCATTATTCATTTTAGGGAGAGAGTTGCAGTAATTTGGGCAATGAAAGCAGATCAGTAATTAAAGACAGACCAGGTATTGACAAAACGGTGTCTGAAAGATTTAATCATTAGTTTCCAACACATTTACAGAACAGGCAATTTCACCATGCTTTATAAACTTAGTTCACCTTGTTGGTGATTAAAGTATAAAATAAAGATGACAGATGTCTTCTCTGTTTATCAATCAGCTCATTTTGGTTCATAATAACTATCAGCCAGATGAAAATGTTTTGGCTTCTACAATGTGGAAACTGCATAAAGCTAACTGATCCTGCACCACCTCCAAGACCCATCAAATATTTGGGACTTAGTGTAAGCTTCTGCAATGCAAAAAACCAGATGGAATTTTCATTGACTCTGACCTGGAGATATTATCTCTATTAGATTTGATACAATCACACTGTTATCATTTCATAAATTCTGTAGCTAACAATACGAGACTTTCTTCAGTTTCCTATTAGTTCAGAATCCACAAACTCCCAAGCAACAGTTTATCTTTCTTCAAATAGAGACCCAGTTTTGACCTCTGTTGCAACTGAATAAATAGGCAGATTTTAAAAAATCATCTAAAACACACTTTAGGTAATTTTAAAGTCAGATTAGTATCCAAATGTCTTGATCATTAGTTATTTAATACAAAAATGTCTGTACAATTGTTTTTTCTCCGTAGTGCTTTGCTGGTAAGAAACTCTAATGTTCCATTTTTCTCTTAACATAAATGAAGGAAGCTATCTAAGAATCAAGCGCATGTCTGTAAAATATGCATGTGAATTACATCATAATGACTATAAAATGATTAAAGTACCAGAGAGAGAATTCAGACGACAAAACAAAATGGGTATTTTAAACATATGACTTAAGGAATAAATAATAAAAATAACACTTAAATAGAAAAGCTTTCATAGACAAATGAGTCACGAATGTGCCAGGAAATTTTCTGAGAGTAAGAAGCAACAGCACTGGGGATTTATGGTTAGAATTACATCACTGTAGAAGAGATATGCCTTTGGTTTCATTTCCTAAAATTTGCCTTTTCAAGGGCAGAAATAACATTTGATGGCCCTCAATGTGTTAACAATAATAAAACAAGAACTACATGCTTAGAAGATAAAATTCTTAAATAATAAGAAACAGCATGTGATTATTCATTCGTTATTCATGGTGGGGTAGGGGGTGATTACATATATATCCCCAAAGTCACAGTAACATCAAGGGATATTATCTCTGAGATAGAACTGGCTTATGGACTGGAACAGGGAGACCTGTTAACACCCTTAGGGTGATAGGTACTAGAGGTGTGTGAAATGGTCCTTATTCGATTCGGATTTGTATTTGACGTGTATCAGGGACAGTGATTCAATTCATTGATTCAGATCACTGTCCCTGATTAAATTCTGCTATATCTGCATCTGAAATTTCGATGCTGATTTGGAGAATCAGCGATTTGGACACAGACACAGCTTTAAATGTTTTTTCTACATACCTTGAGGTACCAGTGCAACTCGTGAACACTGCAATGCTGGGGCACATGGAGCATCCTGCAGGAGTGCAAGGGGGGTTGGTGGGGAACCCTCCATGTGCTCGGCGGCGAACCTGCAAGTGGCCCGGAAGTATTTCCAGTCCACTTCTGGGTCTGCTGGGGAGCATGCTGTGGAGCCCCCAGCACTCCTGTGGGACGCTCTATGCACCCCAGCATTGCACCATTCATTAGCCCCTGCTACCTAGACATATGTAGAAAAAACATTTAAACCTGTCTATGTCTGAATCTCCAAATTGTTTCAAATCTCTCTGAATCGATTCAGAAGGTTTCGATTTGATTCAGAGAGATTAAAGAGTTCTCTGATTCGATTCAGAGATTCGGCCACCGAATCGGGCCAAATCGCCACCAAATTGAATCAGGAATGGAACCCTCACACAGCCCTAGTAGGTACTACAGTGACCCTTAACATTAAGGGGCTGCTACTGGTTGTGCCAATAAGAGGTGCTGTAGTTGTTACATGGGTGCTGGACACCACCCATGAAAATGACTGGGTAGAATTAATAGTCTTACTCTTCTTATGCAGAAATCATGGCTTGATATGTACCATACAGCCAATGAAATAACTCATTCCCCACCATACTGATACCTCCATTCTGTCCAGACAGTTTAATACTTCTGGTCCTTCTCCTTTCAGAGTCTCTCTTCATTCTCCTTTCCCACCACCCTCCATAATGCTACAGTTAAGCATCCTGATATTCCTTTAGCTTCCTATCTTTCTGTGTTACAGCTGGGTATATTCCTCTCATCATCCTCTATTCTCTTTTCATACCACTTAGCTGTGCCACATACTGCTTAAGAGAAAGAATTAATTTTTTATCACCTTGCTGGTCCTGTTCCATCTGCCCCTGGCAGACATTATTTCTATCAAGCCACTGGTAATGTTGTTCCATGTCACAAGGCAAGCTATCTAGAGGAGAAAAAACTCCAGGAACTTGATCTACCAGCACTCAGCAGAAATGGGAGCTAGAGAGCTGCTGGCAAGGGTTGTTAGCCCCTCTTCCAAGCCTTCAGTTGTGCTACTATTGAGAACTGAGCTCCCAGCTCACTAGCTGAACTCCCCCCTGGGTGAAGGAGTTACTCTCCTGACCCTTGCACAGAATAAGGGTTGCATGCAAAGGTTCAGGGTTGGCATGGGGGCAGAATAGTGGTGCTTAAAATCTTGAAGAACATCTCTCTTCATTCTCCTTGAATGATCTGGTGTCCCATGATGTCCTCATAGAAAAATTGGCCAACTGCAGCCTCAGCTACATCACAGTCCTATGGCTGGGGAATTGGCTGCAAGGTCGGACCCAGAGAGTGGTAGCCAATGGAAGTGATTCATCATGGCACTCCATGACCAATGGTGTCCCCCAAGGCTCTGTTCTTGGGCATGTAGTCTTTAACATCTTTATTAAAGATGTGGACACTGGTGTCAGAAGCAGACTGGCCAAGTTTGCCAATGACACCAAATTTGGGGTACAGCATCCACACCCGAGGATAGGCTGGTGATCCAGACTGAGCTTGGTAGGCTTAGAAAGTGGTCAGATAAAAACCTGATGGCACTCACAGTGGATAAATGCAAGGTGTTCCACCTCAGGAAAAAAAAACCCGCATCACGATTACAAGCTTGGCAGTGCTACGTTGGCTAGCACCACGGCCAAAAGGGACTTGGGGGTCATGATTGACCACAAGATGAACATGAACCACCAATGCAATGTTGAAGCTGGTAAAGTGAACAAATCTCTGGCTTGCATCCTTAGATGATTCTCAAGCAAATCTCAGGATGTCATCCTCTTGTTATACTCAGGCTTGGTGAGGCCACAGCTGGAGTACTGCATCCAATTCTGGACTCCACAATTCAAGAAGGATGTGTAGAAGCTTGAAAGAGTCCAGAGGAGAGCCATGCACATGATCAGAGGTCAAGAGAACAGGCCTTATGAAGAGAGGCTGAGATCCATGGGACTCTCCAGCCTGGAAAAGCGCAGGCTTGGGGTGACCAGGTGGCAGCCTATAAGTATATAAGGTGTGTGCATCAGGATCTGGGGGAATGTCTGTTCACCAGAGCGCCCCAAGGGATGACAAGGTCCAACAGTCACAAACTCCTTCAAGACCATTTTAGGCTGGACATAAGGAAAACCTTCTTTATTGTCTGAGTCCCCAAGGCCTGGAATATACTCACCCCAGAGGTGGTGCAAGCACCTACTCTGGGCTCTTTTAAGAAATGTTTGGATGCTTATCTTGCTGGGATCCTTTGACCCTAGCTGATTTCCAGCCCCTGGGGCAGGGGGCTCGACTCGATGATTTTCTGAGGTCCCTTCCAACCTTAATAGCTATGAAAGCTATGGAGTCTTATGAAATGCTGTGGTGGACATGCTTTTCTTCTCACACATCTTTTGTAAATGTGCTTTTTCTTATTCCCCAACACATTCCTATTGCGTGCAAGTAAAGCATGTCATGGTGAGTGTTTGTTTGCACTCTGGCTCTCACACAAAAGAGGTGATAAATGGTTCCTTAAGAAGCAGACTTGAAGACTTGTTGGGAAAATGGAGAAAGGGTAGTGAGTCATGAAATCTCCAGCTGTGTGACCTTGGGACAGCAGAATTCAGCATAAGTCATAGAGAGTCCCTTTGCAGGAAGGAAGGGTGGGAGAAAAAGCAGACTACCCAGATATACTGGAGAACATGGCCAAATACTTTCACCCTATGTGCAACATGCCACATGTTCAAATTAAAGCATAATAGAAATGAGTCGCAAAAATATTCTACCTTTAACAAGTAACATCTTTGTGGCTGGATCACCACTTTTGTGGCTTGTTATTGATTGATAAATTAATTTCATGTGAGGAATGTTGCAGTAGATTGCTTTATTAACATGTCAATTACACTTTAGTAATAATGTCTGCCAGGGGGCCTCAGTACTCTTGAGTGAAGCTCCATAAAATCTCTTGAGATATATTATTCAATACTATCTATTTGTGGGACTTTTCTTTCAATGATCATTTACTGTGAGACATGTTCAATGAACATGAATGAAGAAGCAGATAAATGAAAAAAGCAGAATATCTGTCCTATAGAAACTTAGGATAAAAAGTTGAAATATACATTTTTCAAGGAACAAAACATTTCACATAATTTTATTCAGATGAGAAAAACATGTTATTTCTTCAATTTTATTACAACATTGACATTCCCAAATCACAAATCACTTTGTTTTCAATCACTTTGGTTTTCATTATTCAACATTTCAAAGGCATTTTCTTATTCTGGAATCAGAACTCATGGTAGAGGTGATATCTTTTATTAGGCCAACTAGATTATTGCAACAACAACAAAAATCTTTAATTGCAAGCTTTCAGGCACAAGCACCCTTCTTCAGGCATCGAAGAAATGATTGTAAAGTTCTCCTGGGTAGAAATGAAAGTTCATATTTAATAGGAGAGTTCAAGATGTGGTATAATCTCCTGTTTGGAACAGTTCATTTTATATGCAGATTAGGCTCAGAGAAAAGTTGGAATAGTCTGTTTACCTCAAAGTTGTTTAGTGACAAGCAGAATGTAGTCATATTTCCTCTGGTTATGGTGTTTCATATTTTACACAGTAAAAAAGATGGAAAGCTGTTCTGCGCAGATATTTCTTATGTAGTAAAGTGTCTCTGAGCTCTGCGATTAGGCTCTGTGATGATGCAAATTACCTTGAACGAAAGCAGGAGCAAGGTCTCAGGTTTCAGGTGGTCAAACTTGCTTCCTCCTTGTAAAGTTATGAAGATTTCATTTAAAAAACAGCTAAAATTTGATATCTTCCATGTATCAGCTATCCAGGTTGTAGCCATATTGGTCTAGAGGCAAAAGGAATCATAATTCATGGTACAAGTGATATATTTTATTAGATCAACTAGATTTTTGCAAAAAAATGTCTTTAATTGCAAGCTTTTGGGCACAAGCACCATTCTTCAGGCGTAGGAAAAAAGATTGTAAATGTTCTGGATAAAAATGAAAGTTTATATTTCATAGAACAGTTGAAGGTGTCTTATTCTTCAAGAGGAGGTTAGATAGGCATCGAGCTGGGGTCATCTAAACCCAGCAATCTTTCCTGCCTATGCAGGGGGTCGGACTCGATGATCTATTGAGGTCCCTTCCGACCCTAACATCTATGAATCTATTAACCTATTCTGATGATTTTTCCTCATGGAAACTATAGTTCTTATTGCCTGATGTACCATGTTCTCTGCGATAGGTTTTCTGGTGGAACTACATCTTTCATCATGCACTTACAGCCATCTGACTCCTAGGAAATTTTATGACAGTCAGTCAGAAAACCTGCTGTTTCAAGGAATAAGTAGCCTGATGATGGAGCTCGGCTCACAAGCAAGTATGAATGGCAATTCTTAAGAAGCAAAATGCTACAAGAAGAAAATTTAGTTTAATTTTCAATTACCCTAAAACGAAGGGTTTTCTGCTAGGATAAAAAAAAAATATTTCCTGATCAAGGGAAAAAAAAAAAAAAAAGAAGCAAAGCAAAGCAAAGCAAAGCAGCAACACTGAAACATTTCTACAAAAAAATGTTCATTGCCAAGAATTTTTTTTTAAATCCTTCCTATTAGGTTTGCCTAACCAGGTCTATTCAGTACTCAATCAACTGGAAGGAAGTAAAGGAACCCATTCTGCCAAAGATACATGGTGATGGTGATGATTAAGCTTCTTGCCTGCTTCGCCTTGTCCTGAAGACTTTTATTTTTGGAAAAATCCTACTTATTTTACAAGCTTTGGTATCAGCAGTGCCTTTTCATGAGATAGCTCACTGTCAGCCATGAAGTACCAATTTGTTTGTGGACAAATAGAAGAAACATAAATCTTTAAAAGACGTGGGGGCTACAATAAGCAAAGTTCCTGGTAGGTAAAGCTGCAAGCAAAACAAAATAGCCACACATCATTTCATCATGGATGTGGTGTGGAAGGACAATTACTGGGATTTTTTTGCATTCTGCTCATGGTTGGTCACTGAAGCCTAGCCTGATATGACTTGACAGGTATCTGTTCACCTCTCATTTGTCAGAAACATCTTAAATCAAGAAATTGGTACTAATTGTACTAGTACTGAGAACCTTCCAATGCTTGAAAATTCTTTCAAGAACTTCTTTTGAAGGAGAGGGGAGCATGATCACCAACAGAGTCAATATGGCCTCTCTGTCTTTACAGAACTGTCTGTCTAGTTAATTGTATTGTATTTTTTTTTCTTCCATCTTATAAAATAACCCCACTATCAGTTAATCTTCCCATCCTAGAGGCTTTCAACAAGCCAATCCTTTGTTATCTGACAGTTACTATCATCGCTGCATATTCTTTTAATCCTTCAAAATTGGATATGTAACTAACCTCTTTTAATTGATTCCAGATGGTGGCTTTCAGCCATCAATAAATTATTACAGTCTGTCAGTGTTCTAAATAAAGATGTTTCTAATGTGCCATTGCATACATTAAAAATCCATAATAGTTAACCCTTTGATAAACTGCACTAAGTATTACATTTACAAGTTTCATATTTTCCATTTTCCATATGACAAGATGACTGGCTCTATGGATATAGGGAGAGCAGGGGACATGATATGCCTTGACTTTAGCAAAACTTTTGATACGGTCTCCCACAACATTCTTGCAAGCAAGCTAAGCAAGTATGGGTTGGATGAATGTACTGTAAGGTGGACAAGGTGGATAGAAAACTGGCTGGATCATCAGGCTCAAAGGGTAGTAATCAATGGTTTGATGGCTAGTTGGCAGCCTGTATCAAGTGGAATGCTGCAGGGGTTGGTCCTGAGACTGATTTTGTTCAATATCTTCATCAGTGACCTGGAAGATGGGATAGAGTGCACTCTCAGTAAGTTTGGCACCAAACTGGGGGGAGGGGGGTGGGAATAGTAGATACACTGGAATGTAGGGCTAGGATTCAGAGAGATCTAGACAAACGGGAGGATTGAATCAAAAGAAATCTCATGGGTTTCATTAAGGAGAAGTACAAAGTCCTGCACTTAGGATAGAACAGTCCCATGCATTGGTACAGACTGGGGACTAACTGGCTAAGCAGCAGCTTTGCAGAAAAGGATCTGGGGGTTACAGCATACTGTACTGCATTAGTATGGGATGAAGGGAAGTGATTCTCTATTTGGCACTGCATGAGGCCATATCTGGTGTACTGTGACCAGTTTTGGATCCCCCACTACAGAAAGTATGTGGACAAAGTAGAGAGAGTCCAGTGGAAGGCACAAAAGTGATTAGGGGGCTGGGGCACATGACTTATGAGGAGAGGCTGAGGGAATTGGGATTAGTTAGTCTAGAGAAGTGAAGACTGAAAGAAGATTTAATAGCAGCCTGCAAGTACCTGAAGGGTGGTTCTAAAGCAGAGCTTTCCAAACTTTTCATGTTGGTGACACACTTTTTAGACGTGCATCATTTCGCTACACAGTAATTCAGTTCCGGGGGAGGGGCCAAGGGAAGCAGACGCGAGTAAGGGAGCTCCGCGGTGCCCTTCCGCAAAATTTTCTGCATTTCGTGCGACACACCTACACACTGCCGCCGACACACTAATGTGTCACGGCACACAGTTTGGAAAGCTCTGTTCTAAAGGGAATGGAGCTGTACTGTGCTCAGTGGTGGCAAATGACAGAAAAGAGCAATGATCTTAACTAGCATCAAGGGAAGTTTATTTAGATAACAGAAAAAACTCTCAGTGAGAGGGTAGTAAAGCACTGGAATAGATTACCCAGAGAGGTTATGTAGTCTCCACCCTTGGAGGTTTCTACAACCAGGGTAGCCTTGGCTGGGATGATATATTTGGGCCTGGTCCTGCTTTGAGCAGGGAGTTGGACTAGATGACCCCCTGAAGTCCCTTCCAACGCTAATTTTCTCTGATTTTAAGATTATACAATTTTATCCAAAATTCCTAATTGTTTCAACCAGATCATTAAAAATGTAATATTTCATCACGAGCAACAATTTATTCTATTCTATTTTAAACCAGTTTTGCTCAGGATTAGCCATAAATTCCAAAAGACCATAAATACATTGGTATAGTTTGGGGTAATGGGCATTCTGTTTTTGCTCTGATAAGTAGTGCTTTATTCTTTGCTCCTTTATGTTTTATGTAGTCATCTATACTCAGGAAAAGTGGATGTGAAAAATTCTTATCTGATGGATTTTACACATGCTTTTTACAGTTGTAAATTTTGTTATAAGTGCAGGGTAGTGAAAATCAGGCCCACATATTTCTGCACACAGACATCTTTAAATCCAAAATCACTCTTCCTAAAAGCAAATGGCTACATAAATTGGCAGGTAAGTTAAGGATCAACTAGAGAGCAGGGTTTAAAAACATATTTTTCTGAATATACTTAATCTCTTCTAACCTTGCTTATGTAGTATATAGTCTTTTTACAGTATGCTTTAGAAGACAAGGATAACTGAGTCAAAAACATTTATCTAACAAGATTTATTAAACAATTCTATGGTATTTTGTCATAAATTGGGAATTATTTTTCAAAGGGCCCTGTGTATTAAAATTGTACATGTTTTTAAGGTATTTTACTCATGGTACAGGTGATTTTAACACGATATTCTGGAATAAAACAAGTCTATAAGTTTCTCACATCAATGACAATTATGCATTTGTTACCATTCTTATATATTTGTATATTTCTGTTTAATTATATTTAAGAGTCATACTGACTTATTACTGGTTTCCTCCCTTTGAATATAATTTATAAGAGGTTTAAAAACTGAAAGAATTTGGGAGGGATTCAGGAAGTAAAAGTGAGAAAGAGAAAGGTTATGACTGAGGGAAGAAGAGACTAGAGAGAAAGGGAGAGGCAAGAAGAAGGTGGTAACAATTTTCCCTTTTTGGAAGAAAATGTATGAGGTAGGTAGACAACGAATGGAGAGAAAGAATGGAGAAATTAGAATATGCATTTAGGTTTTAATTAAAATCAAGCTCATTCATCAATGTCACTCATAGAAAAATAAATTAGGGGGGACATTTGTTATGCTCAGGACTGTGTTCTCTGTGATATTTTGATTATACCTATTACTTCATAACTTTCTTCTGATCCTGCATACCATTGGGTCTGCCATATAACTCCACAATGCAGGGTTCACAACTCAAAATGTTTATGTGGAGATCAAGATTTGTGCTGCTAGTGAGACAGTGCTGGCTTAACATATGATTTCCTTGAAAAGTTGTCTTCCTGCAGTGCCATAGGAACCTTTGGTATAAGCCTCCCTTTTCACTTCATTACTGACCTGAGACCCCTGCCTTCCCTATCCACAACAAGGCACTTAAGCACAGGCTTAAGGTTAAGAATATGCTTAAGCCTGTTCCTAACATTAAATAATGTGTTTATGTCTCACTGGGTGTGTCTACATGAGATGCTTTACTGCACAGTAGATTAATCTCCCCCAAGGAGCCAGGAGCTAATCAGCGTGGGGACCAGGTCCCTCTCTGTCTCTATCATCCCAGCATGGCAGGGCTCCTACCTCCACACAGGAGTAGGGAGCTGTGCAGCACTGGAACTAGGGAGCTCTTGCTTCACCACTCATCCAGTGGCTAGGTGGCAGCTGTCCTGCCAGTGGGGCAGCTGGCAGCGAGCTGGGTTTGAGTTGGTGGGTCATTTGGAAGGAGTGGGGCCCGTGGCTCACTGTCAGCTGCCCCACTGGTAGGACAGCTCCCATCCAGCCTCCAGCTGAGCAGGGATTCCCTGACTAGCCGGGGGCTTGCTGCCAGCTGCCTCATCAGTGGGACAACTCCCACCCAGCCAGAGGCTTGCTACCTGCTGCCCCACTGGCCAATCAGGGCAGGGGGCTGGGAAAGTGTCCCCTTCCCCACAGCTGTTTCTCAGCCCCATGCTCTGAATCGCTGATCAGGACATAGAGCTGGGAAACAGCTGAGCCCCTCCCCATCAAGCCCAGGCCTGATCCCAGTGTAACCCCTACCAGCCAGCCTAGAGTTCACCCCAGGTGCTGTAGTGGAGCAGAGCAGGACACGAGTAGCTCTGCATTGAATTGCTCCCATCAGGAACAAATTTCCTCCCAACAGATGCACAAGTAGATGCGCTTCCAGGGAAAGCTTACTGTACAGTATTTGACTGAGCATTAAGCTTACTGTGCATTAATATCACTTGCAAACATGTCCAGTGAGTCAATGGGAATGAAGTTGAAGCTTATTTTATATTTTGTTTTGTTTGATTTTGTTTTAATCCATGTTGAACTGTGTGCATATAGAGTCTCTGTCATAAAACACGCATTTAATGATTGGAATATGATGTGGGTATGGACTGTTTTGAATAACCTTCAGAAAACAGAGATAGCAGAAAAAAACTTTACAAGAAGTCTTGTTTTCTTCTCTGTTATATTAAACTATATTTGTGTTACAAATAAGGAAAACACTAAAGGCAAACAAATATTGATAGTCTCCTTGTTTGGAACCCCCCTGCAAGTGGCTTGCCTTCATCTGCTTGTCTTTGTAGAGAATATTGTTCAATGGAGTCACAATCCTGATTAAGGAACACAGGTTCTATCACAATATGAATAATTAAAATAACAAAATAACAGGAGCTATAATGAACCAGCACAAAAAGAACAAATATATCCTGGTAAGAATTCAGCTGACAGGTTTTTGGGGTCTTTTTTTTTTTTTCTCTTGGGAGAAAAAAAATATTTGAGACAACAGTTTGATTCAAACAAACAGAAGTAAATTCTGATTTGAAGGATAGAAACAGAAGATAATCATTTACATTTATGACTAAGAGACTAGAAAGAATAACCCATCCCTAAATTCCGAGTAATTTGTGTATGTTCGTGCATAATGATGCATTACTATTCTGGGGAAGAATAAGAAATAGCTCAAAGTATCTGCATAAGAAAAAAACAGTTGTGAAATTAACTTAATTTAAAAGATGACAGTAATGCTTATGAAAGGCTTTTTTAAATATGAACCATCTGGTTAGAAATAATTTTGAGGTCATTTTTTTAGTACAGTGAACAGTATTAAATGCATATCTTAATCTATTGATAATAGATGCAATTCCTGAGGACCAGTTTTGAAAATAGACCTCCATTTCTTGGTGTAGTTGTTGCTTTTATAGCTAAAATTGAAAGTATTCAATTATATTTATCCATTTCATTGTTCTGGAATGGTGAGTGTGTGTGTATGTGCGCGTGCATGTGTGTGTGTGTGTGTGTGTGTGTATGTGCACGCACACATATGTGCACATAATGACCCATATATATTTATGTATCTTTTTAATACATATCGGTGTATGTGTCAAATATAATAGAGACAGGTAAGGATTGCTCATGAAGTTACTCCAATAAAAGATATCACATACAAACATCTGTACATCTTGTATATTTCATGGACCATCACAGCTACAACATCATTCCAACATGACCTAGTATATTTAATAGCATATCTCCAAACTGAAGACCCATAGGGTTTCTCTAAATACAAGACAAATTAGAATGATTAGAGAAAGTTCAGAAAGATCCCTTTCATTAAAACCCTGGCTCTGTTTATAGTATTCTGTCTTATTTAGGTCATAATCTTGCAAAGCAAGGTTCACTCATGTGGATTCCCGTTAATCCCAGTGGGGCTCAGCACAGCAGCATAAGGGTCTACTTTGCAGTTTGTTTTGTGGGATTGGCATCTTATCCTGATTAAAATGGTCCTATGTAAAATAGTGAGTCACTGGAGATGATCCAGACTTATATCAGAGCAACTGAGTGCAAAATGTAGGTCATTAATTATACATTTCTGAGGCTATCTGAATATCATCTCTACTTATTGGAACAACTAGGATTTTAAAAGAATTCCAGCAGAGTTCATTTTTTTCTTAATAAAATTGATTCATATAGTTGAAGCCCAAGCCAGAGCTGTTAGAGTAGCTAATTTGCAAATAAATCTCACTTTTAAGGACAGATTTGACCCTTGGATGCACACATGCTGCTTTCATTATGTTAATAGGAGCCACACTTGTGCATCCAAGGGCAAAATTTGTTCCTTAGTGAAACGATATAAGATAAACAGATAATAAAATGCATCAGTGCAGTAAGGGAAGCTAATTGCAAAAGAGAAAATTCCACTGGGGCATGTCTTAAAGTGCTGCAGAAGGAACTTTTATAATAATATAAATAACTTACTGACTTTGAAACACCAAACACTTTTATGTGAAATGTGTATTCTTTTTTTGCATATGACAGATTTTTTCCCCCTACTCGGAAAAGTCAAGCTAGAAAGAAAGAAAAATGTTTTACGGTTGAGGAGGTAACCTTAAAAATACAAAGGCTCATCAAAGAATACAATTAGAAATTCAGTGCAAGGGAAATGAGTGGCAGGTACTAAGCCCAGCATAGAGAAATTCAGTGCAAGGGAAATGAGTGGCAGGGACTAAGCCCAGCATCCATATGTATTATTCTGATTATTTGGTAATAATCAAAATACTTGCTATCAAGTCAGGTTGTGAGGACAATGGAAAACCTTGACTTCATCAAAGCTAAGGCAGATTGTTTCTTTAGATCTTACTTTGACTATAAATACCAATAAGAAAGACAATACTATCTAGTATGTGTATATGAATGAATACTATACAGAAGGGTGAAAATTTTCTCTGCTTATAGTGGGAGCAGTGCTGATCTCAGCTGCCCAAGGGGAGCGCCCAATGCTGGAGTAAAAAGGGAGCATACACACTTATCAAAGATGTAGGAAATATGTAGATAAAAGCTATGCCTTAAGACAATTGGTAGTTGCAGCAGGTTCTTCATGTATATAACTTTTGCTTTCCTATATCAGCATCAACCTCAAGACAATTCAGGCTAGCTTTGCCTAAAGATTTCCTACCTACTCCTCCTTTATGGAATGAAGACAGAAGTATTATGGGCAGATCCTAAATGATTTCTAAGGCTAGGCACAGACATTACATATAAACTGGTTTAAGTTATCAGAAACTGGTTTAAACCTGTATCAGAACAGATGTTCAGTGCACATAAACCAGCTTGAAAATGGTTGAAACTGATTTGAGAGAAACCTGGTTGAATGCAGTATCAGACTTAACTGATTTAGGTCAAACCAGTTTATGCAATGTGTCCCAGACCCCTTGATGATTTAAGATAAACCAGACTCCCTGAGCATCCCAGCATGCTCTCTCGGCTGGCTGTGGCTCTCTGCTTCACAGCAGAGCTGGCCTCTCCCCTCTGCTCCCTGACTGGAGCTCCTGCAGAGACTGCAGGCACAGCAGAATCTGCCTGGCTTCTCCCTGCCTCCCCTCCCCTCACTGCTCACTGTTCAAGTAGGAATCCCCCCCTCCCTCCCATCTCCCACAGTGCTGACTCCAGCCCCATGGACCCTAGGTATGTGGTATGCTGGCTTATGCTGAGGGGTGTCTGTGTGTGTCTCTCCAATTTCACTGGGACAGGCAGACAGAACAGTGAATGCTTAGGGCTTTTTGGAGCTAATCAAGAGGTCAGCTGGTAAGCTTTTAAAGAGTTTAAACTAATGGAGAGAGGCTGTTGTTTTGCTGATGGGGTAATAAACACTGTTAGCAGACCCCGGCTGGCTTGCTTGCCTGTCAGTTTACTGCAGACAGTATAATGAAGCAGGGAGGGATATTGAAAAGCTCCGTATCATCAACAGATGCATGCACTGTACAATCCCCTTGCCTCAGAGTACTAGCAGGGGGCTGGGGATGACAACACTCCCGCCCCTTAAGCAGCAAGTGGGAAAAAGCCTGGGATGGTACAGGCAAACCTCTCTAATCAAATGAACCATTGTAGGCATGTGTCCAAATGTCCTCAGTCCAGGGAGAATGTCTGTTTGACTACAAACCAGTTCAGGCTAGCCAGGTTAGACTAATCTGCAAACATTGAACCAATTCAGGCTGAGGCTTTTTGAATGTCTCTCCCCAGCTTAATGGCCTTCCATTAAAGCATTTCAGTTTGTTATCTAAATTGACAGATTTTGATATCTGGGCTTCCTGTACAGTGAATAGGTGCCTTCCAAGATGATGCAGATCACCTGGTTGCCCAGCAGGGACATGACTAAATCTAGCTATTAGGAATACTTGGCACAGAGATATGAATTCCCACCCTTAGTCAGAGCTAAGGTGTCTGACTTGGGGCTGCAAGGGTGGTACTACCATCACCATTATCTACAGATCCCTCAGAGAGGAGATGGCTATTTGAAATAGCATTCCCTAATTAATAGGGAAAAAATGAGGTTAGTATAAAGTATAGCACCCCTGCTACCACTTCTTCAGCCCTGGTAGTTGTGATGTTCATGTCTACCTTCTGTTTAATATTTTGGTGACTGTTGAGATCTGATTTCCTTTTCCTGAGGGTATTCTCATACCTTATCCTTCATTTCCCAGGAGAATGTCCTAGTCACCTAATCATTGGCAACACTCAGTGATGCTGCTGAAACTTGTACACTAGTGGGCAAGTGCAAGATTCACAGGGACAGAAGGAAGCTGAGCAATAGGGAACCTGGCTGTGAGTTAATGGTTATGGCACTTCCCTATGTTGGGAGAATCATAGCTTCTAGCCCTAGTTACTAGGATAATTATTTTTTATTTTGATTTTTTTTTAACCACTAACTAGCTAATGTAAAATGTATAAGAAGCCCAGGAAGCCAGCATTAGTAAGCCTGATTCTGTGACCCAGGAAGAAGGTCCTTCTGGACAGGGGAACCCTACATTCCAGTCCCAGGTGTCAGGAACTTTATGCAATTTACATTAGACAATCACCAATTTAAGAAAACAAATAACTTTGTTACCAGGGGCCAGATCCAAACCCTCCTTCCAAGGAAATGCCCTGACAACAAGACTACACAATCAGCTTACCACCTACATGCTCTTCTTCTGGCTCCATGAATCTTGCATGCCTGCCCACCCGGAGAGCCATCTTCAATAGGAGAGTGGAGAAGTGTTCCCATCTCGTTTCTTCCATGGCATGGTGATTAGAACATTTTCCTGGGAAGCAGACTTGAATTTAAATTCCTCCAATGTAAAATGACTCTAGAACCCACTACTTGGTTCTTTTGCTCCGTAGGCATATGATCCTACCATTAGGCTAACAGGTGAAAAGAAGGCATCAACAGGACCTGCAGCATTTTGTAGTGGGAGGTGTATACCCTTAATATCCAATGGTGATAGATGTGCTCTGATATACCAAAGGAACTGGTTACTTTATGTAGATTAGGGGCACTTTGATACCTGTTTGGATTTCAAAGAGCTTGGGAAGGTTTGAGGCACCAACATGAATGATTTGGATTGCCTCTGAGCCCAAGATATACAGTCCCTAATAAATTTAAGTAATGAAGTAGCCTTGTGAGTACTCAGTTAGGGCTATTTTATTTAGTGCCTAAATTCCACCTAAACCCTGTTTCGGTGTCTACATGTTTGATTTAACTGGTGCTTTATATTAGACATGCAGAAAGTGAGTATATTCTCATAGATGCATGTAGATGTAAGAATTGTGCAGATAAGAAATGGTATTAATGGTATTAATCTTTAATATGCAATTGCTCACAGCATGTTCTAACTTAACATTGACATATTTTATCTTTTTACTGTTTACCATTCCTCACTTATGCTTTTCCATTTTACCAGTAAAAATGTAGGGGTTTTTTTACCTGATTTTTTTACTATACCATTTTTAATAGTGAATTTGGAGGGGGAGGTGGAGAGAGCTTTTCAATTTTTGGTGGTAATATGTTCCTGACTTCATTGTATTTTTTCCCAAACTTTACAGTTTTTTAATGGTAAACTTTTCCATATTGTATCATTTTTAATGGTAAGATTTTACTAGTTTTTAACATTTTCCCAACTTTACTGAACCTTAACATTTCCCGAAATTTACCATTTTAATAGTAAAATATTCCCAATTTTACCTTTTTTTAACAGTAAGATTTCCCAAATGTTTTACCATTTTTTACTGACCTTACATTTTTAATGGTATTTTTTCCTCAGATTAACCATTTAAAACTGCAATGTTTCCCAAATTCATACTATTTTTATGGTAAAATCTTATGAATTTTAAGTATTTTTATGACCCTTGTTTTTAACAATAAAATTTCCATGAGTTCTGAATTTTTAAAATTAAGATTTTACTATTTTTAAATCATTTCCCCAATGTTGCTCTTTTTTATCATTTTGTACCATTAAAAGTACAACTTAGTGTTTTCCAAACTAAACTGGTTATAACAGTAACATTTTCCTGATTCTACTGTTTTCCTTTTTCCTTTTTACCATTTTTTACCATTTTCCTGACTTAACTATTTTAACTGTAAAATGTTACCATTTTAACTGTTTCCTGACTTAAATATTTTAACATTAAATTATTTGTTACCTTACTGTTTCTTAACAGAATTTTTTCTTTGACATTTAATGCATTTTTTACAGTTTTCTCAGACTTTACTAGTTTTTAATGGTACATTTTCCCTGCCTTTTTACCATTTTACATATTTGCCCATGTTTACCCTTTTTACTTATTTTACCATATTTAAACCATAATTTTCCTGACTTTTAAACAGTTTTAACAATTTTCCCTAACCTTACCATTTTAATTGTAAAATGTCCTAATGTTTTACCAGTTCTATCTTTTTTTACCATTTTCCCCAACTTTTTAGACTTTTAATAGCATTTTCCCTCTGACTTTAGCATTTTTAATGGAAGATTTTCCCAACTTTTTACTGTTTTTGCCCTTTTTTCCTGACTTCATCATTTTTTATGGTAAAATTACCTTTTAATTTTTTTTTTACCATTTTCCTCAACTTTACTGTCTTACCTTATCCTTACCATTTTATAACTGAAAATTTTCCTGACTTTTAATTGTTTTCTTTAACCATTTTTCATGATTTCATTTTTTAATGGTAATATCTTACCATTTTCTTAACTATTGCCCCTGTTTTACCATTTAATGGCATTTTCCTGACCTTAACCTTTTTAACAGCAATTTATATATATATATATATATATATACACACACCATTTTCCCAAACTTACAGCTATAATGGTATAATTTTCCAGACTTGGCACTGCTGTTTACTGTTTTCCTGACTTCACTTTTTTTCAATTGTAATTTTTTTCCATTTTTTTACCTGACTTTACTGCTATTGAATAGTCAAATGTTACATTTTTAAACTTTTTTCCTTACTATACCATTTTATGGTATAGTTTCCTTTATTTATTATTTTTAACACCAAGATTTTCCTGACTTTTTGCCTTTTTAACAATTTTTGCCTGATAAACTATTTTATTTTAACATATTTACTATTTCTTTACTGTTTTCCCTGCTATATCATTTTAACAGTATAATTTCCCTGTCTTAAATTCATTTTTTAACCTTTCCCCACTACTTTGCCATTTTTAATGGTAATATTTACACTAATATTACCATTTTATATATTTTCCCCCAAGTTTTCCATTTAGTGGCATAATTTTGCAACTTTTTTACTGTGTTTTTTTCCACTTTTCCAGACTTTACCATTTTAAGTGGTAATATTTTCCTGAATTTGTACCCCCTTTTACTGTTTTTTTCTGACAACCATTTAGTGCTAAATTTCTCCTTTTATCTTTTTAAAGGGTGTTTTAGCTTACTACTTTCCCACTTTACAATTTTTTAACAATAAAATCTCTCTGACTTTGCCATTTTTAAAGGTAACATTTTATTGACTACAGTTTTTTAAGGGTAAAGTTTTACCATTTTTCTTTACCATTTCTTTGAATTAGCCTTTTTTTAAATGGTTTAATTTTCCCAACATTACCATTTTTTAATGGTAACATTTTTCTGATTTACTATTTTAATTATAAAATGTTACCATTTTTCTCCTAATTTATCATTTTTAACTGTTAAATTTTCCCATTTAAATTTCCTTTCAACATTCCTCAGGTGGCTACTTCTAAAGTATAGAACACTTGAGGATTAACCAGTATCTGAATATTCTATTTAACACATTATGCAGAAATGCATACAGTGTATAAAAATGAACGTAAAGTAATGAAGCCAAAACATTTTCCTACAGTTACTATTAAATGTAGTTTTCATTTTGATCAGATATAGAATTTTTTTAGTTGTGGCTTTTATTAGACAACTATTGCCACCAACATTTCATGTTGCTCAATTTAATTCTCTCCTCATATTATCGTAAATCTTATAGAGATTTTTTTTTCAGGGAATCACTAACATATTGTCAGGAAAGACATCCTATTGCAAAATATTAATTGTAGTGTTCTTTCAAAAAGAATAGTTTTATATATTACTGCTGCATTCCTCTTTTCAGACTTTACAAGTTCTTATCTAACAAGAGAATCTCTTCTTTTCAGAAAGAAAATCTTTTCACTCCAGGAAAAAATATTACAGTTACAGTTAGTAAGTTTGATTGGGCCCCCAGAGATTTTCCTTTCTGTCTTTCTCTATGCTATGCATTTTACAAACAGTTACAAAACACTCTCTAAGTGGGTTGGAGAAGGTCATCCAAGTGGTCAGACATAGTAAATATAACAGATCTATCACTACAGGACCTGATCTGATGGGAATCAAATATTTTTTGTCCATTTTTACTTCATCCTGTTATACAGTTAGTAAAAACAGATGCCTTAAAGCCAAGCTGCACTTTTAGCAAGCATTTTTAGAGTTCCAAGTCCCATAAGGTACTCTAACTTCAAATCTTGGTATAAAAAAGGAGTTTTGAACTGTGCAAAAAGTTCAGTAAAATCTTTTTTTTTTTTTTTTTTTGAATAATCACAAAAACAGAAAAGCCTTGTAGATCAATAAGAGTGGAATCAAACTTTGAGCCAAGTTTGGGGAAAAAAAATCAATTGTGAAATTTAAATCAATATAAATGATTTTCACAAGCACTTCTGCAGAAATTCTTGATCAAATGTCTTTTTTATTTATTCCAGATAAATGTTTTTAAAAATTGTGCGGGAAATAAATCAATGAGGAAAGGAAAGGGAGAGAGAGGAGGAGCAATACAAAATAGGGGTGGGGGGGAATCATTTTTATATCATTCCATAATTTATAATAGATGTATATGAAGCATCCTTTAAGAAGGATGGTATCAGGGCATAATAGAGGTCAATATCTCTGTGGCTAGGTATAGGAGTTACACATAAACCAGTTTAAGTGATCAGAAACTGGTTTAAACCTGTAACAGAACAGAAGCTCAGTGCACATAAACCAGTTTCAAAATAGCTAAAGAGAAACCTGGTTAAAACAGACTTAACTGATTTGGGTCAAACCAGTTTATGAAACTTCTGTCCCAAACCCCTTCCTGGTTCAAGTTAAATCACAGTTCCCCAACATGCTTTCCAGCCCTAGGCTGGGCTGTGTTGTGCTGACTGCTCCAGAGAGCCAGGCTGGCCCTGCCCTTCTTCTTCCTAGCTGGAACAGTGAGGGCTGGTTGACAAGGGGGTAGCGAGGTGGCGGGGCAAGCCTAGCTGGGGATGCAGCCCAGTCTAAGGGGTGGGGAGGATGCCCCCCCCCCAGGCAACCCTAGCTGTGGTCTGGGGCCAGGGAAGGGGGTTAAACACCCCTCCCTCACTGAAATTTACTGCTGGCTACAACTGTGGACTACGAGTCCCATAGGCACCTGGAATCAGGAAGAGGAAGTGAACACACAGCCAGAAAGCCATGGTCTAGCACTCTCTGGATTTTGGCCTCAGTCACTGCAGGCAGGGGGCTACATTTCCTGAATCAAAGGTAAAAGCTATTCACTTCTGTTTCAATTCAATCTGCAGTTTAAACTAACCTGCAAAAACTGAATCAATTCAGCCTCAGGCTTTTTGACGGTCTGTACTTAGCCTATTTGCTATTGCCTCCTTGAACTCTAGTTTGAAATTAAGACTCTCCATTATTAACTGAAGGTTAAGGCCCGCAATACCAAAAATTACTGCTTATATAAGCCATTTCTGCAGATTTGAGGTGAGAAAATAAGGACCTTGACTAGTAATCTAAAACTTTAGTGGAGTGTTTTGTAATATACAGTAGTAGTAAAATATGGAATGTCTTGAAACATTTGATAAATTATTTCTTTTTTTTATGTGCATATCTAGTTTCCTAAACTTGTGGTTTGCTAAGTTAAGGAACTCCAGAATCTTACAGAAAGATTGAACTTGTGGCATGAACATCTGCTCTTATGGCTTCAACAAGTTACAGATTGGGGTCAATCTCTTATGGCTTCAACAAGTTACAGATTGGGGGGAAAAACAGATTTTGTTTTAGGCTTTGCTTGAAGATGCAGATGCCAAAATCTTAAGCAAGCTGTTTTTATGTCACCTACAGGTGTGAAACATTGAATGCATGTAACCATGGAGACTAAATAAATAGTAGAAATAATATGGAAAAAGTATAGTATGGGGTGTTGAGACTGGCAGCCTGCTAAGAGACTTCTTCATATTTAGCCAGATCATTTTTATTAGTAACCAAAATTATACCACAGTGCTCTTCTCATAGATCTAACTAGTTCAACATCTAGATAAGCATAAGGGATACTTATGTCTCAAAGTCCATAGATTTTCTACATGGTTGTATATTATTTTTTCAAGGATGGAAGACAAGTAGGACCAATTTCTCTTTCTAAATGTCAGTGCTTTACTTTCCTAAAGAGCCCTTCAAAATGTGCCTTTTAGAGCTAATGGGCATATCTACACATCACTGTATGATGATGTTGCTATTGCACTGTGCTTTAGTACTTCCTTTTAGAAATAGTAAGGGGAATGCAGTAACCGCTCAAACTGCACCATGAGCATGATGCAGTTAGATTTCACCACTATATTGCTGTAGCAGTGTGTTATAATGGGAGAATATGCCACTATGGTGATGTAGCTGCCAGTCATTTGTAGACCCACATGATTGTCATTGTGTGCCATACTGATACGTAGCACATCACTATGTCACTGTAGGGTGACGTGTAGATGGACCCAATGAGCTCAGCAAATTTTTTGATCTTTTCATTCATATGCCTTGAAGCATTTTTGAGTACAAAAGGCTAGAATTTGAGAATCACAGCAAATATTTGTTTTTCTTGATGTAGGCAGTCATCACTGTGCAGTAATTAAAATGACACAGCTCAGTTTACTGATTAACATTCCTAACAATTTTGTCAGAGCAACATTTGTCATTTAGTTGTAGCGAGAGTTAGGTTTTGTCAGGGGAGAATCCTTCAGTCAAGCTATTCTATTGTTTTAGAATTTCAGAGTAAGTAATCTTTCTTATGGCTGGTAATAAGACCCAAAAAGATAACCATCTGGAAGTCTATCTGGACTTAATTCATTACATAAATACATTAATATTCACCAAGATAAGATTTATAGGGGAATATGGAAACCTCAGAGTCATCTGCTCTCTTTCATGCCTTTCATTCAGTTGACACAAATAAAAATTCTTATTTACTATCTATTGCATTACATTAACAATCACCCCATGAGCCTGGAAACTCAGTTAGATGTATATAAATCCTACCATGAATGATACAGACTGAAGTGGATGTAAAGCAGTCAGAGTGGATGTAAAGATATTCCTTTTTTCTATCTAAAACAGGCAGCCATAATTCCAGTCCTCGCATTCTCTGAGCATGTGAACCCTGTTATCCAGAGAATGGTGATTTTCGACCCAGAGAGTGGTAGTTGACGGAAGTCAATCATAGTGGTGCACCATGACCAGTGGGGTCCCCCAAGGCTCTGGTCTTGAGCCTATCTTTTTCAACATCTTCATTAATGATGTGGACATTGGTGTCAGAAGCGGACTGGCCAAGTTCACTGATGACACCAAACTTTGGGGTAACGTGTCCACACCCAAGGACAGGATGGTGATCCAGGATCACTTTGACAGGCTCAGAAAAAGGGTGGACAAAAACCTGATGGCATTCAAGACCAAAAATGCAAGGTACTCCACCTTGGGAAGAAAAACCTGCAGCATACTTGGCAGTGCTATGCTTGCTGGCACCACAGCTGAAAGGGACTTGTGGGGTCATGATTGACCACAAGATGAATATGAGCCACCAATATGATGCTGCAGCCAGAAAAGCACGCAAAACTCTGGCTTGCATCCTAGGATTCTTCTCTAGCAAATCCCAAGATGTCATCCTCCCACTGTACTCGGCCTTGGAGGCCACAGCTGGAGTACTGTATCCAAGTCTGGGCTCCACAATTTTAAAAGGATGTGGAAAAGCTTGAAAGAGTCCAGAGAAGAGCCATGCATATGATCAGAGGGCAGGAAAATGAGAGGCTGAGAGCTACGGGACTCTTCAGCCTGGAAAAGTGCAGAGTAAGGGGGGACCTGGTGGCTGCCTAAAAGTATAGAAGGGTGTACATCAGGATCTGGGGGAACACCTGTTCACCAGAGCACCTCATGGGATGACAAGGTCAAATGGTCACAAACTCCTCCAAGACCATTTCAGGCTGGACATAAGGAAGAACTTCTTTACTGTCTGAGCCCCCAGGGTCTGGAACAGACTGCCGCTAGAGGTGGTGCAAGCATCTACTCCAGACTCCTTTAAGAGACAATTGGACGTTTATCTTGCTGGGATCCTGGGACCCCAGCTGACTTCCTGCCCATGGGGCAAGGGGCAGACTCAATGAACTTCTGAGGTCCCTTCCAGCCCTAATGTCCATGAAATCTATGATATCTATGAAATCTGTGTAGGTGCAATTACCTGAGCTCTGATGTTAGCGCTCAGTGGACACATCTACACATGCATTTGTTCTGAGATCAGTTTACTTGCAAGTAAACCACTCACAAGTAAATGCTCCTGGGCAGGCATCTACACATGCAGGGACATGGCATCAGATTTGCTGTTCTTAACAGCAAACTGCTCCCACTTCCTGTGGCCCTGCAATGGGTCCCTGCCACCACTGGGGCTCCAGCTGCAGCTGCCAGCAGTTGGCAGCCATCTTAAAAAGCTAGCCCCGCTCTTTGTCCCTAGCCAGCCACTTCCCTGGCCAGGAGCAGGGTGCACAGTGCAGGAGCAGCATGCAGCAACTATCTCCTTGCTGTCTCTGCCTTCCCACACCATAGCTGCTCCAGTCCCTCGCAGTGATGACCACATTTCCAGGCTCCTTCTGGCCATTGCACTGACCTTGCTGGCCCACCGCACTGACCGCTGGCTGGCCCACAGCTGTATGAGCCCTTCTGGCTCCCCCACGTGCAGTGACCACCTGCCCAGCCACAGCACACTATCCCAGGGCCACTGTCACTGCACATCTGCCAGTTGGACCCATCCAGCTGGCTGGACCCCAGCAAGAACACCAACAATGGGCTGCTGGATGCCACCTTCATGCTCCTGGGTTTCCAGCCCCACCTCTGCTGGGTCTGCTGGGCCAGCCAGGACTAGTGGCAGTACATCATCCAGCACCCCAGCCTCTGGCTGTTTCCACAGTGAGCCCAGCGGGCAGGGGGCTCACTCAGGGGTGGCAGTGGCTGGTGGTCCCCCAGTGTGGGTGGCTCCCCCTCTGGCAACCAGTGTCCAGGGCCAGCAGGACCAGTATATGTTCCTGGTCCTGCTGCAGGCAGCTCCAGTTCCATGCCCACGTGGTGCTACAGTGAGTGGTGGGGCTGGTCCCAGGCAGGGGGGCTGGGTGGCTTGGGATCTGAGGCAGGGGTCAGGGAAGGGATTCCCGGCTGGTGGAGGCAGTGCTGAACCTCCACCCAGGTCTATGGCAGGGCCTACTGCTGGACAGCTGGACAGCAGGTGGCATGAAGGCAACTGCCTGACCAGCACCCAGTGGTCATTGTCCCTGGCCTGCACTTCCCTGATCAGAACCACTTTCTGCTTCTGCAGGGCCACCACCAACTCATGCTCCAGGGTCAGGAGCTACACCCGGAGCTCCTGGTCCATCCAGTCCAGTGTTTCCTTGTGCTGGTTCTGCTTGTCCCCATGGGACACATCCTCTGCTCACTACCTGTCCTGGCAGGCCACATCCTCTGCCCACCAGGCCTGTGCATCTGTAAGATGGTCCTCCACCTCCATCACCAGTCAATCCAGGAGGAGGGTCCTGTCCTGGGTCCTCCTCTGGTGGAGCCAGCACATCCACAGGGCCCCAGCTATGAGTGATAGTGACTGTGAGCCCTTATCCTGGCTATCAACTGCAACCTGTCCCCTGTTTGCAGCTGCAGGGCCTGCAGAGCCATGAGAAAGACTGTTTTTGAGAGTTTGCAACAGTTCTGAGATAAGATACTCCGTACCAGGGGCCACATAGTGCCTGGTCTCAGATCAGGGTTTGGGGGTGCATGGGTGCCCAGGGACCATGGTAAGTTGGCCCAGGCCCACGTGGCTGAGCCCCCCCTCCCCCCCCTGCAGCACTGATCACTCCTCAGGGGCAGGTGGGCTACTGGGTGCTGGCTGAAGCTCCAGCACCTGCTGCCACAGCTCCAGACCCCACTCCCCCCTCCCCCCCAATTGCAGGCCAGCACTCTCCTGCACTGCCTCCAAGCCCATAGCACTTGGGCTCAGGGGGCATGGGGTTCCTGGATGACTAGGATGGGGAGATGCCCATTCCCCCACCCTCCCCACAGGGGGCCTCTCTAGGGAGGCATGCTGGGGCCACTCCTCCCATGCCAATGCTGTGTCCTGAATGTTCCTGCACATGTCCCAAATGCTGTGCAATAAGCTGTTTGCACAGACCAATGAGTGCCTGACCCACTACACCATGTTGCTGATCACCATGGTGCCCTGGGTGAACCTGCATACCTTGCACCAGAACCTGAGCTTCAACAGTGCTGGACAAGTCCAGGCTGCCTGACAATCTCTGCCGCTGCCTGGAGGGCTACCTGTGGCTATGTTACATGTTTCTACCCCAACAAATGAGGAGGATATTGCTGTCAGCATCAATGCATTCCTCAGCATGAAAGAGGCCCCTAACTACCTAGCTGTAGAGGCACAGGATGCTCAATAAAGTTTTACACTGTCTTCTGCCTCCCTGTGTGCTGTGGGGGTGGGACCTGAGGGCCAGGGGAGTGTGGCTTGGCCAGATGGGGGGACCAGGGCAGGGACTGGGGGTAGGGGGTAGGGGCAGGAGCAGAGGCAAGGGTGGGGAGAGTCCTTCCCCCAGTGTGGGGCTTACCACGTAGCCACAGCTGGTGTGGCCAGTGTCTCTGCTTAGTCCTGGCAGGTGGTGTGCAACTCCAGGTAGACTCTTTGGATCCTGGGGCCTGGTGTGTAGGCACCTGGGCAGCGGTCCCACCAGGAAGGAACTGGCACTGCTGGCAGCCACAGGTGATATAACTGGCTGCAACTCATGGCTGGGGCTGGGGCTGGGGCTGGGGCTGATGCTGCAGAGCTGTTGGGGCAGGTGCTTGCACAGGCTCCTGGAGCTGCTGGTGAAGGCTGTGGGCAGGGAGCTAGGCAGGATGGGTTTGTGGCATCCCAAGAGGCCCTCCCTCAGAGACACATCACCATGGGCACCAAGCCAGGATGGGAGCTCAGGCAGGCCACCCATGTTGCTGTGCACAGATTGACTATACCTGGGACCTGCAACATGAGGATCTCCATCAGCTGCTGCATGAAGGGCATGGTCTTGCTGGCACTCCCTGACTGACAATTGTGGTCAGTGATGATAAACCACTGTGCCTGCAAGGCCTTGACATTTATGCAAGCACTGTTATGCCGACTGGTCATGCCTGCACTCCTGCATCTGGCCTGACAGGTGGTCATATATATGGGCATTGGAACACCTGCCCTGCATAAACAGCTACTCCACCTTACCCCACAGCTCCACAAGGTTTTCAGTCTCCTCCATGGACCAGTTGGGGCCCTGGGTGGTGGGCACTGGCATCAGCAAGAACAAGGCCATTGGGGCTCCTGCACTGACTCTCTGGGCCTCCTTGCAGCTGTCCCTGTACCGCCCGGTCTAGGCAGCTGCCTGCAGTGCCCAGCACAAGGGCACAGCATGGGACTAGCAGCCACATGACAAGGCAATGCCCCACAGCATCTGCAGGGTCTGGGCAGGCTGCTCAGAGTAGACTGCGTGCAGCTGGAGCTAGCCTCTGTGTCCAGGAGATGCCTGAAACTGGGCCTAGGTGCTGGTGGTCCTGGCAGGAGCTTGGAGCAGCTTGCAGGTCTGGATGGCATGGACTTGGCAGCCACACAGCACTGCAGTGCCAGGCAGTGCTGGCAGGCTGGTGCAGCTAGCCTGTGGCCTGCGCAGGAGAACACAGGGGTCTGGAGTGGCCTCAGGCTACCTGCATATGCTCCAGGGCTCAAACTGCATACAGGCTTTTAAGGGTCTGAGGCTGGGGCAGGCATATAGCCTGGACATGATCCCAGCCTGGAGCCCTAGGGCTAACATTAGACTGTTCCCCTAGTGGCAGGGATGACCAGGAGCAAATTTGCTCCCAGTTGGTGTCTACACATGCATTACTGTGCAGTAACTACTTGGGAGTAAATTTGCTACTTGCTTTTGCAGGTCATAAATTTACTCATGAGTAGCATCATTTACTGCACAGTGAGCATGCATACATGTAGATGAGCATGCTTGCTGTGCAGAATACTATGTTACTGTGTAGCAAAGCTTCTTTATAGATGCACCAGGCATTTCTTTTTATGCTAGCAAACTGACTCATTGCTTGCTAGTTGTCAGAATCAAGATGCATTTGACTGGTGCTAAAAGTAGTTTAAACTTTTATCTAATCACCATTATAGAAAGGATATTTAAACCTTGGTGGTAATAATACTGCAGGTGGTTTTGTGCATTTTATACTATCACTTCAATGAGTCGTAGCACTAGATCAAACAGCAATTGCTGGCAACAGTCAGCAGCAGATTAGTTTCCTAGAGTGAAACTAGACCAACCATGAATTGTTGGAATATGCATTTCTATTGACATAACAATTCTTTATAATTTTACTTGTATTCTGTTTAAGAAAATAAATTGGGGTGGGAGGTTCTAACAAGGTCAAAGTTTCTCGTGACATTTTTAGAATGAATTTTATGGGTGAATTATTTTTGCTTCATTATTTATTATGTATTATGTTAGATTTATATGTTTATAAAGAAAAAATCAAAATAGATATGAAACGTTTCAATCATTTTCAGAACATTTTAAAATGTTTGGGTTCTCTTTCAATTTGGAATGAAACCACATACCAAAATCATGGGACTGTTTGCAAAAGAAAATATCTGCACAGCTCAGCAGAAGTGCCCATAATCATTACCTTATTGTATTGTGAATACAAATGTTTATTAAAGCAAAAAAATACTAATTTATTGAAAAGACCTCTTTAAAAAAACTGAAAAATGTAAATTAAAGTACATAGTAAGAAATTTCTGGTATATCTGTTTTTTAGCTATATCTCTTCAGTATTGTTTATCACATACAGGATCACACCCACAGCTCACAGTGGCTTCAGAGTTTTCTTTCCTGCTTGCTTTCTTCGGTTTCCCCTCAGGTACAATATGCTTAGTCACCAACTCCGTACTATCTGTTAAGAGTGAAGGAAATGTAAATCATAACTTGATAAACACCATAGTGTTAACTGAAACAATGTTATTTGTAATTATCTGGAGCCTTTCCAGCTATGATTAAACTATACTGTGAACAAAGGGCTCATTTGAAATGCAGATGTAACATTTTTGTAGCACTGTGTCTACAGAGAAGACAAGGCTGCCTAGTGATGCCTTTTTAATACTCATGCTTAGTGTGCAAGTGTTTGCTTATGTCAGTCACCTGTTATGTCAAGACCAAGAGGTTAGATCCTGAGGCTGACACTGTTGGCAGCCTAGAAACCACTTTATTGACACTGTCCTTCTCAGGATGACTAGCATTCAGTCATATGAAAAGAGAGAGAGAAGTAAAACAACCGGCGTCCTTTTTTTTTTTGAGCTTCCCAAGGAATTCTTCTGAAAATGTGTAGAGTTTGCTTTCCATGGAGTCACTCTGCTAAATAATCCTTGATTAATGTCTTCATAAAATGAAAAAAAAGCTAAATAACAACATAAAATCTTTATGAGGATTCCTACTGTGGGATAGATAGTACCGGCTGATTTAGTAACACTTAGTGACCCTCTCCCTTCTATTATCCTGGATTCATGCTGTTATAATGCATTTTAGTGATCTGTTGTGGGGGGAGGGAGGGGGGGACATGGTTATGATTTCTTAAAAACAAAACAAAAAAAACCTTAAATGGAATACTATAAAAGCTTCTGAGGAAATGTTATTGCAGACATATACTGCGTCTCCTGTAATGATTAATATATTTTTCCTCCCAATTTCCTACATATGATATTAAAGCAGGTTTTGAATGTAATCATGTGGGATAAGATGTGCACGCTGCTTTCATTTTATATATATATATATATATATATATATATATATATATATAAAAAACTATGGTGGTGACCTGTGATAACACAGTGGAGATATCAGCATGAGTTAACAATTCTAATGGAAACAGTAAATTCTGCCAATGTAGACAAGCATAAAATGGTCTGCCAGATGCTGAAAGCTGCTTGGGTTACCATTGCAGTACCTCAGGCAAATCTCCCACTAAGGTCAGTGATTTTCCCTAAGCAAGGACTCCACATTACCCAAATTAAACTCAAAACATGTATCTCAAATTAATAACAATGATAGTCACTGTTTCCTCAGAGTCAAATCCTGAAGCCCCATTTCCCTCCCTCAGTAAATTCCTTTGTTCACCTCCTGTGCATAGGATAGGAAGCATAGGACAAGGAATCAGCCACTAGAAACCTTATATTCTTCCCTTATTTCAGCAAACCGGAAGAACGGGGTTAGGAGGGCCAGGAGAGAGGTGGGGGAGAGGTGCTGAGCTTTTAACAACCTTATAACTATGATACCAAAAATCCATGTGTGAGGGAGGAGAGCCACCAAGTATTGGGAGCAGCTGCAGAACAGCTGCTCTGTTGTCCAGACCTGGCCACTAGATCGAGAAATAGGAAGAAAAAGTAAACCTCTTACCAAATTATGCATAGGTTCCATAAGCAAAGGCTGGTTTCTTAAAATCTGCAATGGGACTGTGTGAAGCAGCATTAATATAAAATTTCTATTAATATTTATATCAACAAGTACATTGAGTGATACGATTCATAAACATAATAGAAGTAATAGAAGTTGATATAAGGCTTTAATTCATAGGCAATTACATACTGGTATTTGCCAGTTACAAAATATTAAGCAAAAATCTTTAAACGTTGCTAGCTTACGTGTTTATTGAGAATCATGAAAACTAGTCATTGCAGACAGCCCTCCCACCCAATTATCATTAAATGAGTCCAGTTACCCAGGTGTCTGTTTTATCCAAAATATGTCAGTTCCTTAAAACTAAAATGGGCAAATGATTTTAAATTCTGCGGAACACTTTAAGACTTAATGAATAATAAGACTTTCCTTATCTGTATTGCTCTATTACATTTATTAGTTTATAATATATTTCTGCCATTGTGGTTGTCAGCTATTATTGGCCTGTAAATGGCATAGAAAGCAAAAACAGCACCAGAAGAAATATAAATAATAAAAGATCCTGACACAACACCCAGAGAAATTTTGCGAGAAGTGAGACAAGCCATAAACATTCTAATGGCTTATACAAGAACAAGCAGTATATGGCATCAGGGATGTAGTATTCAGTTTTAAAAAATTAGGAAAATGATTACGCTAATGGTAGTGAGTCAGGTAGCCACAAACATCAGTTGAATGAAGGACTACTGCCCAAATAAATGAAAATATCATATGATAAACAAAAAGAGAAATACAAAACTCTAAAACTCTTGGTTCAGAGGTGATACTTTTTATTAGACCAACTAAAAATAGCACAAAAAAAGTTTGTCTTTGCAAGCTTTTGGGCGCACACACCCTTCTTCAGGCTGAGGAGAAATCAAAGATTGTAAAAATCCTTGTAGGTAGAAAATAAACTCCATTTGGCACAGGGAAAGTTTTAGGCTGGAAGCATGTTTCACTGGGTCTGTGAGAGTCCTTTTGTGTGAGTTGTTCTTTGATGTGTAGATAAGGCTGTCCTCATCCCCGGAGGTATCAGATGTCAGAAGCAGGCAGGCAGGCACCATGATAAGCACATGATAAGCATCACCATGATTAGCATCACATGAAAAGCAACACTCATAAGATACCTAATATTATGGGTTGTAATCATTGCATTTTTTTTTTATCACTCACAGAAGAATCCAGAAAACAGGCCCTTTTTCTGGTTTCAGATCCAATGCAAACACACAAGAATTCAGGATCAGGACTGAAATCTGATACCAGTCCCTCCTACTTTGTGGCATACAGTGTTAATAAATCCTATCCCAAGGTTAGATAGGATTTATTAAGACACTAGCTTAAAGGCATCATTATCTGGATTGGGTATGCCAGTTCTATATAGGAAGATATTCTGAGTCCTGGAGCTTCAATCTTCACTTCTGGCTGAGCTGTACTGATACAAAAATCAGTGGACTGAGGGGGCCCAGGATCCAGTTCACGTCCTGGAGCAAATTAGAGCAGCCTCATGCAACCTTTGGAGATAAAGTATACTCTATACCCCCTACCACAGCCAAACCACTTACTGTACTCAGCTAAGAATAAGCTGTAGTATCTAAAGAGCTACCACAATTTCCACCCTTATTTGCACAACAAGCTCCAGAGACCATTCCTTACCATACGAAGGAGGGAACTCTAGACCCCAACTTGTACAGTGTTGTGCCCAAATGACTAATTTTGGCCTTCTCTTTATTGTTGAAGAGGGTCTGCTATATTCCGTATTTTATACATAACATGTTTATTAGCATGAATGACAAGGATGGTTTCTTCACTCAGTAAAAAGAACAGTGAAAATTGTAATTGAAATGGGTGGGAACCCTCTTAATTTTTATCCCTGGAGGTTTGGTAGCAGGAAAATATATATAAGATGGTGCTTATATAAGACAGTACAATTTAACAGTGTGAACAGGTGGGGTGGAGAGGGGTTATAGCGCAAAAGCAAGAAAGCTCCTTGAGTCTTTTTTCACTTTCTGAATGAGCAATAGGTAAAATTTGTGGTGTTAAAAACTGGGCTAGAATCTGACTTTCATGACAATAGCAATAATGACTTCTGAGTCAGACATGTCCTGACACTTGATGACCAGTGGGATGATAGGCTTTCAGCATTTTGTCTGAAATGATCCATGACCTAGGAAAGAGAATAACATACCAATATTCTGATGTCGTTTTTTAAATTTAGGATGTTATCATTGATATGATATGCCATGCCCCAAGATGCATTTCAAATGGTGTTTTGACAAAAGAGATAAAAGGAAAGAAATAATTCAGTTGATAAAGGAAACTAGACATTTCAGTTGAGTGACTATTATTTTTTTCATTATATAATTGTAGTGAAGCTGAACTTCAGTAATGATTGCCATTTGAGAGCTAGAGTAGGTGTGTGCTGATGGTTAAATGTTAAGCATGAACTTTAACTCTCAAAACATGTATGGAATTGACATGGTTCAATGAACAGTGCAAGGATAAAGCTGTTCAGGAAGTATAAAAATATTTATGCAATGTGAGTGCAATGTGGGTGGAATTTTCAGTTAAGTTATTCATTTTGCAATTTCAAGGACAAATTTGTGTGGGTAGAGCCCATAATTCCCACACAAAATGAAAAGCATTACAGGGGCAATTAAATAATTAGTCATGTGTGTTATGTAGCATGCATTAAAGGAAGACAGCCTCTACTAATTCATTTACTACTGCTAAGATGCTTATGTAGGCTTTACTAAAAGGGATCACAAGATGACATTAGTGGGCAGAATTATAGGAATAATAATCAGGAGCACCTGTATAAACAGCAACAGTACAGCTTTGGGTTTACTAAACTCATTATACTGCCTACGATCAATTGTATCTTAATTCCTATTTTGAATCACAGTCACAGCCCCAGGGGAGATAGGAGTTTTGTTTGGTAACTGCATGATTTATTTACCTTTTTCAAAGACTGGGGCGATCTTTGCTTTTTGGCTCAAATGCTGTAACTTTATCCTAGAGGAGATCAGACTGGCAATGCAAATCGAGGAATTGTGGATCCTCTTCTGCCAGTGAAATCCTGCTACCACTGCATATAATTTCAAGGGAAAGCGGTACTAATCAGGAGTAGCTGAAAAATAGGAATGCAATAGCCTACTTTTGGACTCCCTACTGAGTGGCTTTGAACTCTCTTCACAGCTCAATCATCTGTTCCCACTTAACGGCAGCTTTACAACCCTTTCATACAGGCAGAGGTGCATCAAGAAGCTGTAGGGCAACCATGATTCAGGGCCTCTGTCCTCAGATGATTATCCAAAGGTGAAAAATGCTCTTTGGTAGTATGAAATACAGTTTTCTTCATGACCTGTACTGGGGCACTAACTCACTTCATCAGAAGACAGACAGCTAGATAATGACTTTCTAGGCTGGATTCTAACTGGTGACTTAACAGTTGAAAGTCTCTTGATCCTATCAACTCTCCAAATCACTATATTTCTCCTTTGTTGCATTTTATTCATAGCTAATTTTGTTCTCAATACGTATAAAAATATTAAAGGCAAAGTAAAACCAACCTGAAATATGTTTCTGAGTGTGAGGTATTCAGGGGTGTATCTTAATAGTTTAATATGTGGAATCTAAAATTTATCTCTAATTTTCTACTATTCAGATGTAAATCTCACGTGTTTATCTTGAAAACTGTTTAAACCTGAATTAGCCTAGTGTTCTAAGTATCATGTACTTGGACCAAAAAGAGATCAGTCCAAGTTTAGATTTATTGAACCAGTAAAGTACAAGGTGGATGATCAAATACAATTTTCAAGATAAATACATTTATGACCAAAATGTTTTTTGGTCTGGTGAAGACACCAGAGAGAGAGAGAGTTTTACTTGCACTTTCCTCCAGATCTGTGTACCTTTTGTAATTTATCATTAAGTACAACGGAAATACCTCAGAGTCTTCAATAAAGCCTGAGTGTCTCTTGCTTTCAGCTGTTTCATAGTCTAAAAAGAGTGACACTGGGTCTATCTACACATGAAATTAATGCAACACAATCAACTCTGACACATATTGTGCCAGAGTTTATTTCTCCTGGGCTCATCGTTTTACACGTGTGCCCGGGAGCACTGCGTGTTGTCCTGGGTTAGAGCAGCCCTGACTGGCAGGGGGTTGGGGGTCCACTGCCAGCCCAGGGTTGTTCTGATCCAGCTCACCATGCTGCAGACAGGCTGGCTGGAGCTGGGACACATGACTTCTCCAGTGTGGTGCTAGCCAGCAGGCAGCTCCCACACTGAAGCACCCTCATGCCCCAGCCAGTCCTATCAGTGTTTACATATGCAATGCTGTGCACTAAAGAATGCCATGTTATAGGAGAATACCTGTTTTTGCAAGTACCAATCTCCAGTGGAGTTAGTTAGTTTACTACATCCTAGTAGGGTCACACATATAGGAGCTGAGACTTGGTGTTAATTAGGAAGCTCTGTAGTAAACACATGTAGATGTGCCCATAGTGTCCCATGTGCCCATAGTAACCCATAGTGCCCGTGGCTTTGGTGGGACCTTGCAGGGATTTCAGTTCTTTCTGTGAAGGCTAGAAGTAGTTTCAGGGCCTAGTATGTTGGACTGCAGAGTCTCAAAACAGAAAAAGAGTTGCTAGATGTAGAACCCAAGCCATAAGAGCAATTTCTGGACAGTTTTCCTTCTCTCTCTCTATTAATATTTCTAATACTTTTGTAGCAAAACACCTAGTTTTTCTTTTTTTAATACATTATATATATATATATATATGATAGATATGCATTCCCTCCCCTCCCCCAACTATTTCTGACTTTTCCTCTCCCTCTCTATTCCCTATAGATAAGTATAAGTGAGCTCAGACTTAGGATAAGCTTTAACATTTTTATTTTGGTAGCAAGTTTTTGGTTTTGGACATCCACTGTTTTATATTGTATAATTATTAGGTTTGTATTGATTTTTACTGTTGTATATTGTATTATTATCATTTTTTTATTGTTTTTTTATTGTTTCATATGGATATTGTATGGTTTAGGCCTGTGTTTCTGAGTGAATCAAAGTCATGTCAAGCTTCCATTTTGTATGTCAATCCTCCAGCTTGTGTCCTCTGCCTGGGCATCCCCTGTGGTGCAACTGTATGAGTCACGTACCCCTCCCATGTAAATTGGTTCCCGGATGAATGAGAGTGATTGGGAACGATTAAAATACAATGGTAGCAGGCGTCTACTAAATGGCCTGTAATGACTGGGCCATCACCTTGCATTGATTCATCCAGGAACCATGGACCTCACCCAGGAACAGAGACAAGAACCCAGCATTTGAAAGACAAAAGACCCTGCAGAACCAGCAACTCTACCATTGTACCCCACCATTATAGACACCCAAAACTGCACATCCCTGCATGGAGCACACATGCTCAGTATGCCAGGGGCTGACCCTTGCCTGGGTATACCTCCTGTCACTAGGGTCTCACAAGGTCTGCCCCTATAAAAAGCTCTCTCTCTCTCTCTCTCTCTCTCTCCTCCTGGACTTAAGTGGACTTCAGCCCCTGCACCAAGCCTCTCTAACCCCTGCTGCCATTGTGTGTGTGTGTGGGTGCAAGGGAACTAATAAGACATTGTGTCACCATCTCCCCTGTTCAATAAAACCAGTGTCATTTGCAACCCTGAGTTGGGTCATGCTTTACTGAATCCCAGTCCCTTCCCTATCTTAAATTCTAGCCTCATTCTCTCTCTCAGCACCAGCCCACCCGCTAGTTTCCCAATCTCCTCCCAATTCTGTCTCCCCTTTTCAGCCACCTCTCAGCCTCTCCTTGCTTTTCTGCTGTCCCCCTTGCTCCCCATGCTGCTACTGCCTTTTCCCTGTGACTTTCTGCTGTCTTTTTTTGTTTTCTCTCTGTCCTTGCCACCTTTCAGTCTCTCCTGCTGCTTTTCCTGTAATTTCTGCTCTCCCTGTGCTCCCCACGCTCCTACTGCCTTTTCTCTGTGACTTTCTGCTGCCTTTCTTTGCTTTCCTTCTGCCCCTGCCGCCTTTCAGTCTGCTTTTAATCAATTAAGACCAATTAACCTAAAGTTACTCCCGAGTCTCCGTTCTTCAGCCCAGGCCCCTCTAGTCTACCAGTTCTAATCCCAGTCCTGGTAACTTTAACTCCCTACACTTCTACTTTCTTACCTTAACCTTTCCCCAGGTATCCCAAGTACACCAAGCACATACATTCATACATACACATCACAACACTGGACTTAGGAACTCACCTGTATGTATGTGTAGGTGGGTGGTATGTGTGTGAATTAGTGAATACACATATGTATACATATATAGATATCATTGTGTGTGTGTGGTATATGAATTAGTAATCCACATATGTGTATTGGATGTGCAGGTGTTGGTAACTGATTCTGTCTAAATTTGGTGTGTGTACCATGTATGGGCTTAAACTGTCTATAGGTGTGCATGAACCTAGACTGGTTATTTTCAACATGTGTGTATCTGATTTGCTAGTATGAGTGTGTGTGCCTAGTAGGGGTGTATGCACCAGAGTGTGTATGTGTGCTTAATTGATTTTTATGTGTGCATGTGCAATTGTACACCACATCCTCCAGTCTAACAGTGCAATATTGAGATCCTGAGCATTGGCCTGAACCCTCAGGGCAACACTTTATCCTCACTTCATTCAAGAAAGAAAATGAGTCTTTATGGAAATTTCCCATGGCACTTTATGCAAGCTGGGAGGACAAATGCTGGTATATTGACCAAAATTTATTATGGGTAATTACTTCCTTTTTTATTCATTTTCCAGATGCAACACTGTTTTGATTTGTTTTGTTTCTTTTCCAACAATATTGCTGGAAGTTTGTCATTGTCTATCTCAGATGTGGTCACACACAAAGAATAATTAAGGGGTTACTAAGATTTACGACCCCTGTGGATTAAATATAGAAGTTCTTATTCTGACAATGAATTAGGATAAGTGGTGCTATGTCAGTAGAAGATAACTATACCACAGCTAATCACTGTAGTGACATAAGATGTTGAACACCTTTTCCTTCTCATTTATAAAATCTGGTATAATTATGAGTATACTGCAGAGACACTTAAAAAAATCACAGAATGACAAATAAAGATTTAAGTGGCATTCCATCTCTAGTGCCTGTTTCTTATTACTGTCCTCATTTCTTGTCAGGTTTTTATAGTTTTATCTTTTCATGTCTTTGTAGTATTGAGACCATCTGCTTTATATAGTGAAAGGAATACCAAAAATTGCTCTTAATTTTCTTTTATTGCAGATTCAGGTCAAGGTTATCATGACTGGCCTACTATTTTCTGACATTTCAATGTAATGTATTGCCACATCATAGGTTAGTTATATCATCGTCTTAATTTAAAAAGAACAGTCCATCAGACAGTCTGTTTTTTAATCTTGTGACAATAGAATCATCCAGATCAGAAATTTCAAAAAGAGAACATTCTTAAAAAGCACTTGATGATAATCCTACATTACCTGTGATTTGAAATGCATCTGTTCCTATCCAGATTTGAGATCTATGAGGATTTAATACATGGCATGAAGAGATAAGAGTGAACACAAGGAAAAGACTGAAGGTAGAGTGAATCATTTGTATAACAGTCAACATTGCAGTTGAAAATATTCAAGTGAAGATGTTCACACAGGGACAGATCCGGAGTGGGTATGGTGGCATACAGAGCTTTCACACAGCCTCTCAGAGCTCACCAGTATGTCAGCAGAGCTTCTGCTAGGACCTCTGCAGGTTCTGTGAGCTCTATGATTTCACTGGCTGTTCTGCCTGGAGTCCCTGCTTCCAAGCAGCTCTGGAGCCTTCTCTGGTTCCAGCCCCACTCGTTCCCTCCTTTCCCCTGCTGCTGAATTCAGAGAGGGGGAGAAGGTAGGGACAGACATTACACATAAACCAGTTTAAGCGATCAGAAACTGGTTTAAACTGGCTCAGTGCACACAAACCAGTTTGAAAATGGTTGAAACCAATTTGAGATAAACCTGGTTGAATGTAGTATCAGACTTAATGGATTTGGCTCAAACCAGTTTATGCAATATCTGTCCCAGACCCCTTGCTGGTTTAAGTTAAACCAGACACCCCCAGCATCCCAGCATGCTCTCTGGGCTGGGTTCCACAGCAGAGCTGGCCCTGCCCCCCTGCTCCCTGGGTGCAGCTCCAGCAGAGACTTGCAGGCTGCTCCCCACCAACCCTCTCACCACTCCCTGCTAAGTAGGAATTCTCCCCTCCACAATGCCTTGCTGAGAGGTATCTGTGTATTAGCTAGCAGACCACATGCTGGCTCAGGTCTATGCTGTGACAAAGGCATAATCAACAGGTAGCTGATAATGTTCCTCTGTTAAATTTCATAGACATTAGGGTTGGAAAGGACCTCAGAAGGTCATCAAGTCCAGCCCCCAGCCTGAAGGCAGGAAGTCAGCTGGGGTCATAAGATCCCAGCAAGATAAGCATCCAATTTACTCTTGAAGGTGTTCAATGTAGGTGCTTGAACCACCTCTGATGGCAGGCTGTTCCAGACCTTGGGGGCTCGGACAATAAAGAAATTCTTCCTTATGTCCAGCCTGAAATGGTCTTGCAGTAGTTTATAACCTTTTGACTTGGGGGTGCTTTGGTGAACAAACGTTCCCTCAGATACTGGTGGTCACCCCTGATAAACTTATAGGTGGCCATCAGATCACCCCTGAGCCTGTGCTTTTCCAGGCTAAAGAGCCCCATAGCTCTCAGCCTGTCATCATAAGGTCTGTCTTCCTGACCTCTGATCATGCACGTGGCTCTTCTCTGGATTCTCTCAAGCTTCTCCACATCCTTTTTGAATTGTGGGGCCCAAAACTGGACACAGTACTCCAGCTGTGGCCTCACCAAGGCCGAGTACAAGGGGAGAATGACATCTTGGGATTTGCTTGAGAAGCATCTATGGATGCAAGCCAGCGTTTTGGTCACTTTACTAGCTGCACCATTGCACTGAAGGCTCATGTTCATTTGTGGTCAATGATGACCCCCAAGTCTCTTTCTTCCATAGTGCTACCCAGTGTAGCATTGCTAAGCCTATAAGGATTTGCTGCAGGTTTTTCCTCCCAAGGTGGAGAACCTTGCATTTTTCAGTGTTAAACACCATCAGGTTCTCGTCCGCCCATTTGCTGAGCCTGTCCAGGTCAGCCTGGATCAC
>NW_005842117.1:712211-738494 GCF_000455745.1 Alligator sinensis | reverse complement strand
GACCAACGCCAGGGCCTGGGCTATGATGCTCACCAGCTCCTTGAGTACCCTCAGGTGTAGATTGTCAGGGCCTGCTGACTTGAAGGTACCCAGCCTCTCAAGGTGTTCCTTCACGAGGTTTGCATTGATGGAGGGCAGGGAATCTCCCTCACCCGGACCTCCCTGTCCCGTAGTGGGCATGGGCGTCCCATGGGACTGATGAAAGACCGACGCAAAGTACCCATTTAATAGGTTGCTTTTTCCTGGGCGTCAGTTGTCAGTTGTCCCATCTGGTTTAGCAGGGGTCCAATGTTGCCCTTGCTTTTCCTCCAGCTCCCCAAATATTTGAAAAAGGACTTTGTCTTGTCCTTGATACTCGAAGCTAGTTGGAGTTCAGTTGCAGCCTTGGCTTTCCTGGTTTGCTCCCTGCAAACCGGACCAGTGCAGAATATTCCTCCTTGGAGGTGAAACCCATCCTCCATCCTTTGTAGGCCTTTCTTTTTAGCCTCAGGAGGTCTTCTAGATTCCTGGAGAGCCAGGGGGGCTGCTGTGCCCTCTTGCTACCTTTCCTCTGAGATGGAATAGAATTAGCTTGTGCATTGAGAATCACTCCCTTGAGGAGCAACCACTCTTCCTGAACTCCCCTCCCCCTGGAGCCATGGTCCCTTAGGTCCTCACTGACAAGCCTCTTGAGCCTGTCAGAGTTGGTTTTCCTGAAGTCAAGGAATTCAGTGTTGCTGACTAACTTGCCAGCTTTTCGGCAGATGGTGAAGGTGATCAGCTCATGGTCGCTGAAACCCAGCTGCCCATCAATCCCTAGGTCACTGATTAGGTCACCCCAGTAGCCAGTACCAGGTTGAGCAGTGCTTTACCTCTCATTGGTCTGTAGACTTCTTGAGTAAGGTAGAGGTCATTCATGCATGATAGGAAGCTTTGCAACTGCTTGGATTTTGCTGAGTGATCCTCCCATGAGATGTCTGGGTAGTTGAAGTCACCTATGACAACCATGGTCCTGGAGCATGCAGCCTCAGCCAGTTCCCGGGTGGACTCCTGGTCAAGCTCTTGACTTTGGGTGGGAGGTCTATAGTAGACTCCGACCATTGTGTCCTCTGTGCCATGTTCCTCACAGATTTTAACCCAGAGGGTCTCCAGTCATCCACCCTGGTTGCTAACCTCAGCTTGCAGGGACACATAGCTTTCCTTAACATAGAGAGCTACACCCCCGCCCCTTTTATCTACTCGATCTCTCCTGTACAGTGTACAGCCGTCTATACCCATGGTCCAGTCATGTGTGGAGTTCCACCAGGTCTCCGTTATCCCTATGACATAGCAATTATTTGTGTTAAGCAGGAGGATGAGTTCCTCCTGCTTATTCCCAAGCTCCTGGCATTTGTGTACAGGCAGGCAAGTGTCCCCTTGGGGGCTCTTGCCTTGCCCACAGATTGTACCAGGACTGGGGCAGTTGTGGGCTGACCTAAGTGCCTTGGCCTGCTGGCTTTGCAAGGGTTGCTCAGTGAGCCAGCAGTGGCGGTAGTCCCCCAATCCCCCAGTGGTCTTAGTTTAAGGCCCGGTGGAGCAGGTCAGCCAGTCTGGCTGAGAAGAGCCTCCTCCCCAGGGGAGAGAGGTGGAGGCCATCTCTTCCCAGCAGCTCACTGCCTCTCTTGCCAAAGAGCGGGCTGTGGTCATGGAAGCCAAAGCCTTCCGAATGACACCAGCACTACAGTCTTTGGTTCACAACCTGGATCCTCCTCTCCCACCTCAGCCCATACCCTGAGGCTGGGAAGATCGAAGAGAACACCACCTGTGCCCCCAAACCCTTAAGCCCCACTCCCAAATCCCTGTAGCACCTCATGACCCAGCTGGGAGCGCTCTGAGCCATGTCATTGGTGCCCACATGAATAAGGAGCATGGAATAGTGGTCTGTGGGCTGGAGGAGCTTACGGATCTTCTCCGCAATGTCTCAGATGCAGGCCCCTGGAAAGCAGCAGACTTCCCGGGCTAAGGAATTAGGGTAGCAGTTTACCCCCTCAGTCCCCTTCAGGATGGAGTCTCCCACAACAAACACTTTACATTTTGTCTTGGGGAAAGCGTGGGCGGTAGCTGCAGTTGAACCTGTGTTGCTTGCAGGAGCTGGCAACTCAGCAGGCTCACTGGGGCTGCAAGAGGTTCATACCTTTTGCTAAGCTCCGGTGGGGCAGGGGCCTTGGTGCGGCGGGCCTTAGGGCCCTTGACCACTTTGGTCCATCCCCCTCACTGGACAGAATGGGAGGTCCCAGAGTCCTCCCTTGTCCTGAAGGGAGACCGTGGTCTACCCTCTGGCTCCCAGGGGAGAAGGGCCTGGCAGTAGAAATCTATCTCCTGCTCGCAGTTCCTGATGGCATGCAGTCTCTGGACTGTGGCCTGGAGCTCCTCCAGCTGGCGCTTTTTTTTTCTTAATGGGGTGATAAACACTGAGATGGGGGGTGGGGGGGATAAACACTGTTATTAATTCCCTGCTGGGCTAATCAAAGCATCCTGTCAGATCCTGGCCACACCTCCCCTCAGCTCAGCACTGTGAAACAAAGGGGGGGGCTGCTCTAGTGCCCCCCAGCTTCTAGCCTGAGCCACTGCAGGCATGTGCCTGCATGTCTGGAATAAAAAGGGAATGTCTATCCACCTCCAAATCAGCTCAAGCTTTGCAGGTTAGGCTGACCTGCAAAGATTGAGTCAATTCAGGCTTAAGCTTTTTGAATGTCTGTCTCTAGCCATAGAGATCACAGCATATAGGGATCTGTGTTGACATGCCAGTGAGTTCTAATAACTCACTGGCATCCAAGATCAAAGCAACAGGTGAGGCCACACCACCTTGGTCATGTGGCACATGCACAATGAGCTCTCTTCATTACGCAGGCCCCACACAGTTCAAATGAGTGTGGCCACATTCTCATGCCTGCAATTCTGGAACTGTCCGTGCATCTGCATGCACTAATTTGAATCCTCAGACACACTTTAAGTTATCATGCATGCGGAAGCTTCCCTTACAGCTTCTAAGATTTTTATAAGTACCAGATGAAAAAGTAAAGCATTTGTTTAGAAGCATCCAGGATGCTTGGCAATGAGCAAAACTTGGGTCATGTTTTCATTTAATACCATCAATGTTTTTATAACACTGTGCTAAAATACAATGGGCATTAATATTCCTTTTAGTAAATATATTAATTTTAATATGGCAAAAGTGTGATTTAACTGTAATTTAGAATGTATTTGGAATTTGCATTTCTAAACCTGTAGCCAATCAGAGAATTTAATAACATTTGTGACTTGGTATTTAAATAAAAAGAGAAATATTAGAGCATATCTCATGAAAATTGTAAGGTGAAATCTTAGTATTGTTCCCCAGGTAAAATTATTGTTGACTTTCAATGGATTACCATTGCATCTGTGTAACTGCAATTAATTTTATGTAGTCCTGTTTGCTCTACATTACATACAAGAAACCATATTTCATTGATCATGATCTTAATTGGTCAACATTGATCTTAATTTTTTTCTGCTAAAGAAAAGGTGTTCATATTTGTGTTCCTTCTTTTACAGAATACATATCCAGGAAATGAACAATCACAGCTGCATGCTCTGCACTGGTGTATTTTGATGTTTAACTTCCAAAAAATATTTAACATATTTGCATTTTAGATTTTCTCATTATTGTTTCAATGCTGCATGTTAATTTGCGGAAAATCTATAAAACTGTCTTTCTTGCAACCTCTTGAAATCACAGGACTACTCTTGTGCTTTGCAGAATCCAATCATTTGCTTTCAGAAGGACACATCATTACAAGAGACAAAAACAATAACACCCTGACTTTAATTTATTGAAATTTCTTTACCCTATAATTTTACCCTCCAATTCCAAAATTGAAAGAGAAAATGCCTCAAGTAATACTCAAATGTTCTGATTTTAAAATATATTCTTAGAGTATTTGTTCTAGAAGAATGATTGAATTAGAGAAAGATTCAACACAGATGTGCTGATAGCTGTCTATTGTAAACATGTGTAGAGAATCTGCCCCTAGTCCTATTAGTGCCATTCCTACAATGGAGAATATAAATTAGGATTGTGGCCTCTGAATATCAGATTTCATGGTAATATATCTGCTGACTTTAGAGAGCTCTTGAGCACCATATAGACAGGGAACTGAGAGAGATTTTTAATGATGAAATTTGTTTCTATAATGTGTAGGCCTGTCGTTGAAACCAACTTGCCATAACAAAAATAAATAAAGCACAGAAGGTCAATGGCATTTCCCTTTTTCATAATAAATCTTTTATAAAGGTTATGCCATACTTAATATGAGATTCAGACTACAAAAACTCCAAGTTAAGGTAATAATACACATCACAGTTTGTCCATGCCTTGTTGTATTATAATCCAATTGAACTTTTAAAGTAACCACACTAACAAATGTATTAACATAAAAACTACTACCAGTAGTAGTTTTTTACAGTTTTTGCTAAAACAATATAGTAAAAATGACAAAAAGTATGATAGATAATAAAATGATAAATACAATAAATATTAATACAATATATAATGTCATAATAAAAATATAAAATATGGTTATTGGTAAAACCATGTAGTAAGATTATAATGTTCTACAACGTAAACAAAATAAGAACAAAGTATATCATACAAAAATAGAGAAAATAAAACAACATACAATAGTAAAATAAAAAATTTAAATGGGAATTTTATTTTTTGGCCCTTATTCTTTGTACAAGAAATGCAAATATACCCAGAGAGTATAAAAGTGGCTGTAACTTATTAAAAAGGAACTAACTTGTTTTTATCCTTGTTAGCCCAATTTTCTTCTTATTTCTTCAAAGAATGAGCAAGACCAAAAATAGTAATTTAACTAATCTATTTTGTTCTTCCTCCAAGAACAAACTCTGTCTGTATATGGGGTCAGACAACACCTGGCCATAACAATTGCACATTTCATTTGAGTAAACTACAGTAGAGGAACAGCCTCTCATTTCTTGTGGTTTCATAATTCAGATAGGAAGGTTTCTAAGTCAAAAAAGTGTTTTATTAATGTTAAAAATGTAGAATTTTAAGATCTCAGTGCCTGCATATCTGTCTCCATGCTGACATCTTTAGTTCTTAAATTTATCTCTTCTTTTCAATATAGAAGGGCTATCAGATTGGTGACTTTCAGTACATTTCCTAAGTCATTTGTCTAGAGAAGAATATGAGTGTTTTTTAACTGGGCAACTATTTCTTTGTCTGGGAGAAGACAGACTTCTAAAATGCACTTCTTAGGGCATCTGCTAGGGGTACAAGTTCTAATTTGTATCTAGTCATTTAGAGTTAGCACAGTAAGCAGCCTCACGTCAGATCACAACGTGTTCCTCTTGTAAAATTTGGATAGAGATGCAAGCTGCCTTAGAAAGTAATTAGATTTTTTTTTCTTTTTTTGAATAAACCATAGGGTCAGGACCCATATAATAAAATAGATGTTTAGTGTGCATACAGGTGTTCATTGCAGCTGGTCTACATTCATGTGGCTTTTACTTTAAACCACATGAAAAGAGACTGAGAAAGCACAGTATAAAGCTATTTACTAATGCTGGGAGCTGTGTGGGGAAACCAGGGTGAGTAACTCAGGTGGGGGAAGGGGAGAGTCTGTGGGGGAGGTTGGCAGGGTGGGGATGCTGGTGGGCCTGCAGAGGGGTTGGTGGGTCCACAGGGGGAAATTGTCTGTTTGGGGGCAGAGGGGAAGAGTAAGGGGGCTAAAAATAGCCTGGTCAGGGCAGGTAGAAAGATTAAAGCCCTGTCACTGGGGTGAGCGGCTGTGCTTTCCCAGTCCTGGGGCTGTGCTCAGAATGCGTAAAGGTGTTCAATAGATTGGGTTAACCCATTTCAGTCCAAGTTAATTCATCTTCTCAGATGAACTAATTTATATCAGGCACACCATTTTTTGTTTGAATTTACCTCCCAGAACATCTACACAGATGGGCATTTAAATCAACATAAATGCCCATCAATCTAAATGTAATGCCTGCATATACATTTAGTGTTGCCAGTACCAACTTTTTACTGGTTTTTTTGTAGAAGGATAAAACTCCATCCAAGGCTTGGTTTGCTTTAACACTCAACTTTTCAATGTGCTTATGTCAGCTCAGATTTTTATTAAATAAATTCCAAGGTGTTTAAATGAGGATAACACGTCCAATTTATTTTTCTGAGAAAAACTTACCCATTTTACCCTTTCATTTAAAAAAAAGGAAAACATAGTATAGTACAGTACCTTGGATTTAACATTATTGATTTCCAAGCTATTTAAAACATAATTCTGCTCAAAAGCATCTAGTAACCTTTGGAGACCTGTCTGGGATTGTGACATTAATAACAAGTCATCTACATAAAGCAAGATGAGGATGGACTCCTTCAATAGCATAGGTGCCAGGACTGGAGTTCCTGTTAGCATATGTTTTAGATCATTCTGAGATAGATTAAAAATAGTGGAACAAGCAGATATTCTCATCATACCTCTGTCCTAGAAAACAACTAGATAGGGCACCACTGATCCCATAAGGTATCCTAGATGCTGTATTTGTATAGTAAGCAGCAATTAATTGTAAGAAAGCTTAACCATTGATGCCACTTCCTGTTTCTTCCAGAATGTTAATCAGGCTATGAAGTCTAAAACTCCCTTTAGATCTATGAAGTCTTCATATAAACTACTGTCTGTTTGTATATTTTGATGCCAGATAATGCAACGCTAAGCAATGATCCATAAAAGAATAACTTTCTGTACAACCAGCCTGCTCTTCTCCCAGAATGTTATTTTCAGAAATACATGTTTGCAGATCAGAGAGTAAATGTATATTTTGGCTGGAATATTCATGAGACTAATAGGATGAGATGCTACAGAAATTCTAATTAGGGCTGTGTGACATTTCGATGGGTGTTTTGTTTCGAAGCTGCTTTGACACATTTCAAGCTTGAAACAGCAAAATTGAAATGAAACAAAAGGCTTTGAAACAGCTTCAAAATGAGTTGAGGACACTCGAAACATTTCAAATCTTTTGAGTTTTGAAGCAGCCTGGTAGCAGGAGGTTAAGGAGAGCCAGGGTTGCACTCCAAGCAGCTCTGCAAGCCCCACAGAGTTCAGCCTGGTAGGAGATGGCAGGAGAGCCAGTGGCAGAGCCACTGTGAGAGCAGCCCTGGCTGCAAGTGCAGCTCTGGTGAGCACAGCATGGTGGTGGGAGGCTCCGCAGCCCCATGGAGCTGAGCCTGGTGGCAGGAGGCAGCAGAGAGCCAGTGGTGGAGCTGCTCTGAGCACAGCCCTGACCAGTGGCTCTTGGCCACCTCCCACCCCCAGGCTCAGCTCTGTGGGGCTGTGCTCACCAGGGCTGAGCTCTGAGCAGCTCCACTGCTGGCTCTCCGGCCGCCTCCTGCCACTAGGCAGAGTTTCATGGGGCTGGCAGAGCCACTTGGAGTGAAGCCCTGGATCTGAGTGCAGCCCTGGCAAGCAGAGACCAGCAGCCCCATGCAGCTGAGCCTAGCAGCAGGAGGCAGCAAAAGGTGGTAGAGAGCCAGTGGCGTGCTCCAAGTGCAGCCTGGCAGCAGGAGGAGGGGAGAGCCAGGGCTGTGCTCCAACCTGTCCTCCCAGCTCTGCCACTGGAGTGCTGGGAAGAATGAAATGCCAAAGTTATAGGCATTTTCATGATTCCCCATTATAGCCTATAGGCGAAATGTCAAAATGCATCAAAACAGCGAAACAGTTTTGATGAAATGAAACAGAACAGTATTTCAAAACAAAATGAAACAAAATGACTACATGAAACACTGTCCCTTTGAAATGGCAAAATGGAAGTCAAAGTGAAACAGTGCTGTTTCGCACAGCCCTATTTCTAATCTCCATTTTTTTAATATTAGGAGTGTTATATTTTGGTTTCAATGCTTAGGATCTTGAAACAAATGCATTATTTTTTAAAATAGAAATTGGGTACTACCTATCGATGAATTTCCTGAAGATTGCTGGGAGAAGAACATCAAGGTCAGGGACCTTACCATTACTCAGTAGGGATATATGTTCTTACTTGAGATGCAGAGATGAGGTAGTGATCTACTTGTGATACATAATAGATAACATTTCTTTCAGGAAGCAGCCACCATTTCTCTCACTGGGTTTGAGTAGGTTGTTAAAAATGTTCAAGAATATTCTTGTTAGGGATTAAGTTAATTAATACTCTGCCAAAAGTGTCAATTATCTTTATTTTTCCCCTGTGTCTATCAGTTCCTTCCACAGCCTAATTTAATATTTTCTCCTTCTTATCTATTAGTTTTTTATACTTTACTCTAATCTTCTTGATCTCTTGAAAGAAGAGATCTATAATCAACTAACGAAAACAACCTTTTCCATTCAACATTCAAACCAGTATCTTCCCCACTAATAGTCCAATGATACAGTTCAGTAAATGGGCACTGTAAGTTGATGATGGGGTATATGACGTTGATAGATTCACTCTATTAATTATATCTTTTTTTACAAATTGATAGATACTTTTTCTTCCCTCTGACTCCTATCCATTTATCAATCTCACACTATTTATGTTATTTCTTATTTTGTGGTTTATCTTGGATATGATATGTATCCAAGATAGAAAAGCCAAAATATACAATGTTACATATATGAATCACTTTTGCAGTTAGTCTCCAGAAGTTGAAATGAAATTATGGTATAAAGTGATCATCAGATTTATGCTGTGTGTCCTGAGGGTTTTACCAAGATTAAAAGAAAAGCAACAGATAAACACAAGAAAAATGTGAGAGATTATATTAGGTATGTATCATTAATATTTTAAAGCAAGTTTATAAAAGCTTTTCCTCTTTGATCAAATAACCTTGTTGCCTTTTTTTTTTTTTTTTTTGTCCCAAAGATCCTTTCCTCTCAAACACCTGCCTCTAACACCTAGATTCGCTGTAAGAGAGAGAAAACAGCTAACCTGTTAGTGGCCTTGTTAGATAAAGAGTCTAAATTAGTTCCACTGGCTCCCTGGGGACAGAGAACAGCATGACCTCCCTGCTCCAGACAGCATTTAAGAAGTCAGACAAAATTCTCTTTTTGCTTCAACATCAACCTTGAGGGTTCCATCCTAATTGTTTCTTGTTTGACTCAACCACTTAATTGGTTCACCCTGCATTAACAGCTGCATTTGAAAAATACAGTGATATGGCCAAACTGTTCTGTAGTATTTTTTCCCCTCTATGTAACATGCACTTGATCAGATAAGCTTTCCTTAATCTTCTTTGAAAGATATGATTCTTAATAAAATGAACTGTTTTGGACTTAGTTCTTTGAATCTGAGGAAAAGCTGTCTCTCCTTCTATTACTCACTTGGTTATATTACTGAAACATGGAGTGTTTTCCTATTCCTTTCTTTGAATCTTGCAGAATTCTTTTTGAACTCCTTACTAGGCCCGTGCGAGTAGGCAGCTATTTGATCCGGCTTCATATCAGGCTGCTTCGGAGCTGTCTCTGTCTTGGGGCAGTTGGTTGTCTGTATTGATTATTTCCTCTCCTTAGTCTGTGGTTTTGTAGGTGTTAATTGTTGCTAATTAACCAATTATCTAGTAGCTACAAGTAGCTAGCTACTGTGTATTGAGCTGGTCCCTGAGTAAATCATGATTGATTGGTAACTGGTAACACAGTAGCTTAGCAGCCAGGCCTGCAGTAGTTCCCCCCCACACACACACCCTGTGCCCCAAGACAGACACAGTTGCACAAGCACCCATGTCACGAGTTTTGCCAGTCCACAGCTAGGGGTGCAGGGTCTCAGACCCCAGAAGCCCTGCACCTATCTCCTTGACAGCTGGCAGGCTTCATGGCTTCATCCCTGCAGCTTTCACCCTGCTGCGCCTTAACACACAGTGTCACCCATGTCATGAGTTTTGCTTGTCCACAGCTTGAAGTACAGTTCCCCCCAGACCCCTGCACCTATCACCTTGAAACTTGGCAGGCTTTGTGGCCTCAGCAGGGGCAATGACAGGGTGGGTCCTTGTGTGTGTCACCCAGTTATTTGGGTTGCCATTCCTTGATCTTATCTTTTGGGAAACAGTTCCCCACAGGTGACTTTCTGAACCTTCACATCCTGGCTTCTTCATGGGGCTCCAACCTCCCCTTTACCCCATCCTTACCACATCCATAGACAATTCCTTTTTCCTCTGTCTGTCAAGCTGTTTTTGGTATGGGCCCGTACTGGAAGCCATCTCTTGCTAATTCAAATCCATAACAATAGAACTAACCTGTCTCAGTGTTGAGATACTAACTTTACCATAAATGTGCATGAATAAGGACTATAATAGGAAAAGATCAGCATCTACTGACATATGCCTTGAGGCATTTCCCCAGGCCATTTGCCTCTGGCTTGGAGCCTCTTGTATTTTTTTACAAGTTTTTCCTTTTTCTTCATTTACTTGGGGTCAGTAGGCACTACAGCTCTTCACTGTTTTCCCACAGTATTATCCAGGCACTTCCTAGCAAGTTGCTGCCCCGCCCACCTTGGGCCCCTCTGACCTGTGTGTCTCTCAGCTCCTTGAGGTGGTTCCCACTGGCACTTCAGTCGCCCATCCCGGTGCCTTGAGCCTGTTCTCTTGGGGTATGACCCCTCTGCTGCTGCCACTCTGCACCACCATGTCAGCAGCCCTGCAGCAGCTCCTTACTGGTTCCTCTCCTTGGGTCTCTCTGCCATGTGTCTCCACCATGGTTCTCTGCTCCATCTCTAGAGTCTCCATGCCATGTGCTGCTTCATTACAAGGCTCAGCTGTGGCCTCCTGCCCTGTCTCTGAAGCCTCTCCTTAGCATGCCTCCACTGTGGCTCTCCACCCTATCTCCAGAGTCTCTGTGCCACAGGCCACCCTGCCACATGGCTTGACTGTGGCTCTCCACCCCAACTCTGGGTTTTTTTAATCTCTGCACCTCTGCCACAGCTTTCTGCCCCATCCCTGGGGTCTCTATGCCTCTCACTGCTCCACCACATCCCTCCACTGCTGCTCTCTGTCCCATCTCTGGAGCTCCTTCCCAACATGCTACTGCACTGCACAGCTCTGCTGCCACACACTCCTAAGACTCTTGGGCTTCTCTGCCCCCTGCAATGCTGCTCTTCCCAGTGCCACTCCATTGGCAGGTCCCGCCCCTTCTCTCCACCGACCTTCAGAGCCACACTACTCCTGAAACAGCAAGCTGGAGCCTGTTCACTGCCAGCATTCACTGCCTGCCCTAAGGTAGGTGGCAGGGGAGACTGTGGCAGGCTGCCTCCTTCCCTTTCACATTGGGCATTAAGTAATGTACTTAAGTATGAGTCAAGAGCTCAGCCCTGAGATTGCAGTAACTGGTGGGATTAATTTGCTTCCATTTTATTATGGGTAAATGCTGGTGGATATATATAACAAGCACCCCTACAACAGCCTTCTATTAAGCCTTCCTTATAGATAGCTCACCCATCCCCAAGTACTATAACTGCCTCTGCACCCCTGAATAAGTTTAATGCCTTGATTAACTTTCACATTGTCATTTTTTCCTGTTGTATTATACGAGACTTTTCTGTTACCTACTTTTGACATAGCCAGGCAGTTAAAAAATGCGTTGTATTATATTTTGTTTCAGTGTGGCATTAAAATAAGATTTACAGAAATCATATAATTCTCCATCTTCAAATATCCTAAAATTAGAGTATCACTGTTTAAATTAAAAATGCAACTTTTTCATTGAATTACCAGAGCACAAATAAAATACTGAAAAAGTAGATGATCTAACAAAATTGTTGTGAATATCTGGTCTTTGCTATACTTATGAACAAAATGATCAGAAGTTGCTTTACAGTGACTAAAATTAATAAACTGGGAGATTTTCATGTTTAATTGATAGATTGTTTCTTTTAAATCTTCATAGTTTAAATGCCATCTGCCATTTAATAGATTTATTTTTAGCTTCAAGGAAAGATATTGCTATCTGATATACAGTACACACTGGGTACATTGACATATGTGCTTTACTGCAGAGTAGACTAATTACTTCCTCAGTAAAGTGTCACAGTCTAGACGTGTGCCGGTATTAGGGCACAGTAAATTAATTAACTCCATTGTAGGATAGTACTGTTGGAAACAGTAGATACCTTACTACACTGAAATGCACATGTAGATGGTGACTGGGGGCATGAACAATGCGTACCCCCAGTAGCTGGGGAGGCAAGGTTGCAGCGGGAGCATGGCAGTTCCAGCAGGAGTGTGGCTGCAGTAAGCACATTACTACTGCACATTAATAATAAACTGCTGCACAGTAGGCCTGTGTGAAGCAGCAAGCATTCAATTTGGATTCAGATTTGGTCGATAACAACTGACTGAATTTATTAACCACTTATTTAACGCCCCCACCCCTTGCCCCCAAACAACATATAATTCAATGGCTTGTGATTCCACTGTCATGGTTAAAAATATTGTTCCATCCACCATATCTTGGTCTGCTGTGTTTCTTAATACATAATGGTATGGGACCCAAGTCAGTGAAATGTTTCACTATGTACCTAAGTCCAGTTCAAGTACTTAAATTCATGCATGGTTTCATGTGCCTTGCAGAATAGAGATTAATGTATTCATATAATTCAAGTTCATTTTTGAATCAGGGCCTAAGAAAGTGTTTCTGTACTGACTGAAAGGATTTTTTTGCAGACAAATTGCTGCTGATATGTTTTCCTACTTACTTCCTTATTTTTCCCAGCTGCCTTTGAAAACCAATGAAAATCCATGAAACAAGAACTATACCAAACAGATATAGTTCTCCAAAAGAAATGAAAAAAACTTTGCCTGCTTCTTCTGTGATCTCATTTCCTGGTCTACTGACTCTAGAGTCAAAACACCTAAAAATGTTTTGAAAGATAAGGACTGTGTCAAGGGGTGAAGTTATGTTCCAGTCCTGTGTTCCTTTCTCAAAAAAACTTCAGTTACATCTGAGGAGGCAAGATTAGGCTCAGATATATTGTTGAAAACGTGGTAAATGGTAATGACCTTTTCCTGAAATGCAATGTTAAAAATTAACACTTTATAGCTGATAAACAGGACAGCAAAACAGAATTAAAGAATGTTTCCTTAAACACTTGTCTAAACTGTATGGCAAGGGAAAATAAATAAAGAGCTGTAGTGATATTTGATTTTTGCAATTGCCCCAAGGACCTGTAGAAGTAGGCTAGGACTATTATCCAACAAGCAAAGTTTGTACTTTATCTTTCAAATGCACAATGTCCCTAAATTATTCTTGGCCTCGGGACCTCGCCTAACTTTAAATGTTTCTTTGTAATAGTATCTTTTGAGAGAGAAAGAGAGAGAGAGAGAGAAGAAGAAGAAGAAGCATCAACAAGTGAGAAAGCAAGCACATGTATATTCTATTTCTCGGAAAGACATACTTAAAAACTACAGATCTGCCACCTCAAAGGGAATGTTTTCTTTCAAACAAAGCTTATTTTGCTTCCTCAGAACTATATAAAAGTGGATTAACTAACAGATGAAAAATGTTTGGGTCCAGTTCAAAACTACCATATTCTTAGGTCCAAAAAGTATTTTTTATTAATATATTGAAGGATATTCTAGTTCTAAGGGGAACATCCTTTATTTTTTATATCAAATTGGCTTTATGATATTTCCACCCAATATAAATCTAATCTCTGGCTCTGCTTCTGCTGCCACTTATAACAGTGGAACTAAGAAGGACTCCAAAAACACTTGAATCTGAAAGCAAAATCAGGCTTTGTAACCATCTAGAATTAGCATTTTTAAAATGCCTAGCACTATAGTAGTTCTGAAGTTAAGAAGGATTTTTTTTTTTAAATGATATGGTTGAAAAACACTTGTATTTCTAATTATATAATAATGACATCATAATTACAGAATTTACTATAAAAAGTAGTTTTTAGAATACTATAGGAAAATAGTATGCATACACCTCCCCTCCCAGCTTCCCAGCAGGGAATGTTTATCACCCTTAACTCATTGTTTATCAACTCATTAAGAAAACAAAGCCTCTCTCCATTAACTAATGGAGCTCTTCTTAAATAGCTCTTCCAAGAAAGGACATTAAATGACCTGTTGATTAGCTCCAAAAAGCCTGTCTGCCTCTGTCCTCTCCCAGAGCAAGGACCTTAGCCAGCGTGTAGTCTGCTAGTTAACGCTGAGGTGTCTGTGTAAGGCAGAGGGGAGGGAGGAATAATCTCTGTTTAGCAGGCAGCCACTCTGTGCCTACAAGTGTATGCTGAGCTCCAGCCAGGGAGTAGAGAGGAGGGGCCAGCCCTGCTGTGGAGCAGAAAGCCCCACTCAACCCAGAGAGCATGCTGGGATGCCGGGGGTGTCTGGTTTATCTTAAACCAGCAAGGGGTCTGGGACAGACATTTCATAAACTGGTTAGACCTAAATCAGTTGAGTCTGATACTACATTCAACCAGGTTTATCTCAAGCCATTGGCAACACATAGGGGGTGCACCTGGGTGCACATGCACAACCTGGGATTGGTGGTGAACCCCCTGAGAGACGTGCCACTGACATTGCCATCCCCCCTCCAGCTGATGACACCACCAGCAGTGTCTCTGGGCAGTTGCCAATCACTGCTGGCCACCGCTGATGCTGCTGGCAGCATCTGCAGGTAGTCGCCAATCACTGGTTGGTGCTCATCACACTCCTACCACTGCCACTGCCACCACTGCCTGCGGGCGGTTGCCATGCTTCCCCAGCCTCTGGGGGCATGTGTTGTTCATGTCTCAAGCTGGTTTCAGCCATTCTCAAACCAATTTATGTACAATGAATATCTATTCTGTTATAGGTTTAAACCAGTTTCTGATTACTTTAACTGGTTTATGTGTCATGTCTGTCCCTAGCCCAAGCCTCTAGTGGCAAGTCACAGATGTGTAGGTGAAGGACAGTAGCAGTTTGTTTGCCTTATTGTGTGACTGCTCCACTAAACCAAACATCACTAAGCCAATTAACATTTGTTTGGCTTACAGTGTAAGGTCTAGCAAGGCTCTGAGAGAGAATACAGAGGCAGCAAAAAATTGTACTGAGGTTCAGCAATTAGAGAGATAATCACATGGAAGGTATTGTGATGACAGGGAAAAAGGAGAACAAGAGGAAAAGAAAATCATGGTGAAAAAACTTATTTCATCTAGACAACTTCCCACCTATGCATGATTATTGCTTACAGTACATATGGTCTAGTGTATTTTAAATGTCCCAAGTGAAGTGAGTTCTGCCACTTTCCTTAACCCTGCACAGTCTATTGCATCTCACAATGTCATGAAGTTTTTTGTGATATCCTGATATGGGCTGTATCTTTAACTTACCTCATTTAAAATATTGCAGTCCTACAGACAGGAGGAGATGATTCACTTATTGAAGAACAATAAGGGACTTCTCTTTGGATGTCAGCATCCCTTTTATTATTTATGCCATGGAGAAGTATTGTTATTTTAATAGATTTCTTCTTTAGGGAGTGGTGTAGCACACCTAATCTGAGAAAAATATGATGTTTCAAAGATGTGATATGTGCCTGATAGATGTATATGAAATTGATTTTTTGTACTTTGTCACTCTGATCAAAATGGATCTCATTTCTGTCTAGCAATGTTGGATTAGATTTTCCATAATGAGAAAATTGTCCCACTTTTTTGAAGCTGACACATATCAGTTGGAGACTCTTTGTAGATATAGAAAGCACACAAAATACAAGTAGAATAAAGTGAATATGGTAAGAAATTCCAATGGTTAAGTATTATTTAGACAGAAGTTTTCAAATGAATTTGAACAGTCAGAATAACTGCTAGACAGGTTACTTTCATTATCATTCTCCTGAGATAACACAGGAAACAAACTCTGACAATATGAGAGTTATGTAGATAACTTGTTGCATATGAAAATTAAAAAAATGCTAATTAGATAAAAATGCAAATTTACTATGAAAGACCAACAAAAAATATCAGGATGTTGAGATATATATTACAAAAAAAAATGAAAAAATAATAGAATAAATTAATTTTTAAAAAATCATTACACAAGAAAAAATGGAGAAACAAATATGATTTAATCAAAATAAGAAGTAAAAAAGAGGTCCCTCCATCATAAATATCTTTTTAATTTATTTAGCATAATGAGGATAGTCACTTTAATAATGAAATAAAACTGGCATAAAACCAACCTGATAAGTAGATCATGTAGAATGGAATCATAGAACGATAAAAAATTTAGGGCTGGAGAAGACCTCAGGAGGTCATTTAGTCCAACTCACTGCTCAAAACAGAACCATCCCCAGCTAAATTATCCTAGGCAACACTTCATCTACTCAGCTTTTAAAAACCTCCAAGGATGGAAATTCCACCACCTCTCTGGGTAACTTGTTCCAGTGCTTTTATACCCTCCTAGGGCGCATCCAGACAAGTGCGCACATGCCTCTTGCAGCATCTCAAAGCCCTTTGAGATACTGAAAGAGGCACATGGAGGAACAAAAAACATTCCCCACATTGCAAATTTGCAGTGTGGGGGAAAAATTAGACCCCTGGATATCCAGGGGTCAAAAAATACCCCAGGCAAAAAGGGGGGCAGTCAGAGCATCTCTATGGCTGGTCCTCACCCCAGTGCTGAGCCATGCTGCCTGCCTGTGTAGGGCAGGCAGCATGCCAGCTACAGGGAGCTGGACCCAGGCTTTGTGCCAGTAATTGGGGGCGGGGAGGTTGGAGGAGTGGGGATGGGACCATAGGGGGGACCCCTGCCAGCCCCCCTCCACCCACTCCCCAACCACCCCCAATCACTTCCCCACCCAGCCCCAGCCCCTGTCTTCCCCCTGAGCCCCCAAAGCAATTAAAAAAAAATCCCCACTCTCATTGACAGTAGCAGCAGCCATTGGGATCCCTGGGGTCTCCTGGCAGAGCACCACTGCACAGCACAAGGCTGTGGCTGGCAGCGGGGACCAGCCTCAGCCACCTGGCACCCAGACTGCCACTGCTGCATCATGCTGGTGTGGCCCGAGTCAGCAGGGCTCCATGCAGCTCTGCACACTTTCTGGTAGCTGAGGCCACTCAGGCTGAGTGGTGCTGGGCCCCAGGTGACAGCCACAGTGGCCCCAGCTGCTGGACAGTGTGTGGAGCCACACAGTGCCCTACCAACCTTGGCCACGCCCGCATGATGGGGCAGTGGCAGTGTTGCTGCCAGGTGGCTGGGGCCAGTCCCTGCTGCCCCCTGCTGCCCTGTGCTGTGTGGGGGGAAGCTCTGCCAGGAGGCCTCAGTGACTCCAATGGCCACTGCTACCGCCTGTGAGTGTGGGCTTTTTCTTTTTTTTTAACTGTTGGGAGGCTGCGGCTGGGTGGGGCAACCATCAGGGGTCTGGGGGTGCAAGCAGGGGATGGGGCTGGGTGGGACAGCCATTGGTGGTCTGGGGGTTTAGGCAGGGAATGAGGCTAGGTGGGGCACCCATTAGGGAGGGGTGCAGGAGCTGGTGGGGGATGGGGCTAGGTGGGGGAGCCATCCAGGGCCCTGGGGGGGCAAGTTGGGGTGGGGCATGGGGGCCCTGCAAGGGGGAGTGGTGGCCTTTGTGGGGGCCATGTGGCCCCTGTTGGGCAGGCTGTAGCCCCTGTTGGTGGGCTGTGGCCCCTGTGGGGATGCTGTAGCCCTCTGGGGGAGCAGTCTGTAAGCTGTGCAGGGGGGCTGCACACTGATGGGGGCAGGGGACCCACCCATCCTGAGCAGCCCCCCAACAATCTTTCCACAATCCACCCACACCTATCCACATACCCCATACCCCACTACATCCCTCCACAGCCACCCACATCCCCCCACCCCACTTCTGCAATCCCCACATCTCCCCCAGCACAAATCCTGCATGCCCAGCTGCCAGACAGGATGAGACATGCTGGCAGAAGCTATGGCTGCAGGGGCAGCTGTCTCCACATCCTGGTTAGTGAAGGGGTCTGGGTTTTAACTGCTCTATGGTAAGAAAACCAAAGGCAAATGGCAAAACATATTGGTATTTAGAATTCATTTTATTATGATGATAGAGACACTGCTAGTCTTCCAAACTGCTTTAACACTGTAGAAATATCAATAAAACATTGTCCAATTGATCACTGTCTCTCTGTCTCTATCTATATATAGTGGCATTTTGTTTTAATTGTGGAGCAACATGCATTTTTAGGTATTTTACAGAGTGACTTCGGGATTTTTTTATCAGGGATTTTTCAGTTTTCAAATAGGGAACACCAGAATTCCTGCTAGAGAGACAAGTGGCAGGACCCAAGAGGAGGAGCCTGCTCAAAGCTGGCACCTTGGACGCAGCTGGAGGTGGCTGGCCTCTGGCTAATTGAAGACAGGAGGACATGCTTTGACAGTTCAAAGCAGGCACCATACCCGGAACATCTTCTGGGTGATAGTTGCCCAGATGCCTGGCAGGGGGCACACATGGCAGTAGTGCCACACAAAGGCTAACTCTGTAGCCCCAGCCCACTAACAGCTGGCCCAGAGGGTCAGATGCCTCTACTGGCTGTGCCGTCCCCATCTGGGTCTGGCAGGTGTGCAGCAGGTCACAGCCAAGCAGCTGCCCCCACTGCCAGACTGCTGCAGCTGGCCCGTCCCCATCGGGGTCTGGCGGGTGTGCAGCAGGTCACAGCCAAGCAGCTGCCCCCACTGCCAGACTGCTGCAGCGGGTAGAGGGTGCAGGGAACTCTCAGGGCTGCTTCAGCAGTCCAGCTGACACAAGGGGTAATGTCCCCAGGTACCAATTGGCCAGGCCTCAGAATCTCCTGTCTATTTGCAACACTCATACCATGGGCCCTAAGGCAGCCAGACAGAACGTAACCCCATGGTAACCCTGTGTGGGGCTACTGAGTGAGTAGTACAGCTAAATTATTTGGACAACTAATGAAGAAAATAGGATAGCTGTCTTGTGTGGGTCAAAGGGTCAAAATATGAAAATAAGTGTGCCTGAGGGAGATGCTGAGCAGAGCCCACTGGGCTGAACACACTGGTCCTCAAAGGCATCCAAAGAGTTGGTGGATGCCGACCACTGGTGCTCTTCCTGGAAACATGCTCAGACAAGTGACAGGAAAGAGGCCCAGAGTCTCTGGGCACCTTCCCAGCCAAAGCCTCCTTCCTGGTCAAGTATAGGGCCCACTTGGCCAGGGCCAGGGGGAGGTTGACCAGGAGGTCCTGGGACTTGGTGGGGCTGTGGGTGGGGTAACCAAAAAATGAAAAGGTGGGGGTGAGATTCAACCAGAACCTCAGGAGGTGGTTCTGGAGGTGGAGGGTCTGCAGCCTGGGGCACTTTAGGGTCATGTGTGCCAGAGTCTCCCTCTCTCTGCAGAAGGGGCAGGAGACAGGAGTGTCTGTGAAGCTTGCCACATACACACCCATGGTGACAGCTCCAAGGAGGAGCCACAATCTGAGGTCCACAGTGGCTCATGGGATGAGGGAGGAGTACAGAAACATCTACTGGAGTGCCCCAGCCACACTCTCACTGACGAGGTCCCGCCACTTGGTGCCAGGGTGGGACACAAGTGTGGCATGATGGATCATGTGGCACATGAGTGTGTAGAGGTGGCAGCGATGGACGGTGGAAAGGCAGACCGGTCTGGTGTCCTCTATCCAGCTTAGGTGGTAGAGTGGGGAGCCCTGTGAGGTTGGGCAAGGTGCCAGCCCCACAAAGCAGCGATGGACGGTGGAAAGGCAGACCGGTCTGGTGTCCTCTATCCAGCTTAGGTGGTAGAGTGGGGAGCCCTGTGAGGTTGGGCAAGTGCCCACCCCAAAAAAAAACTCCAGTGGGCTGGAGGACATGGGGGGGGGGCGCAGAGACTGCCACTGTGCAGGACCTGATCAACAAAGGAAAGGGTGTCGGGAGGTAGGGCAGATTTCACCTCCTGGACCAGATGGCAGGTGTCATGGGTAGACCAATGCACCAGGCCAGTGCAGCAGGGTCAACCCACTCCTGCCTATCGTAGTCCAGGAGGTCTTTGATATGGGTGACACCAGCCAGGATCAACCTCTGTCGCAACCAAGGCACCTCCCCCAGAAGCTCCTGAGAGTGAGTAGCCCTGAGCTACTTGCCAGGGCAGCTTTTTGTATTGATGGGGCCAGGACAGGGCAGCTTTTTACACTGCTGAGGCCAGCACAGGTGCTGGCCACAGGCTCTAGTTCCCCATGGCTGCAGATTCAGGAGGAGCCAGGCAGAGTTATTTTGCCCCAAGTGCCACAACTTGCTCCACACCAAAATGCATGTGCACTGAGTAAAAAAGCCCAAACTCAAATCTGCACCACTTCTATTTGAGCTGCTGCAAGCGCCCATGCCTGCATGTGTGGACATGCCCCTAGTGAGAAAGTTTTTCCTAATATCCAACCTAAACTTCCCTTGCTGCAACTTGAGACCATTGCTTCTTGTTCTGTCATCTGCCACCACAGAGAACAGTATAGCTCCATTTTCTTTGGAATAACTTTTCAGGTAGTTGAAGGTTGCTATTAACATCCCCCCCTCAGTCTTCCAGGCTAAATAAGCCCAGTTCCCTCAGTCTCTTCTCATAAGTCATGCATCCTAGCTCACCAGCCATTTTCATTGCCCTCCACTGGACTCTCTCCAATTTGTCCATACTAGATAGATTTCCATTGTAGAAAGAACAGCATCCAATCTGGCTACCACTGATGAGTACCAACATAAGACATATGGATCCAAGAAGTGGTAGGACACAGTTACTTCTTATTATTTCTGTAGTTTGACTGGCTCTACAGCAGACAGTCATATTATAGTAATAATACTATCTTTTTTATTTATAAAGATCCTGTCTGCAACAGCAGGCATAAAACAATGTATGTTTAATTAAAACAGCGCAGATCCAATAAAATAACAGATGGAAAAAGCAATAAAACAAACAGTAAATAATGCAGTCTTTAAGTCGTCAGTTAAAAGCCAGTTCAAAGCCATGAAGCCAGATTGTATAAAATGTGTTTGTGATTTGGTTCCAATGTTAGTATACTAACATTCACATCACTGAAACAAATCAATCAACTCCTACCCCCAAAACTCTACTTTCAATATCGGTATTAAGCTTAGTGTACATAAATTGGCATGTGTTATATGAGAAACTAAGGCTGGGGGTGGGGGGAGTACTTAATAAGTCTGCATCAGACTTTTTACACACCTGTGCCTCTGTCAAATCCATCAAAGTAGGTTGGCTCTGTGTTGGCAGAGGACCCAAGCATATGAATCCATATACAAGTGTAGCCTATTTGTTAAGGTGGATTTCATATATCCCTCTGTTCTTAATATACAGAGGATTTGCCTATTATAGCTAGAGGGTGCATTTACACATGCGCTTGACACATGCACAGTAAAGCATCATCATCTACACATGTGTCCATATTATTGCACAGCAAATTGATTAACTCCACTGCAGGGTAGTATTGGCTGGGACAAGTACTATCCTATAGCAGAGTAGTTACATGCAACAAAACACACATGTAGATAGTGACTGGGGCTGGCTGGAGCTTGATGGTGCTTCAATGTGGGAGCTTCCTACTGGCTAACCCCACACAGTAGCACCCCTGTTCCCAGCCAGCTCCTCTGCAGCACACTAAGCCAGGGAAGAGCAGCCCCAGACTGGCAGGCTGAGTCCCTTCCCCTCCTCCCCCCGGGTTTCCTGCTTCACCCTAGCTCAATGTGCTATAGTCCTAGGTGCATGTGTAAATGCTGCACTCCAAAGAAATAAACTCTGGAATGAACTGCACTGGAGTTTACTGCTAAATGCTAATTGCACATGTAGATGCACCCAGAAAAACTGGTTCAAGCTGTAGAGACTTGGGGCTATACGTCATAACTTAGTCTCCCAAGTGGAATTCAGAACTCTGACCCAAGCATCTAGACATTACTGGAGAAAGTTAAGGATCTTGAATGGGATCAAGAAAGCCAGCATGTTGAGCAGGGAGCTGCCTCAGGTCAGCATATCCAGGATGTAGCAACCAAGGGCTCATAAAAATATAAGAGATGGGTCTTGAATTCCAATCCCCAGTGCTTAACTCACAACTGTCTTCTCATTTGAAAATGCATCAAGAGAGGGATGCAGTGATGGTGGCAGGGGCTTTCTTTTTATATTACCAAGCTGGCTAGATAATATGGCTAGCATATTTATTCCAGTTTAGCAGTTTAAATACAGATCTAGACTTTAATTTAGATTTGTGCAGAGACTAGAATTGATTCTTTAGGGCCTGGGAAGGCTTTTTGTTCCTTCTATTGAGGGTTATCTGAGAGGATAGATGTCCACTCTGCTTGGGTTAAGACTACAAAAATGGATCATAAGTGCTTAATCATAAGTGCTTTACACTCGCTGCATCTACAAGTGAGCTTTACTGCAAAGTAGATTAATTAGCTATGGGGTAAAGCATCACTGGGTGCATCTACATGAGACACTTTACTGAGCAGTAGAGCTAAGCACTGCACAGTAAAGTGTCTGCCATCTGTATCTACACACACAGATGCTTACTGCACAGTAATTGGCATTAATCATAAATACATTTGCTACCTGAAAATGCAAGCAGCAAATTTACTCAAGTTTAGTAACAGCACAGTAGTGCAAGTGCAGACCCCTGATTGGGAGCAAATGTGCTCCTGTTCAGTTGGGCTGCAGGGGGCAGCAGGGGGTAGGAGAGTGCTTCTTGCCTCCCGGAGCTGCCTGCTGCCAGGGCGTGGGGACAATATCCTCCTGCCCCAGCCGTAAGGCACTCCCAGCCCCTGCTGTATGATCACAGGACTGGGGTTGGGGAGATCCTTATCTCTCAGCATCAGCTCTGCAGTCACAAGGCTAGTGCTGGGACATCCTTATCTCATGGCCCAAGTCCCACAGTTGCAGGTCCTGGGTTAGGAGATCCTTATCTCCCAGCACCAGCTCCATTGTCATGGTGCCAGCACTGAAAGATAAGGATCTCTAGCCTGGGCTCCATGACTATGGGAGCCGGGTTGGAAGATAAAGATCTCCCAGTGCTGGCCCCATGACTGCTGGTGTTGGGAGATAAGGACACCTGCCTCTTCCCTGCAGCTCTTTCCAAGTCTCGTGCCCCTGACTGGAGAGCTGGGACCAGGAGCTCCCTGCTGCCAGAACAGGGGGACATTGTCACTACCCAGCAGTAGGCAGCCCTCCAAGAACAGGGAACAACATGGATGACTGGTGCCTCCTAAATTGGGGGGGCACCAGCGAGGCACAACTGGGGGGGGTGGTTCCCCAGCAGCCAGCCAGAGTCAATTTCAGGAAGGGCACAAGCATTCTCCATGCCCCCTACCAGCTGGAGTGCTCGCTCTCAGGGGGAGCACCAGTGCTCTCAAGGGGGGCATATGCCCCCTGTACCCCCTCCATGAGTCACCTATGGGGAGCAATGTTCCAGCCCCCACCATGCTCCCTGCCATGCTCCCTTCCAGCCCTTGGGCTAGCACCCAGGCGGAGCCTAGATCTCCCCCTGGCTGCTGCAAGGGCCCGGTGCAAAGCCAACAGGGGTAGGAGCAGATTGCTTCCATGAGCAGAAAACCTGCTCCTGAGATCCACAGGCACATGTAGATGCCTACCCAAGAGCATTTGCTCAAGAGCAGTTTACTCACAAGGAAACTGCTCCCAGACCAAATGCAAGTGTAGACACATCAACTGTCTATATGTGTGACAGTATTAAGCTGCAGTAAACTAATTAACTTCACCATAAAATAAGTACTGTTGGAGATTCAATGCATGTGTAGGTGCTGACAGCTGATGTAAATTGCACCTGATCAGCCCAGGCACCAGGGGGCAGACTCCTGCCTGCTGCCTAGCCACATAGCTCCTCATTTTCGCACCCTCATGCCCCAGCCAACCCCTCCACTCCCTGATGCTGCCATCTGGAGCCTGAAGCAGAGCAGGGCAGGAGTGGCTATGGCATAAATTGCTTCACCCTGACTCAAATTGCTCTTGTTCTGGGAGCACAGGTAGATGCTGCACCCAGGAGTAGTTTACTCTGGCTCAAACTGCTCCAGAGTTTATTGCTTCAAATTAATTGCATGTGTAGATACACCCACTGAAGATGAATGTAAGACCAGATCCAATAAAGGACTTATAATACCTAACTTTTAGGCATTTTAAATGTGTGGGTGGAATCCAAAACCTAGTTCAGCACCTATATTTTCAATATAGTTCTTGGGGAGAGTTAGGTTTACAAGGGCAAAAATATCCCCTATGTTAAACAAAGATTCACCTAGAGCTAACCAATAGAACGTACTAAACACTGGGCACATTTGAAGTCTTTTATTGAGTCAAAACCTGAAGGAAAGTGTTCCTTTTCACTTTGGATCCAGAATCTGCATTCTGCCCTAAATAGGGGGCGGGGAGAGGGGATGGGTTATTGCAGGGGTGGACAACCTCACCTTTTATTTTGAAGAGCTGAGAAGAACTTTCTGATTTCCTTTTTAAAACATAGTTTATTGTGGCACTGCTGCCACCAGTCTTTTATATGATATCCAGTGAATAGAGTATTTGACCATGAATTTCGGACTTCAGTTGTAGGTTTAAAGTAATTGTAGGATTAAAGCCCATATCCCATGACAATGTCCTGACCATAAGGCTGAAGACCAAGGTATATCTCCCCACTAAGATATATCTGTGAGGATGTGTATATGCCCCTCTTTTTGCTTGCTTTGAAGCTGGGCTGTTTTGTAGCAAATAATCAAAGACTGATAGGACAGGAAGACAAAATAAGAGTGAGCCTGACTGTAACCTACCACTAGGTTAGGGCACTTGGGATGGAAACAGTGCTGAGCTTTGGGCCCCAGACTGTCCTGTCCTCCTGGTGCTGTGCATGCCTTTCACATTAAACTGCTATTGAATAAAATAACCGAAATACTCTCAGGAGAGGTGAAACAGGAAAACTTCTGTATTATAAAGAGTATAGTTTGGAATTCAAAGTGCCAAAGCCCTACATTTAAGTGAGAAAGTTACTTAAAGCAGAAAGAGCTCTGCATAAAACTATGTTGAAGAAGCTGTGGACTTTGAAGCTGTTAAACTATTGTTAGCTCTCAGCATAATACCATGTTTGGGGAAAACATGGGGCTATCTTTACTTGCTTGTATTTCTTCAGAGTTTATACTCTTCTTCCATGTTTATATTCTTACTTAGCCTGTTGATGGTTTGGGTCATAATTTTGTAGGATCCTTGTTTGCTGGTAATGTTAATTCTCTGTTTATGTCTTAAGTTCTCTGTTGGGTAAGATTTATTAGAAAAGTTCACACAGGGAAGTTCCAAAACCTATCTCCCCCACTAAAAACTACCAAGGTTGTATTTCTTGTGCTTGGATCAGTCAGATAAATGGAATTTCTATCAACATCTAAGCTCATTGAACAGCTGACAATTATTTCTTTAAAAAAATAAGTAAAAAATGACTAATTTGAAGCCAATTAATTACAGCACTGAGCACTGTCTAAATCTTTCAGCTGTTACTAATTCAGTGAAAGTCTAAACAAATGTGGAATTTTAGCGTACAATAAATTCTCACTTAGTAAAACAGACAATTCAGAATGCAGAAGGACAAACTTTTTCATTTATATTCTGAAAAAAATAAACATCAGCTCATTTGTTAGCATGGGGAGAGCTTGTTTTACCATCTTTAAAATAGCTTCAAAAATCCCAAGGCCAAGTCTGTTGGCTGCAGTGGGAGTATGCCCTTTGTGCAGTGCTGAGTCTGGCTCACGGTTTCCAGATTTAGAACAAACGTAATCATTTTGAGATTCAGCCTTTGTTTGGGGCTGACAAATTGCACGTCTTGGGTGCTTCATTTTGTTTGAAATTGTTTTCACATGGTTGCTCTAGGAGCAGAGTAACAACCGCTTTTAAACAAGTCTCTATTGTTTGCATAGTACTGATTTCCATTTTTTAAAAATACAGTTTTAAATCAACTGTCTCTTGAAAAATTCTGGTTTAAGTTAAAGGAAAATGCTCTTGAAAGTTTCTGAAAATGTTTCTTTTCCATTAAAAATGTTTAACAAAACAAACAACTACTGTGCACTCCAGCCCTACAGTTAGATAGCGTTTTATAAAAAGTTAATTTGCTAACTTTTATTAGGGAGTGGAATTGCTAAAGGGAGTGGATATAGGGAACCTTTCAAAAAAAACCAAACCCTATATTATATTTGGAGAAGGGGAGCAGGGTGCTCTAAACCTAATTTATTAAAGTGTTTCTGAATATGCCACTTGCAAATCTGCTTGTGAGCTTATGTTCTTTTTCTCACTTATGAAGCTAGTTTT